>NC_133769.1:43389303-43467627 GCF_003597395.2 Chelonoidis abingdonii | reverse complement strand
GGCGACTGTGCTCTCTGGTTCTCTGATACACTGGTTCCTAGTACACTTTGCCCCATATTCAGGAGGACTGACTCTATTTTAGATACACACATAAATGAGGGAATGACCCAGGGGTCATTCCCATTTTTGTCTTTGCACCACCGGCCGACCTCAGCGAAGGTCAGCCAGGAACACCAATGACAGCAGCAGATGGTACAGAATGATTGATAACTGTCCAATCTCATCAACAACTTACAATGGCACAGCAGATGGTACAGAATGACTGGTACCATCTCTGCTACCGTTGCAAAGGCAAATGAATGCTGCTGTGTAGCCCTGCAGTATCGCCTCTGTCAGCGGCATCTAGTACACATACCGTGGACAGTGACAAAAGACAAAACGGGCTCCATGGTTGCCATGCTTATGGCATCTGCCATGCAATCAGGGAAAAGGGCGCGAAATGATTGCTGCCGTTGCTTTCATGGAGAAGGAATGAGTGAGACGACATTTACACCAGAATCACCCGCGACCTGTTTTTGTACCATCATGCATTGGGATCTAAACCCAAACCCAGAATTCCAATGGGTGGGGGCGACTGCAGGAACTATGGGATAGCTACGGGATAGCTACCCACAGTGCAATGCTCCAGAAATCGACGCTAGCCTCGGTACATGGACGCACACCACTGAATTATTGTGCTTTGTGTGGCTGCATGCATTTGACTTTATACAATCTGTTTTACAAAAACTGTTTATGTAAAATCGGAATAATCCTATAGTGTGGACGTACCCTTGACTCCTTGCTTGTATTTTATTTTATTTTGGTAACCACTCTGACTTATTATGTTTTGACTTATAATCACTTAACATCTATCTTTATAGTTAATAAATCTGTTTGTTTATTCTACCTGAAGCAGTGCATTTGGTTTGAAGCGTATCAGAGGCTTCCCTTGATATAACAAGCCTGGTACATATCAATTTCTTTGTTAAATTGACAAACTCAAAGAAGCTTGCAATGTTCAGTGGGCATAACTGGACACTGCAAGATGGAGATTCCTTGGGTTGTATCTGGGACCGGCAGTATTGGCTAGTGTCATTTGGTTGCACAATCCAAGGAGCAGCTTACATGCCAGAGGCTGGGTGTTAACAGCCCAGGAGTGAGGGTTCTCACAGCAATGCAGAGTAAGGATTGAAGTGACCTAGCAGAGCTCTGGTCTGGATAACCCCAGAGGGGAACATCACACCCAGTATGGCTGTTTTTATGTTCTTATGTTCACACACTTCTTGGTCTGGGATCCAACAGGGGCAGGGAGGGGGTGGAGTTGGGGCAGGGACTTTGGGGAAGGGGTTGGAATGGGGGTGGGGCCAGGGGCGAGCACCCACTGGTGCCGGGAAAAGTTAGTGCCTATGAATTCTAGTGATTTTCTAGGCACCTAACAGATAGGCCAGGCTCAAGGTCGCCATGGCTAAGTTTCTTTGTGAATTTGACCAATATATATACAGTGTGAGAGAGAGAGAAATGTAAAATGCTTTTATTCTCCTGAACAGAATAGTACAATAATATGCCACATCATACTGTTATACCTTTATAGATTCCTTGCTTCGTGATTGTGCAATAGGCACAGAATAGCCAATAATTAGAACAAGAAAATAATAGGCATATTCTGAGAGAAACAATTTTACAACTTATTGCAGGGGCTGTCTACTGGCAACTCCGATGTAGTGCTGGATGGGAAACTGATTGACCCCTCGTTTTCCAGGTAATTTGCAAGCCAGGTTATTAGAACCAGATAGTCTTATGCAGGGTTGATTAGAGGTTTTGGGCAGTCAGGGAAAAATCTGAAAGTGAGGCCTGCCACCCTTCCAAAACCCCTACCCTCCCTAACACTGTGCCCTTCCCAAGTCAGCACTGCTGCCTTTGGGCGGAAAGGAACTTATAGGTGCCGTCCATTTCTGCAAGCCTTTCTGCTGCAGAGGACCCTCACAAGTATGCAGCAATTGAATTCAGCCCAGAGCTTGAATGAATTTGGTCCACAGCCTGGATTTAGCCTCTGTCACTAAACCTTTAGTGTACTGTAAGTACTCTTTTATCCAGATTACACATTTTCTTCAGTTTTCACTACTTAGTTTGTCATAAACTTTTGCTGGTGAATACTTTTCAACACTCTAATATCTTTAGAGCAGTTTCTAAGGATTAAGGAATGGATTAGCCTATTTAGCTCATTTAACCTAAAGAAGTTAATGATTATTTTGCAAGGAAATCAAAGCAAATGGATTTCATTTTGTAAAGGATTTACTTACTTTATATGGTGCAATTTTCCTAACAGCAATTGAATCTTTTTAATCAAAATATTATAATTTTTTATTTCTCCTACTTACCCCTTCCCCTTCCCCATCCCTGTACTGGAAATATTGGGTGTATTACAAAGTCAGCATTTCCAGGTTACCCAAGACTGAAATAAAGACAAACTTCTGATGGTTGCATGTCTTACATATTTAAAACTTAATAAAATACATTTCATACAAGTTTGGCAGGAAGTTCCATATAAAATGGATTCGTTTTTCAAAATCTCTGCCAAAGAGAAAGAGCAAGTTCTATCTGGACACATATTAGCTGACCAAGTTGAACTCGAGGCTCACCTTGACCACCAAACGTGTGTTAAAATTCTTGAGAAGACAGGATTGCATTTTAAAACATGTTAAATCTATCCCTGTTATCGTAGTTTGGATAAGCATGTCAGTGGTACCATCCCAAGACAGAACCTTCTCCAACTCTTAGTAACACATGGACTCTTAGGGCAAGAGTATTTCCAAGCACACAACAGGAAACTCTCCCTTCTATGTCTATGGGCAGGAGCCAATCACAGTTTGTCTCATGAAGTAGCCCTCCCATGTCCAAATACACTTGTGCTATATGTCTCTGTAAGAAGATTGGCAGATCGTTCTGTGATAAATTTCCTGGCCCAACTTCCCTTTCCTCAGTACCTCCACCTGAGACTTGAGCATTTCTGCAAGGGAGCCTCTGCAGCATTCGTTCCATGCATCTTCTTTGTGTGGCCTTTGTAAATACAGCTCTCCCCTCCCTGCACAGTAGAATTGCACTGAATTGCTGCCTAGGGAGATCTCTGCAGCTGAGGACTTGATTTGTCCTTATTGGACAAGCCATAAAAGTTTAGGGTCAATCAAGACTGTTTGTGGACCCCACATCTGGATCATGGATGACATGGTTCTATGTTTTGGGTGACCAGGTTTCCGTAGTTTCAAATTTTATTAAAAAGGTCATAAGGGACATAGCTCTTCTAGTTTAATAAGATATTCCTTTGGGATATAATTAGTAAAATGCCCATCAGCCTCTTTGTTGAAGCATCTCTTTCTTTTTTTAATTAGTTCACAGTGACAGCTCTACCAGAACGTAATAAAAAGTAATAAAAAAATCCCTCTCAAATGCTTATACTGAGTCCACCTTTTTTTCAACATAAGAAAGGAGGGTGCAGCTACCAACAAGCGTAGTTAATTGTCAACTCTTATATTGGGTCTCATCAAACAGAAATCACATTGGAGATGAAAATGTGTGCAAGACATTCTGCAATGTTCATGTCACAGTTTCCTCTACATTTTCAATTCAAGGTAGAATAGGTTGAGGATTTTGAGAGGGACCTGGTGAGACCTTGAGGTGCCCTGGGCTCAGCTTATCAGACCACTGGGAGAGCCTGGAACAGAATTTCAGTTCTCCTGAATTACAGTCAAAATACCCCATCAATCGACCATATGGCCTCTTCAGTGGCTCCAATGTCTGGAGTTGAGCTTTCAACTTTCGACTTTAGGTCTGAATGGACCCAAAAACTCAAAGCAGAAAACCCCAAAACCCAAACAAACCAAACAGCAAAATTGACTGAGATTTATCTGGACAAAATCAGGGAGCTTTTCACGCTTTTCATTCAAACACAAACTGGATAATGGTACCTCAGAATTTGGCTCCATTTTGTTTGCAACAGCCCCGTCTCACCAAAAAGTTTGTTCACCTCAGTGAATCATCCAGGGCACCTGCAATGAGTTTTGAGTTGACAGAGAAGAAACTCTAAGCCAAGTGAGCTTCACTTGATTTCATATTTTATAATGAAAAATCATCTTGTTACACCAAAATATTTTTGATAGCACACACAGCCATTTTATTCTGATTTCGTCCTTGTGTTTTTACATTTGAAATGGTATTGTGAATCTATCTGTCTACCTATCTATGGCCAGTACAAGAGACTACATGCAATTTATCGTTACAGATAACATATGGGACAAATTGCAATGACAATATAGATGGTTTCGTATATTATAATACAATATAATTGCAATGACAACATAGATGGTAAATATATTATAACCATCTGACAGTTTTCTAGAGAGTAAATAATATGATTCATATTAACTATTGGTAGAAGCACATGCAAATGAAATGCAGATACAAATTGAAGTCAGATTTGTCCTTGATTACTACAGTAGAGAATGTATTCTGAACTCCATAGAATGAGGATTGAATAGCACTAAGCAAGGCATCACTTTGGAGCTAAACGGGGAGAGTGGCTGTTCAGTCTGATAATGTCTTCTCCATCTGTGACTGAATGGATGAAGGGTGTTGAAAGCTTTCAAAACACATAAAATTATTATTAGAAACATGATGACCCTCTAAGAATTATCCAAACTCATTTAAAAACAGGAATTGTGACGTATGTATGTTCTGTGAAACAACTGATGTGTTTCAAATGCTTTTCGGTAAGTGTGTATGTCTTGGCCACCTAAGAAAAGACAATAAGCCAGAGACAGGACCACACCACAAAGCCCATTTCCAAATAGACCCAAAGTTCCAGAGTATCTGGACTGATTGTTTTTGTTTGGGCTAATCCCTATAATAAACTGTATTTTATGTTTTTGTGCCAGAGCCTAAGCTGATGTCAATCGATAAAGCTCTGTTGAAACCACTGGAGTTATGCTACTGCTACTAGCTTAGAATCTTGCTCCATATGTTAGCATTAAGTATTTTAAATTACCAATAGGTTCCATTATATAAGCCAACTTCATGAAGCAGCAAAAAGCTCTTCTTCATTTACAATTAAAAGTACAGAGGCACATATACATATTTTGCATAAAGATTTCAAACAGCACAAGAGAGAGTGACACTGTCAGACTAACTTGCAGGCACTTCCAGTGATCTAATATTTGTAAGTTAATTCTCTCATTATTTAATATTCCCTTAGCTTCTGGGAGCATATGCTACTATAGTTTAAAAGACCCTATAACCAGAGTGTAACTTTATTACTGCAAATCACAACATCAGTAATGCAATGTTTTAGTAGGCACAATGATATCGAACAGAACTTAACAGGGTTAAAACCAACATATTTAATCTGCAGTGCATAACAATGTTCAATATACCCTAAGAGAACAGAAACAAGTGCAGGTTCAGAAAGAAGTACAAGTCAGTCAGACTCATTTGGCAGCTCTAACCCATTGCAGTCCTCCTCCTCCTCTGATTCAGCAACTTTGCTCTGGCTCTGTATATTTTTCTAGTAAGCATGTAACTGAAGCTGTGTAACCCCCAAATATAGTTATCCTTAGAGATTATAAGGAAACTGGAAAGGAAGGAGAATGAAATGGCCAGATCTTTCTGAATAGAGGTCTGCTCTTCTCTTTGTGGCTTAATCGGGCAGTTAATGTGTGGGCATAAAAACTTATCTTCACTTTACAGTCAGTGTCTATTCTGCTCTCTTCAGCAGCCGTTCCTCCCAATGCCAACAGGATTTTTTTCTGCACATATGACCTGGATATACAGTGAACATGGATCTTCACCATCCTACTCCGCTGATGTGTTCCTAATGGCATTTGGGCAGCTTTATCACTCTAAAAAGGGGCCCCTCTAAATCTAGCAGTGTAGGGAATATTTTTTCCACAAAGAGCACTTGGTTATTGCTAGGCTCCCAGCAATGTAGTGTCTTAGTTCTAATCTACTTGTAATGATTTCTGCAATGGACATAAGTATTGTGCTTCTTGCTGGCTGGTATGTTTTCTTATAGGTAGGGTGTTCAAGTTCCTCTGTAGCAATCTGCCATCCAAAAGATGGTACTCAAGGTGCTATCACTAAGCGTATGAGAACTTCAGGCCATAGAGAGTTATAATTGAGTTGTATAATTAACCTGTTCAGGTAAAAATATTGGAACCAGTTCTCAGGTCAGCTCTGCCTAGTTTTTGCCATGCTGATGGCTGGTGGATCTGGCCTCCCCTAGGGTCATCACAGCAGAGCAGTGGAGCAACACACCAACAAGAGTAGCTGTGTAAGTGGAGAGCACAATACTGAACCCTCCCCCACCCACTCCTTTCTTACAGAAGCCAGAAGGGGAAAGGATGAGACTTCAATAGCCAACACTTGATATAAAAAATAGAAGCTCCAAAGCAGGGTCTGGGGACAGCACCTTGGACACACTCCCAGCATGCTCCTTGTTCCCAGCGCAGGGCTTCTTACCAGGGTCCTGATCCTGGACCTTGTTGGTGGGGCACTTTCTTCTTTTGATTGGTCTCTGGCTACAAGATATCTGTTTCTCAGTATTGTTCCTGACCTTATTTATGTGTAATTTCACTAGGAAACCTAAGGAGATAATGGGTGCAGAAAGCTATGTATTTATCTTCCATCAAGCTTTGCTCCATGTGAAAGGAAACACAGAACGATATAATCACACTAGTGTGCACCTATATTAAACCTTAAATTTCCAGGGTTCATTACTGCTACAAATAAAAAGAAGGTTCCAAGAAACACACCAGCGAAATGATTCCTCCTCCTGTTGATAAAGGTAATACAACAGCTAATGAATGAATATACAAAATAATTTGAACATGATCTTAAATGAGACATTATATAAAGATCAACACAACTTACAGTTGAAAGTCTTTAGCAAACAAGATAATTTAGTAACAAGGAAATTTCACAACACATTAATAATATATCCCAGCAGTAGCCAAGATAAAATTACTTAAGGAAATCCATTAAGAAAGCTTATTCTCCAGTCTTTTTTGCATATAGGAACCCTGCTGAAAGAACTGCACATTTTTTTCCATCTTATTAAAGCTTTAGATGCAGCTAGAGTGGTGAAAGCATGTAATGAATACATCACACATTTATGTGTTTTTGTTTGACACAGCAGTGATACATTACTGTAGCACTAGAATCCTCAAATGAATGTAAATTGTAGAAATCCTATCAAGAGCCGTTTTGTAGTAATAGAATGTCCTTATCGGGTGTCCTTAATATTCATCATTCAACTACTCACTATTAAATGAGTTTTCCAGTCACCCTCTTCAAAGTAGGAGCCTATCTTCAGCACTTAGCGATAGCGCAATTAAGGAGAATAAACATACAGTGGAATCTAGAAGCTGAAAGTGATATCAATGTCATTAAACTATTATACAAAACAGGATGTAAGAGATACTTGAGAAGCTTTGTAGTTCAATTAAAACTTTTGAACTTCCATTCTGTCTATATCTGAAAGCAAGTGATACAAATATTGTTGATTACATATTATATTTACCTTGAAAACTAGTAAGTGGGGCATTCTATTGAAATGCAAGGCATCATTCAGCCACCAACTGATATTTTTTAAAATAGTTTCTTCCTCCACACACAGGTACCTAAAAAGACTCTAAAGAAACAATTCAATATCACATTTAGTAAATGAACAAGGGTGAAGAGCTCAAGCATCCTCTCCTCAAGCAATAGAGGTTGTCCAGTTCACCAAGTTTATGCTGGGGCACAGAATTGTAGCTGGGCTTTCCATAAACCAAACTACCACTGCTAATTTATGTTATTGTTAATTGATTATACAGTAATGCTTTTTTCAGTAGAATTCTAGGTAGGGAATGGTAATGAAGAACAATAACTGAATTCTAGAATCCCATTAACGTAAATTATTTTGTAATTAAATTCATTGGTACATAAATTTCCTCCCTGCACAAAACCCATGAAGAGGAACAAAGCAGCCAGAGTAATCAACAGGTCTATGAGACCCCTTGTCAGTGAATTTCTCATTCAGTTTATAGAAAAAGTGAAAGTGCAGATGTGAGCTGCTGGAGAGGACAGGAAACAAAGTGAGGGTTTGAGATCCATGAGAAAAATACAGCTCTCTGCTCTGCTCCAACATAGCCCTTATAGATTTGTGCTATGCATGAATCCATTGCTCACCCCACTTCGTGGTGCATTGTGTTGACTTTCATTCTTCTAGAAGAAGCAAGTCCTTGTGTTTAACAAATGTTCCTTCTATTCTTTTAGGGGACAGGTATAATGTTTAAACAGTAACAGTTCACTCTGGAAATGGGAGCCACCAGTTCCCTCATTGAGAAAGTATGACTGTTTACTCCCTAAAATGCATTAGACCTTTGGACCCATGTAGCCACATTCCACAAATATTCATAGTATTAATACAGACTATTCTGTCCAGTGACCCTGTCATAAGTAGGTAGGTAAGGGTTAATTTTCTTTTACCTGTAAAAGGGAACAAAGGGGGAACCAAACACCTGACCAGAGGACCAATCAGAGACCTGGATTTTTTTTAAAGTCTGGGAGGGAACTGGAAACTCGGGGTCTTTTTGTTTTCCTCGGCTGTGAGTAAACAAGCTTTTCTTCTAACTCCATCTTCTTTCAAATATTCTACTATCAAGTGTGAGTACAAAGGAAACAAAGTAATAGGCTGTTATGTACTTTGGTTTGTAATTACATGTGTGTTGATTTTGCTGGACTGGTTTAATTGGGCTATCTTTTAAATCAGACTGTTTATTCCTATTTTCTTATAAGCCATATCCCTGTATTGAGTTTCTTAATGCAGAGTTTTTGTTATATGTAAGTTCTTTCTTTTTATATAAAGTTTTCTTTTTAAAACTTGTGGGAGTTTCTTTTCCTAGTGAGGCAAAGGGGAGAGGAATTTCTGTGCCCGGAGCTCTGTCTACCTCTGTGTGACAGGCTAGGGGGAGGGGAGCCCATGCTCTGTGGTTTACTTTCCTATTGTCCCAGGGCGGGAACAAGCTATGGGGAAAAAGTTATAGGGGAAAGAGGGAGAATCAACTCTGTTCTCTTGTGTTTGAGGTTTTTCTCTAGTTACTGCTACGAGACAAAGGGAGGGGTGAATCTCTTTGTGTGAGCTTAACCAGGTTGAATGCATAGCCTCAGGGGGAAGTAGATTATCCTCGCTGGGTTGTATTCAAGGAGCATCGTAAGGCATCGTTCCGGCAAACCCAAGGAAAGGGGGAGAAGCTGGGGGATGAGATAGGGAGACCCAGGGGGCTCTGGGTCTTGTGGGGTCCCCCAGGGATAAGTTGGGGCGACTGGAGGGCTGATAGGAGCCAGAATCCTATCTAGTGGCAGTGAGATAAGATCCAAGCTGGTACAAGCTTGGGGGGAATCATAGTAAGCATCCAGATTTTGGACGCTAAAGTCCAGATTTGAGACAGACGCTTACCACAGACCCATCTTAGCTCTCTTCACAGTATTCAGAGAATTGCAGAGTAGAGCTGATCAGGAATTTTAACATTTTGTTGTTATTGTTGCTGGAAAGTGCCAATTTGTCAAACAAAACTTTTCACAAAAAAGTATTGATTTCTCAGCTCCATAGGGGAACTGAGAGAAACTCTCTCCAGAACAACTAAGTGCATGAGTCAGAGTGGGAACTTGAACCTGGGTCTCCCATATTCCAAGTGAGAGTCTTGACCGCCAGGAAATTGAAGTAGCCTTTTTCTCTCTGGCCCAATTAATGTTTAATTACTGTATTTACTAACAGCCCCAACAGGAGAGAGAGAGAGAGAGAGAGAGACTCGTGGTTTTTTTTCCATGAAAAATTTCAAAAGGTCTCATTTTTGTTCTAATGGAGATCAGAAACAAATATTGAAACATCATTTTATTTACTTATTTACTAAAAAGGAATGATTGTTTTGCAGACAGTCCTAGTGCAGGGTTTCCATATTTAGCTATTTCACAGCTTGAAGTCATCAGTGAGTGAAAATACCATTTCCCCCCTGTGATTAGCACTAAATATGCCTCTGAAAGTGGGTTCAGGATTTGGATTTTGGAACAAAGGAAACAGAAATAGTTTAAAAATTATTTAAAGGCAATGGATTTAAACTGAAGTAATGAAAATGTTTAAGAGTCTGGGGAAATTTCCTAGCATTGAGGTTTATTAGATTGTGGAAATGTCTCCCACAGGATGTGAGGAAGGTTGTAGATTCCCTATCACTTCAGCAATTTAACTGTAGAAGAGTGTGGAGGGTTTATCCCATTTCTGGGAGGATATACCTGCGGAGTCAAATGCCATTTAAATAGTTGGACCTTCTGTCTATGAATAATATCCAAATTTGAATAACGGAACATTGCCCATCACAATCGAGGAGACTTTAAAAATCTTTAATTTTGATTATACTGTTTTTTACTGATCATATGTAAAACAAACAAACAAACAAAACCAGTGATGTAATGTGACACTTTCTGGGGTACCCAGGACTGTGATTCACTGTGTTATCCCCCTGCCTCAGTGAGAGAGAGACTTGCTGGTGCTAAACTGGATGTTAGCTCCCTGATGCCCCCAGTCTGTTAGACACGCAAACAGCATCCTCAGGGCTCTGCCAGTCCTTATGTTGCCTTGTTGCACCCCAGTATCTGGGATCCTCTGAAACATGCCCCTGTAGTGCCCATCAGCTGTCACTTGACACTCACAGTGATGACCAGGTTCACTGTTCCCAAGGGAACAGTTTGGTACAACTCAGTATCAGGTCCTTTATAGAAATATATTTCCATACTGTGGTGTTAGTGAATTAATTACAAATTTATTATCAAATATTAAAATTTATGAGATACTTAGAAAGGACAGTGGAAACAAATGGTTACATATAAAAACAAGAGGTATAACATATTTCTGAGTCTAAACTTAACTTTAGCAGGCTAGAAAACTTATCTAAAGCAGTTTCTCACCTCAAGCTCCTAGCAGCATTTCCAAAAAGGTCAGATTGGGATCCCGTTTTCAGGAATATAATCACACTGTCCAATTACTTCTTCAAGGTGCAGGATAAAAAAGGATTATTTTGCTTTTCTCTTATACCCCAAAGTTCATTGTCTTTGCATCCCAGAGATTGGACAGCCACCTCTGGTTTAATCTCTGGCGTCTTCCCATCCCCTTTCTTACTCTGTATGTGGATTAGCTACCATTTTGTTTGATTTACCATGCTTAATTTACATATGTCCAGAGAGATACTCAACTTATCTCTTGTCTGGAAAAAATCCATTTGTCAGCTCTGGTGGGGAGTAACGTGTTGATACAGAATATAAGGACCATCAGTACATAGACATAACTTTTAAAATATCACCAGTACATTCATTTCACAATGATTGTGAGGTTTGTTGTGATCCTGCCTTTCATTTAAGATCTCATTTATATTTATAGATAAATACTATGATAGCAATGTGCTGGGGCTGATGAGTTTGTTAGACCTATAAGCAGTTGCTGATGCAGAATAATGAACCCTTTGCCATCTGGCACCTGTGACCCTCTGTGTCACACGTACCCAAATTCATCTGTACATTAAAAAAACACAAATAAAATGAGATTAAAAACCTAGGATTAGGAAAGTCTGGTAATACTGACTAGAGTGAGTCAAAGGCTATGTGTCTACACTTGAAGCTGAGTGCATGATTCCCAGCATATGCAGACATACCCACACTAGCTCTGCTTGAACCAACATACTAAAAATAGCAGTATAGCTGGGGTAGCACAGGTATTGGCTTGGGGTAGCTGCCTGAAGACAAGCCCACCTGGGCCCCCTGGGTACTTGGATGGGTACCCAAAATTGCCTCCCAGGCTACCCAAGCTACTATTGTATGCAGTGATGAGGGAAATGTGAAACTTCCCCATCATTTACCTGTTCAGATATAGATATAACAGGTAGTTTGATGATTATATTAGGGTTATGATTTTATCATGCCTTTTTATGGAATTATGAGTGTGACATAGTGAAAAAGGCAAAAGTCATGGACCTTTTAAAAAAGGCAACATTTGTATCAGGATATTTTTGTACCCAAATCATTTACAAATTTGTTTCTTTAATGCAAACACTAAATACAATGCAAATGCCATGAGAACAGTTCTGAACATGAAGTCAAGCTGCCACCATGATAATAACAATGAGACAAGGCTTGGATCCTGGAATTATTTAAGCACATGCTTAACTTCAAGCACATGAAAAGTCCCACTGAAATGAATGAGAGCATGCCAAAGCAAGGCCTTAAGTAGCCGCACATTAGTAATGTGGACAATTCTCATTAAAGTCAATGAGCAAAGTATGTATATGACCAACTTTAGAATTTGGTTCATTAATTTTATTTTCAAAATTACCCACTGAGGATGTGATCAGACTAATTTACAACCTAACGATAATGCTCTAAAATCGAATTATTATTCACTAGTTGAGCAAAGTGATTGGGAGGGCAGCATGATACACTCAAGCGCATGCAAGACTGGAACTTGCGTGACCTGGGCTCTATTCCTAGCAAGTCACTTCACCTCTGTGCCTTTACCAGGCAGATGGGGCTTGTCAGCCATGGCAGGCAGTTATTCTAAGAGAAGGAAAACTCCAGTTTCAATATCAAGAACGTCAGGCCTGGCCAGCCAATTTTTAAAAGTCGTGCTGATCACACATGCTTTATGGGGCTGCAGTGTTGACCCTATCCAACAGGACAAGGCCAAGCAAGGTGAATAAAATACTAAACAAAACATTCAGGAAAACAGTCCCTGCCCTAAGGAGTGTGCATTCTGAACTGGAAAGACATTTCAGATCAAAAGTCTATGGAACTTCTGGGTGCTCGGCACTTTTGAAAATCTGGCCATTAATGACCAGGAACTGCAATGCACATTTTCAAAGCTCTCCCCGTTTCTGTACTTTCAGGGAAATATTTACTCCTGGGGGAATTCCGCGCTCCTGCAGGGGCACAGAATTCATACCTTCTGCAGATTTCATGGATCTCCCACAGAAAAATGGGGATGCCAAGACATCTGTGGGGAAGACATGCCCCTTCCCAGGCAGTCCAGGCATGTCTGCTGGGAGCAGCTGGCAGCAGAGAACAGATCAGCGGAGGGGAGGGAAAGGGGGAGGAGAGAGACTGGGCATGCATGAGTGCTTCTGTGGAGAGACGTTAGGGGGTGGGGCTGGGCGTGTGCCTGCATGCGATGAATGAGAGAGATTCACTCTGTTCCTCTCGCTTGCTTAAAGGTGTAGGGTTGTGTGAAGCAGGCTCTGTCCCTGAGGCAGAGCAGAAATGTAACAACTAAGCAGGCAGGCTGCTGATGTTCCCACTGTTAGTTATTTGTTCGCATTCTTAGTCAATTAAGGCTCCCTTACCTTGCCAGAGTGGTGTAAAGTAGCCTTATTGTAAATGACAGTAATGGAATCCTCAGCTAGGAGGGTCTATGTGCTTTCTCGCTTTTTTCCAGATACCAGGGAGGCACAATGAGGATAGATCCACATTCTTTTAGCTCAGGATCTATTTTATGTATCCATTTAAAAAAAATGCCCGACGATGATTAGCAAAACTGTATGACTTTCATCAGGGGCAACTCTAGGCATTTTGCCACCCCAAGCACAGCAGGCAGTTTGCCTTTGGCGGCTTGCCTGCAGAGGGTCCGCCAAAGCCGCGGGACCACCAGACTCTCCGCAGGCAAGCCGCCAAAGGCAGCCTGCCTGCCACCCTCGCAGCGACTGGCAGAGCATCTCCCGCGGCTTGCCGCCCCAAGCATGCGCTCGGCTTGCTGGGGCCTGGAGCCACCCCTGACTTTTATGTGTGAAAGTCTGAGCAATTTAAAGTGACATTCTACTTTGCAGAACATCAAACACCAAAATAAAAGTAATGTAACTTAAATGAAAATCCAGGATTATAACTAGAATTCATGGTATTGCTTACCAAGTATTTGTAACTTAACTTCCACGTGTTTAGGAAATGCTGAACAGTTATTGTGATTTTTTTCCTGTATGCTAGTTTAAATAAATTACCCAAATCAGTGAAACTGGTGTGATTATATTGCATTATTTTGAAAAATAAAATATGGAGAATTTTGCATTTTTTGGCACAGAGTTTTGGATTTTTTGGTGCAGAATTTTGTATTTTTTGATGCAGAATTCCCTGAGGAGTAAATATTGTAGATACATGCCTTCTTGCTTCACATTAGAAAAAGATATTATCTAGCTCAGGAACACTTAAATAACAATTAAACAAAAACCCAATACTCACAGGACCTCTATGAAAAAAAAAGTGCAGCTTTCATTTTGCAGATTTATTTTAGTCAAATTGGCACAGTCTTATGTGACAGAAATCAAGATAGATGGAATAGCAACATTACTGGCCAAGGGATAAAACAAGAAATTCTAACATTCAACACCAACAAAATACTCAGTATGAGAAGATATGAGCAATTAACAGGGATTCAATTTAAATACATTTTAATAAGCCTGAATTCAAAAGCATTTCCCAGTGCATGACAGAGCAACAAAGCAAGCCTTTTACATAAAAAGAAAATTATGGGGAAAGGGGAATAAAAGCTTTGGGCCCTAAATGAGCCTTACTCAGATACTTAAAACCCATTAAAATGGAAACAGTATATGGTGCAATGTACAAAATATAACGAAAACATTTATATAACCTGCCAGTACATGGAAGAAAAATATTTTGGCTTTGGAAACTTATTCATATATGTCCAGTAATGGAATCTCATTATCTATTTTGTCCACTTTATCTCAAGGACCAAAATGACTATAAATATTGTAATACCATTTGATTTCATACAGAAAATGTCAAAGATGAAAAGTTAAAAGGCTATATGTTTGTGACTTACAAGTACCTCAATAAGGAGAACATATCTGGTACTTTAGGGCTCTTTAATTTGGAGACAATGGTTTTAACAAGATCCAGTCTTTGGAGGTTAAAAGAACAGGAGTAGTTGTGGCACCTTAGAGACAAACAAATTTATTTGAGCATAAGCTTTCATGGATTAAAACCCACTTCATCGGATGCATGCAGTGGAAAATACATAGGAAGATATATATGCACAGAGGACATGAAAAAGTGGGTGTTGCCATACCAACTGTAATGAGAGTAATTAATTAAGGTGAGCTATTATCAGCAAGAGGAAAAAAGCTTTTGTAGTGATAATCAGGATGGTCCATTTCCAACAGTTGACAAGAAGGTGTGAGTAACAGTCGGGGAAACAGTTTTTACTTTGTATAATGGCCCATCCACTCCCAGTCTTTATTCAAGCCTAATTTAACGATGTCTAGTTTGCAAATTAATTCCAATTCTGCAGTTTCTCATTGGAGTCTGTTTTTGAAGTTGGAAGCTGAAGTCAGAAAACTCCAAAGTAGAACAGTGGTGGTAAGTAACTATTGGAACAACCTACCATGAATTTAAGTGTTGTCATCCATACCATAAAGCTAAGTATCCTCTAAGCCATGAGGCCATACAGCAGGCTATCAAGGGCTGCCCAGGTGGGGAGAGGCACCTCTCTCCTGCCCAGCCCAGCACCACTGGAACTGCTGAGGCCATGGATAGGCACCCCTCCTCTGACCCAGCATTATAGCCCTGCCCAGCCCTGCTGGAACTGCCACAACCGTGGAGAGGCACCCTGCCCCTGACCCGGCACAGCCCAGCCCCACCCCACCTAAGTACAGCTAGTCATAAAATGTCAGGGTTTTTGTTGGTCATAGTTTTTCTGTGGGAAATTTCAAAATAATTTCATTCTTCAAATGATTTCATGCCATTTTTTTTACAAAAAACACTCACTCACCAAAATGAAGAAACAAAACAAAATTACCTGAAAGCTGAATTTTTGTATTGATTTAAAAACAAAATTCATTTTTTGGCTTTCAAAAAACAGCAACCAACAAAAACAAAAAAATGGGGTTTCTTTAGTGTTTCTGAAAAAAATGGAAAATTTTGAATGAAAGGAAAATATTTAGAAAACAAAGGCCATTTTCTGCTGAGAAATATTTGATGGAAAACTTTCAACCAGCTCTAGGAGCAAGCCATTATCATTTCTATATTTGCTTGGGTACAAGTATCAGGGGGGTCGCAGTGTTAGTCTGTATCCACAAAAACAACAAGGAGTCTGGTGGCACCTTAAAGACTAACAGATTTATTTCGGCATAAGCTTTCATGGGTAAAAAAACTCACTTCTGATGCATCTGAAGAAGTGAGGTTTTTTACTCACAAAAGCTTATGCCCAAATAAATCTGTTAGTCTTTAAGGTGCCACCAGACTCCTTGTTGCTTGGGTACAATACCTTTACTCAGACACAACCCTGGAGTGTGTTGTGACAGGACCTCCCAAGCATTAGTGCACATTAAGGGAGAGAGATATTCAAAGAAAAAGTGACATTAGGGAGGGGATCACAAAGAGAGGGCTATGGTGCCAACAAAGAAAGTAGGAAATTTCTCCTAACAGTCTGGAAAGCCCCAGTGTCAAAGTGATCTCAAAGTGGAAGAATAATAGATGTATATTTTGTGTAGTGATTTCATTCCTTAAGGACAAGCTTGATCTGCATTTTAATGCATTGGGTGCATTGAGTGACTAGCATATCTAACCTGGAACTGAAAACAAAAACTGTTTCTTGGTCTCCAATGGCATTACAAGGAACAAACAACAGCTGCTTTCCATTCTGTACTTTGAGGACTGCACATGCTCACTGTCTCTGTATGAGATATGACTGGCTGAACAGAGCCTGTGGAAGGATTTAGTTAAAAATAGCTAGGCAAGTGGGAAAATCAACCATTTTTTCTGCCCTTTAAGGTAGCTCTATACTGCAGCTGGGGTAGATAGACTTATGCTAGCAGGACTCAAGCTAGCACACTAAAAATAGCAATGTACACGTTCTGGCTCAGGCTGGAAATCAGGTTCTGAAGCCTACGGGATCAGGTG
This sequence comes from Chelonoidis abingdonii, assembly GCF_003597395.2. Classification (NCBI taxonomy): domain Eukaryota; kingdom Metazoa; phylum Chordata; order Testudines; family Testudinidae; genus Chelonoidis; species Chelonoidis abingdonii. Next base: position 43,450,674 of record NC_133769.1, on the reverse strand, counting down.
GACTTGAGTGCTAAAATGTCCACATTGCTATACTTAATGCGCTAGTGTGATAGGGTGACCAGATGTCTCGATTTTATAGGGACAGTCCCGATTTTGGGGGATTTTTCTTATATAGGAACCTATTACCCCCCAATCCTCTATCCTGATTTTTTACACTTGCTATCTGGTCACCCTATAGCATGAATCTGTCTATCCGTGTTGGGAGACTTGCTCCCAGCTGCAGCATAGACATAGCGGTATTTATAAGAAAGCTTTAGTGGAGAGGCAAGCATTCATTGCCAGTTTCAGGGTGGGAACACCAGTCAGTCAATGCACTCAGGCATTTTAACGGCAAGTCAGCAATAAATCCAGCAGGGCATCAATCAGTAGATGTCACTTTTCTAGATACATGTGTTGGGCAACAGGATTTTTCCTAGCTTTCTGCATGTGCATTCCAGCCAGACAACACTTTAAAAAAAAATCAAAAAGCAAAACAAGATTTAAGATTCACAATCACATGCTGACTGAAAGCCTGTGAATTATCTTAAAATATAACATTTCTTTTGAGAAGAGATAGGCCTGGAACAGAAAGTTCAGATCCAGATTTTCATAGCTTGGATATTGGGTTTGGATGTGGTCCATTGTTTCTATAAGTATAAAGAGCTAACTGCAAAATTTAGATCTTGTTAGAGTCCATCTCTAGTTCTAGTTATAATATCACAAATCAGCCTCTAAAACAAATTTAATCATTCCTATAGATAAAAATCTGTTTTTAAAAAAATTGTTTCCAGGCTTGCATCTCTGTATCATTTTCAGGCTAGCAGAATCGTCAATCACCCTCTTATAAATCCATAAAGGTGGGGGAAGCTTTCAATGTGCTAGAAAAGACAACATAGTGTTTCTCACAGTCACTAGCACCATCATAAAATTGTTACAAAATCATTATTAGGAAGGTACCATTCAGAAAGGCCCTTATTATAACTCTTCTATGTGAAGTTGAGTTTCACTAAAAAGATTTTACAGGTGCAGGGGGTTGTTTGTCAGAGATTTTAACTCTGGTGAAAAAGCTTTCTTCAGGCCTCATGTACAAGAGTGGACGAACTGAGTCTGGAATGTCAGAGATTAAAAGAGAAAGTGTGGGCTAAGCAGAGATTTGGCTCAACACATTCTTATGAGTCAGCAATGTGCCCTTGTTTCCAAGAAGGCTAATGGCATATTGGGCTGTATTAGTAGGAGCATTGCCAACAGATTGAGGGAAGTGATTATTCCCCTCTATTCAGCACTGGTGAGGCCACATCTGAAGTACTGCGTCCAGTTTTGGGCCTCCCACTACAGAAAGAATGTGGAGAAATTGGAGACAGTCCAGTGGAGGGCAACAAAAATTATTAGAGGGCTGAGACACATGACTTAAGAGGAGAGGTTGAGGGAACTAGGCTTATTTAGTCTGCAGACGAGAAGCCTAGCAGCCTTCAACTATCTCAAAAAGGGTTCCAAAGAGGATGGAGCTCGGCTGTTCTCAGTGGTTGCAGATGACAGAACAAGGAGCAGTGGAGGATATCTAGGTTGGATATTAGGAAAAACTATTTCACTAGGGGAGTGGTGAAGCACTGGAATGGGTTACCTAGGGAGGTGTTGGAATATCCATCCTTACAGGTTTTTAAGGCCTGACTTGACAAAGCCCTGGCTGGGATGATTTAGTTGGTGTTGGTCCTGCTTTGAGCAGGGGGTTGGACTAGATGACCTCCTGAGGTCACTTCCAACCCTAATATGCTATGAGTCTATGAGTGAAGCATGTATTAAGGTCCACCCAGAGAAGACTTTTAAATTCATTCAGTGGGGCCTGTATATTTAATTTTTGTTCTGTGGCCAGTCAGGGAGAGACAATAGTTTCTTGATAATATTGTGCTGGCTACTGGTACAATATGTTAAGTATTACACAAAATGACTAACAAAGGAGCACTTTGTGAGAAGAACAGGATATCTATAAAAACAGTGATATTAAATTCCAGCAATATAGGTCTTCCTCTCCTACTGAATGAAACATTAAAAGGACAGTAGGCCTAATTCAGAGGTGATTCCAGATAATTAATGCTGCATTAACCAGCATCACAGAGAGAAAGAAATTAAATAAGAATAAGGGAACTTGTAGGGGGGAAAAACCAAAGTAAAAACATAAGTGAATTTGATTTTTACTTATAGTAAATTTTGAAGTATTCTATAGAATGAAAGTCAAGCTTTAATTGCATGTAATGATTCACCACTATAATACTCCAGTTTTACTCTATTAGAGTTAAAGTGGCATAATCCTGGGAGTCAGGTAGCAGTAAACAAAGGTCATTCAAGGTCAAGGCCTGAATGGTGAAACTTTTGGGATTTTGCAATCAAAATATATCCAGTTAGTTAAAAGATTGCTTCCAACACAAATCCTGACCACCTACAGCTAGGGAACCAAGGGCCCAAATTTTAAGAGATAGTTAGGCACCCTTAAAAATCCCACTAGCTGCCTATCTGCAACTTTGGGTGCCTAAATATCATTAAAAAATATGGCACCAAATCCCTATTTGGGCACCTAACCTGAAGTGGCCTAGTTTTCAGAGCTGCTCAGCCCCACCTTCCAATTAATTATATGTGAGTTGCAGCTACTCATCACCTTTGAAAGTCAGGCCACTTCTATTTAGGTCCCCAAATGTGGATTTAAATTTCTAACTGTAGGTACCCAAGCTGGCAAGTGTAGACATATCTTCAGCTAGAACTTTCCACTGATATTCAATGTTTTTTTTAAAAAAATCTAAATAGTTTAGTCTATGGGCACATCCCAGTCTTCAGAGATATTTAGACATACAATGTAATTGTAGCCATGTGGGTCCAGGATATTAGAGAGACAAGGTGGGTGAGGTAATAGGTTTCATTGAACCAACTTCTGTTGGTGAGAGAGACAACCTTTCACCTCATTCACCTTGTCTCTCAGTTATCTAAGCAGGTAAGTCCACCATTTAAGTGCCACTGACATTTTCAAAATGCTGCTCAGCTTCTGCCTAATCCCTGCCTAATGTCCACTAGGTGCCTAAATTTCTGATTACTGACTAACTAACATTAACTCAAGCCAAAGCACCGAAGACCAAGGAGTGAGATTCTCAAACTAGGTGGAATATGATCCTGAGGTATGCTCTGAGACTGACTAGGACCTGACACCAGTCAGACCCCACAGCAGGAGAGCTGGCTGGCTAGACCCCCCCTGACAAGTGGAAAGACAGCTTTGTACCCCCACAAAAGACAGCTGAGAGCATAGAGCAGGGATTGGCAACCTTTGGCATACAGCCCATCAGGGAAATTTGTTGGCATGCCGGGATGGTTTGTTTACCCTCAGCGTTCGCAGGTTTGGCCAATCACAGCTCCCACTGGCCGCAGTTTGCTGTTCCAGGCTAATGGGGGCTGTGGGAAGCAGCAGCCGGCACATCCCTTGGCCTGTGCCACTTCCTGCAGCTCTCATTGGCTTGCAACAGTGAACCACAGCCAGTAGGAGCTGTGATCGGCTGAACCTGCGGATGCTGCAGGTAAACAAACTGTCCTAGTATGCCAACAAATTTCCCTGATGGGCTGTATGCCAAAGGTTGCTGATCCCTGGCATAGAGAAAAGTAGGATGAACAGGAGATGTATCGAGTGTGAGCAGGACACAGTATTTCAGCTGCTGGGTAGGGGCTCCCTAAATGCCTTCCTAGCTTAGGTCCCTAGCTCTAGGAGAGGGTCTACAATTGAGGATCCAGAGTGGAAGGAGGGGCCTATCTCTAGCCCATCAGCCACGTACATCAGGTCAGCTGTTGAGCCACCTAAGTTAATCTCCCTTCCCTTCTCCCCAGCATTTCACTACTGACTGGCTTAACTATCTCCCCGCTCAGCTGACTTCTTATAACCCTTTCTGATATGCCTAACTCTCCCCATGCATTGTATTCAGAGCCTGGCCACCTAGCTCAGGGCTGAGGATTCCACTAGGCAGCAAGCCGCCAAAACGGTAAGTTTTTGTAATGCTGAACAGAGAAATACCTAAGTACCTTTGAGGCTCTGGGCCACAGTATTTTGAATTACATGAGTGAAAAGCATTATCTGACAATACTTGTGATAGTCTTCATCAATATTGTGATCCTGAGAAAACAGACCTTAACCTTAAAATAAGGATTGACATTGCAATTTGTTTTTTTCCAAAGGATGGTTAGGGTCCAGATAAAGTAACTGAATGCAAGGAAGAGAAGTTGGGAATAAGACTAAAAGATAGAATAGACAGTCGGTGTTCAAACCCTTTTTTTGATAAAATTGGATCCTGCATTATTAATTGTGGGTTGTAGAAGGGCAACAAACTGTGTCAATATTGTTTTCAAAACACAAGATTAACAATTTAACACAAAAGAAAAGGACTCTGATGACATGTATTATTTAGTTGCCTAAATGTGGCCTTCAGTGCTTAACTTTAGGAAGCCACTTTTGCAAATCCTGTCTGCATGTGTTCAACTACTGACCTAGGTGCAGAATACACCATAACAGAGATTGCAACCACAGGCAGTATCTTTGGGGACCTTGTTATAATTTATGTTTAAAGCAGGAAAACCTCAACTTGCCATTTCATTGAGATAGGCCAGACAGTATCAGCTGCAGAATATTTATAGCCTTTCCTGTCATTACAGGTGATGTAATTTGTGGGTTCCTGGTTCACTGTGGGGAGGCTGTTGGGGTGTGCGTTTTCCTTTAATCTGGAGTCACTAAGGGACAATTTACGCAAAATTCCAGTGCTGGCTATATAAATTCCCCAAGCTTTGAAGCTTGAGTTCCTGGGAAATGGTTTTACCTGTTTTCAGGAGGCTGGGGGACAAAGTGAGACTTTTGGAAAAAAAACACACTGAGTTAAAACAGACCCAGGGCTCCTTTTGGATTCAGCAGAGGGACAAGACCTTCCATCCAAGGAAAGGCCCCAGCCCTTGCTGAAGCATTGGAAGGGATGTTGGTCTATCAGATTCCCCATGTGGAAGATGGGTGATTTCTGGTACATTTATTACTAAACTTTTATTAGTGGTCTTTGTAATGTTTTTTGCCCTAAGAATGAATGTATTTTGCTTTGGAATAGATATGTGGTAACTTGTAACTGCTGTTGGCACTGACTGATTATTGTCCTCTGAGAGAAAGCAAAGCCTGAGATCCAGCTTCTAGCCAGAGTTGCTTGCTGGGGATATCACAATGTATGTTAGGGGCCTGTCCAGCCTTAAAACCTCTGGTCTGTGGGGAGAGAGTTTTGGGTCTCCACCCAGCAGAGGAGACAGATAAAGTCTTAAATTGGTGTCTTTGAGGGACCATGGAGTGGGAAATACCAGTGCAGTTACCCTGAAACTGTAACATACACCACATGACTGTTGATATATTCAGAACAGATTGGAAGACGTGACAAAGAGTCCTGTGGCACCTTATAGACTAACAGAAGTATTGGAGCATGAGCTTTTGTGGGTGAATACCCACTTTGTTAAGACGCATGTCAGATTGGAAGAATAATCCAAACCTCTACAACGCAATACAGAATATCATATATTTATTTCCCCATTTCTTCTTTTATCGCTTCTCTTGCTATAGAATTTCCTTTCTCTGCTGCCCTAAGATTCCCACTTCAGTTTTCTGCAGCTTAGTCATCTTCAGTGTGCAAACTATTACAGATAATTATGATCCCAGGCCTGCACTGTGCTGAGCACCTCCGATAAGTTATAAGCATTCTCCTTTCCCCATTAGTGTCGAGTAAAGCTGGGTGAGAAATGGTTTTCTTACTCCAGGAAAATATTCAAGATTTCAAAAAATTTTCCTGAATGGGGCAAAAAGACGACATCTCAATTTTTTTCACAAATTTTGAATCTAAAAATTTTAAGTTCGGGTCAATCAGAGGTTTTGCTTAGATATTTTCAACACATTTTATTTTTATTCTGATCTGTCCTTTTAAAAAAATGTTTACAATGCTAATCTTATTAGCATGGAAAATGGAAAGCCATTGCAAACCAAAAAAGTGGAGCTTTTTCATTTTAACATTTTTTTCCTCCAAAACAATAAATTCATCAAAACCAACTCTTTCCTGTGCGGAATGGTTACACAATTCCTAGTCCCAGAGTTACCAGAGAGGACCAAGTTGTGTTACAGTGGGGAGCTTAATAAACATAGGAACTTCCTGTGCAGAGACAGTTCTTTAGTTACTGCTTAAAGCATGGCTGTGTTTGTCCTCACACTACATAGTGTCATTTGTGAGTAAGTCTCTCTCTCTAAAGAAGGAGTGATGGAAAGAAAAGAGACCCCTGGATTGCCAGAGTGGTAAGTGAGTGGTGAAAGTGCAAAATCAGGGAGGAGACCTGTGAAAGTTGCAGCAGGAAGGAGGCAGAGCCCTGATTCAGCACAGAAATGGAGTCCATAGAGCAATTGGCTCTGTTAGAAGTCTGATTTTGGTAACTCAGGGAGCAGGCCTTTCTGGATCTGAAGATTTGAGCAATTCCAGATGATTTCTGGTTTAACTGAATAAGCACAAGAATACCAGGTAAATGCTATGTTGTTTGCAGTGGGTGATGCTGCTGGTGACATCTCTTTGTGTCTTAACCTTCACTGATGAGGAAAAGAAAGAGTATAAAAAAGTGAAAGGCTTTTGATGCTCATTTCATAGGCAGACAGAATATTATATATGAAAGAGGCAAATTTAATAGGAGGTTACAAGGGAAACAGCTGAGACGTCTATGAACTGCAGTTCATAGTCTTGCAAATAAGAAACATTAAAAGAACTAATAAGAGATAGGATAGTTGTTGGCATAGGAGACACCAATTTATCAGCATAGCTTCAGTTAGACCCAGATCTCACACCAGCAAAAGTGAGAATGCAAGAAGCTACCAGCATAGGGGAGACTGCATCGGGCAATAGTGACACAGCAAAGAGGAAAGAGCCAAATATGAGAAGTAGCAGTCAGACTAAATTTACAACATAAGAATAGTGCACAACTAGAGAGTGGGAGATCAAAGAACTTCAATAGGAGGGAAACTTGGAAAAGATGTGGACGATGTGGCAAGACATCACGACACAGCTGGTAATAGCGTTCTTCAAAAGAGGCAGAATGTAGGAGATGCCACAAAATGGAACATTTTGCAATTGCATCCAGGTAACTAAGAGCCATGGAAACAATCCAAGAGTGAGTATTATTATTGGATGACAATTGAGTCCGTACTTCTAGAAACTGTATGCTCCATAGAACAGACAACACCTAGAACACAAACATGAATTTGAACAGTCAAAATCTTCTTAAGTTTAAAATTGATACTGGGGGATCAGTCACTGTAATTCCCTCAGAAGGTTTATAACTCAATCCCTGGATGGAGTTCTGCAAAGGTCAAATAAAATTCTACATGGGGCTAGTAACACTACATTGGATGTTTGTGGCCAGTTCCTTTGGGAAACTGGGGAAAGGACAGAAAGTTCTTCAACAAATAATATATGTAATACACAAACTGTAAGCAACACTCCCCCTCCAACACTCCCAAAAAACAATAGCGCAGCTAGAATGAATTAATGGTAAAAAGAATGTACAGGAAATATATCCACCAGTCTTCACAGGGCTAGGAAAATTCAGGGAAGTACAAAATAAGACTCGTGTTATCAGCAACTGCCTTTGCTTTGACAATCCCATTGCTAGGGAAAGTCAAAGGAGAATTAAAGTGAATAGAAGATATTGGGGTTATTTCGCAGACAGAAGAACCCACTGATTGATGTGCAGCCATGGTTGTAGTTGTCGTCAGATGCTACTGGTATGGTGCTCTGCTCTGTTCAATGTTGGTAACAGTCGGTTGTGTGCATGTGTTCCCTCTGTGTGCTGCCGTGGTTCTGCAGATCACTGACATAGCAAACCCGAAAGAGCCCCCAATAACCACAGACTCTAATAAGGTACGAAGGCACCTGGCCAGGTTTATTGTCAAATGAAGCACAGTAATAGTTCCCTGCAAACACAACAGGACATACTACGAATATGTGCTCCCTGGCAATGGACTGACTCAGTCAGTGGCGGGATTTGCCACTGCCCCCTAGGCCAGACAAAGACATGCACTCAAGGATGCATTCTTATACACAGGTACAAACAGGTTAAGCATCACTGAATGCATTGAGGTACCGCCTCTCTACACATTAGGGTGCTGCCTTTCTCCTGGCACAGGTTGGTTAGAACAAACAAATCTTTCCATCATATTGTCTATGCATCCTACTATCCTTTCATATTGTCTAGCCATCATATTGTCCTTCTGACCCTGTCTTTAGGCTGGGTCTGCCTGTTCCACTTAGGATATAAAGATTTCTACTATGGCTGATGCAATTTTCTTACATTGTTTTCTCTGGTGTGTGCTCAGTCATAGTAGCAGACACTCTGTCTAGAGCCTCAATTAAGCAGGCACCAAGGAAAGGACAAGAGACTTTAGAAAGAGATGTCAAATTCCGCATTGATCTTGTTCTGGCAGCAATTCCAGCACCTGCCAGCTGATTTCAGCAAATTAGAAATGAACAACTAAAGGATGAAACTTGCAAAAAAAATGACTGAACTCTGCCAAAGAGGGAGGGGTTAAAGGAGTCAACTTACAACAGACCTAATACTATATTGGTAGGACTGAAATGACCTTCACAGGGCCTGCTTCTGAAAGGACAGCAGATTCTTATCCCTATGGTATTTCAGAAAAAGACGCTCTCCAAAATTCATGAGGCACGCCAAGGTATATACAAGTGCAGGGCATGAGCACAACAATCTGTATGGTGCCCCAATCTGAATAAGCAAATTCAGGCCTTGGCAGAGGGCTGCAGGCTATGTAAAAAGGAAAAAAAAATAACCCAAACCCCCACCATTGTCAGAACCATTACTCTTTACAAAGTCACCTGACAGACTTTGGCAGCAGGTAGCAATTGATTTGCTTTTCTGGAAAGGACACACATGATTGCAGTTGATTACTTCTCTCTATATATTTACTTGGCTATACTTAGACAGACTTCACTGGCACAGAAACAAACGTCAAAATGTCCAAGACATGGAGCTCCTGAAGTCCTCACATCAGATAATGGGTCTTAAGTTATTGCTGAAACATACTTTGCATTTGCAGGACTTTGATTTTGAGCATTGTACTAGTAGTCCACATTACCCCCAGAGAAATGGCGAGGTGGAGAAAGCAGTGCAGACTTTAAAAAGACTCCTGCAAAAGTCACTAGACACATAAATAAAGAACTCCTACCATGTCAGTGAATATTGTTTGCATTTGGACTATCTCCTGCAGAATTTCTCATGGGAAGACAATTAAGGATGCCTTTATCTGTGGCATAAATACAGCTTAAAACTAAGTGGTTCATCCTGAAAGAATTTCAAACGCAGGATGATGAAATAAAAATGCGGCAGCAAGAAAACTTCACTGTTAGGTACAGAACAAAAACACCATCTGAGTTAAGACCAGGGAAAAAAGTGTGGATCAAAAGTTCCCAGATTTTTGGAACTCATCAGAAACTCCCTGATCCTACCTAGTGGAAACTCTAAAAGGAATTCTCTGGAGGAATCAGCTTCATCTTCAATATTTCCCAAAACAGCAAAGATGATCTGGGACCTGCAGGTACTTTGACATAAAGTGAGCCCTGTCCACAGAGAACTCGGCATATAAACTCAACAGAAGCGAGCACATCATCTGGAAGACTGACAAGACCTCCTCAAAAGACTTGATCTTTAGAATACTGCTAAGGACTATTTAAATGCAACTGATGGGAGGGCATAGCATAGTTTTAAGGAATTTGAAGTTTATTCTGAATTGTTGTGTGTATATACATTGGTTTACAATTCAAGTTTTAAACTTATATTTGGAGATAAGGAGTGGTTATAGAGTTACAGAGAGGACCAGGATGTGTAGCAGAAGGGAGCATCATAAATGTGGGAATCTCTTAGTCAGAAGGTTCACTAGTTACTACTTAAAGTACGGCTCTTTGTGTTTATGTCTTCACACTACATCCCGTGGACAGTTGCAGTTTGATGAATCAACATTTTTGATGAAGTATATTTTATTAAAAACACCTGACCAGTTCTACTCCTAAGAATCTGATATCAAGGAGAGCTGAAGGTGCTGAGCGCCTCACAGAACTGGTTCCTAATTAGTTTACCATATAGAAATTCCTGAGTTCATAGAGCTGTAACTAGGATCCTTTTGGGAATGTTATTTCACGATCTGAGCTAACCATTATGGGTAAAAGGCACAACTTTAATTTTTATGCTGTCTTATAAACCTCTATCATGCCAAATTACAGTATCATGTATCAGTGTTGCTAAGTTAGTAGCTATTTTGTAGTAATTAAGATCCACTACAGAATAATAAAAGTTTTGTGACCTTTTGCATCAGAAGTCCACTAGTGAGCATGCCCCCTGACTACACATTTGTCATCATGCTGGGTCCTTTTCTGTATCTCAGACAGGAAGGTTCTAATTTAGTGTCATTATTTTTTTTTGCTAGCTAACTAGTGTTCCTATGTTAGCACTTGGTATTTAACTAGTGCATCAAATACTTACAGAATCTGAAGTCATCCTATTAAAAAAATTATCTAGTTATTATGGTAACCTCCTGCTTCCCCTCTCCACCTCAACAGCTGCATTATGAATCTAACTGCTTGGAGAAGGCTGTGGAGCGTCTTCAGCTCTACTCAGTCAGCAGGCGTTAAGAGTGTTCTGCATCTTGCAGGATCATAATGGCCACATCTGGGGTCTTCATTCATTTTACAGTTAAACGAGTAGGAAAATACATCTGTAACCAGTATTTAACGCTGGTCTTTAACGATAGAACATAAGAAAATCAAGAGTAAAATGGAATTAGCAGCTATTTGGTATTATGCTCTTCTATTAAATGGAAAAATTCTCCATCCATGTACCTGGGCCAACAACAGTTTACTAGAGGAGAAGGTGCAAAGAACCCCTCCCTTCACAGAAGCTGCACAAGCAATAGCTGTAATCTGGATGGTTGCACTTTCAGAATAGAATTCTTCACAAGACTTGTTCATTATTTAAATACTACTTAAGTCCGATTTCAAGGACTAAAGTAATAATATTACCTAGCTCTTATGTAGCACTTTTCATCAGTAGAGCTCAAAGAGCTTTCCAGAAGCGGTCATTATTCCCATTTATTTATTTTACACATGGGGAAACTAGCATACAAAGAGGTGAAGTCACTTGCCCAAGGTCACCCAGCAAACCAAGGACATTGCTGAGACTAAAACTCTCAAGCTCCAGAGCCCCACTCCCATGTTTTATTCACTAGACCAGCATTTCTCAAATGTGGCCACCACGGGCTTTGCTTGCAGCCATAGCCTCCTGGGCAGTGATGGGGGGGCAAAGCAGTGGTCCCTCCCACAGGGCCACCAGCAGGGGTTGGACCCTGCCCCCCTCTGGAGGGACAAATGCTGGAGGAGCAGGCAGCTAGTGAGTTCCCCACTTTCCTGGAGATGGTAGGGTTAGGCTCCAGACCTGGGGTGGCAGGCAGCAGGTTCTGGCCACGGGGCTCCAACCCGCAGCTGCAGAGCTCACACCCCCCGCCTTGCCCTGGCCCCAGCTGCCTACACCAGCCCATCATGTTTTTCCCCCTGCCTCCCCACTTACCCTCTACCGACCTCCCCATCCAAGGCTTAATTTGTCCCCCGACTTGCCAGACTTAGTAAGTCTGCTGCTGTGAAAAGTGATATTTGTGTTTGTTAATATCACTTTTCACAGCAGCAGACTTACTAGCTACCAAGTCTTTTAAAAAAAAAAAGCAAACAAAAAAGCAAAAGAACCAACAAAAGCAAACAAACAAAAAACCCCAAGAACCTGCAGAGCACCTTATTTGTGTTTCTGGTCTGTCTAGGGACAGTAAAGAATAGAGACAACTACATTATTTTTATTATTGAGTCTGCAAAAAGCTTCAATAAATTACAACGATTTGGACATGATGTATGTGCATATTTATTTATTTTCTGTAAAGTTAATTAAGTATTTTAGGAAAAAATTGTCAGTGCGGCCACCAGCAAGAGTTGGTGGCTGCACTTTGAGGCCGCCAAAAATTTTGCTGTGAGAATCCCTGCACTAGACCATGTGCTGGCCTGCTGAGCAGGGAGGAATTTCACTCCCAAAGCACAAGAGGGGGAGGGTGGCCTAAGAGGGGCAAGCATAGTTGGTAGAGGGAGCACTGATGTGCTGATACCATTTCCGGTCATGCTTGCCAGTGTGGTCTCATTGTTTCCTAGTGTTCCCCCATCTATACCTAGTCTTATACTTAGGTTGCAAGCTCTTTGGGGCAGGGACTGTCTTTTTTGTTCTGGGCTTGGACTGAATCTAGCACAAAGGGGTCCTGGGTCCATGACTGAACCTCCTAGGTGTTGTCACAATATAAATAATAATAAAAGTGTGGCTATAGCGCCATCCCACCAATGTACCCACTTACAGCCGGGCGACAGTGCTGAAGGGAGGCCATTGCACATTAATGTAGTAACTATTGCTGGCCCCCATTCTCCTCAGATGCTTTAAAGCAAACCTTCCTAAACCTGGATACTTAAAGTTAGGCCTCTAAATCTCTGTTTAAATAAAGGCCTGATTTTCAGGTGTGCTTTGCACCCACAGTACAGTATAAACACAAAAAGAGCTATCGACATCCATAACCTCTTAAAAAAAGCCAGGTCACTTATTTAAGTCCCTAAAAATGGACTTAGGGACATAACTAGTTTAGGGCCGACATTTTGGCCCATACCTGTTCTTATAAGTTTAATATCTCCTACTATCTCTACTCTGCTTCCCATCCAATACAGCTCTGGTTCCTATAACCATGATAGAGTGCACAATTTTAGTATAGCATATATAAATATCGGAGAAATAAATATTAGTGAGGTTTAATAAAGAAAGAACATATTCATTTCAACCTCTTCAAATGTGTTTGCTAGTGACTTCATTTAAGTTTGATTTCAGCCCATGTGGAAACTCCAGCATATGCCACAAGATATTACATTTAACTCCTTGTTTAAATGTTACTTTAATTTGTGCTTACTTATCAAAACACAGCTTTTCTTTCATTAAGATAGAAAACAAAACAATACATTTATTTTTTTCAAGTCAGGAAGTCCACTAAAAAGACAATGTTGAAATAGCACTATTCCAGTGTTGTTTCTTGGAGGGTAGTTAGAGTCAGCTCTAGGGCTGAAAAATCCTATCATGCGCGACAAAGACTGAATTTTTTAAGGGGAGTTATGAGGCAGGAGAAGTTCTTAACATACCTGACACGAGTCTTGTCAACATATTTCTTTTTAATTGTCAGTGGGCACTGGCAACAACTTTAGTTTTTACTACACTGAGATCCTTGCAAGCTGTGTAATAATGACAGATACAAAATTTGCTGTTCTTTGATTATTGTAAAATCAGTATATAATGGAAACAGCTGTAAAATATGTTTACATATTAGTGGAAACTACCCTTGCATTATAGAATATGGCTAGTTAAACATCTTAAAACACATTTGCATAAAAGTTCTAATTAGAGACTGTTACAAAACTCGTTGTTCAGAGCACCCCCTTCACAGCATAGTGCGGCATTGTAGCGTCTTTGCTTCAGCTTCCCTTGGTCTTCCACAACTCCAGCCATCCACCAATGCCTTTCAGGTTGCTTCAGTGCCTTAACCCTTCAGCTAAGTCACATTTAGTTCCACCCTACCCAAGGTACCAATGTCCACGGGCCTTACATTCACTTACTACTTACTTTAGGCTCACTCATATTCCTTGCCAAAAGAGGCCTAACCACTATACATGTTTTCCCTCTGATCTTCCGGTGGAAAAACTCCCTTCTTTCTCCTGGGTCTCTTCTTCAGCCAGCCATCTACAAAGAGCTCCAAGCCTCAGGGAAAAACAGTCAATCCACATCCTTCCCCACTCACCCTCCTATTGCTGGGCTTGTCTTCCTTTTAAGTCCTCTACCTTGTCCAGGCGTGACACGATGCGGCTAATGGAATGGGGCTAGCTGGCCTTACGCCTTAATGGGCCAGGGCCCCTCTGTCACAGAGATGTGTGACTATCTTGGAGTTTTGGGGCCTGTGAAGTTTAATGAACTTCTTCCAGACTAGACCTCTGTCTCAGTCTGGACTCACCCCTGCTTTTCCTCTCAGATTAGTTCCTTTGTCCTTTCAGGTACTTTCAGCAAGCTTTCTTCATGAGTAGGCAATGGAGAAGAGTCCTATTTGCCTTCTTCCTCAGCCTTAAATACTAGTGACAGAAGATAGGAATCTTTTGTTTCCCAAACTTGACCTCCCCCTCCTGCTAGTGGAAAATTACTAGAAGTCCAAGATAGTGTTTAGTGCTAGGTGACAGGACCACCTGCCCTAGTAGTATCACAGCTATGTTCCAGGACGACTCTCAGGAAGGAGAGAGATTAGTAACTTCACAGTCTTGTTGTTTCTTCCTAACAGCCCCTCAAGACTGATGGCATGTTGTCTGTTGGGTGTCTCCCAAATACACACACAGTTGTAATTGTTACATAGTTAATATTACTAACTTTAGATACAGAAATGATACATGCATACAAATTGGGTACCCAAATTCAGTAACTTATAACCTATCGAACAATACCTTACATGAGCCATCTTGCATAAAGTATATCTTAGTTATGCCATATTCATATCATAACCATATTTCTGTGATGTCACACTCTCAACCGAGCAAAGTGTGAAATTTTGTCATTCTTCTTTTCAGTATTGCAGAATAATCCTGTTCAGAAGATGTTCAGGGGAAATCTGCTCACAATGCCTTGTCATTATGGTTCCACTGTAGCTCTGCTGACAAGGATTGCTGTGGGGCCTTGTAAGGGGTGTGGAGGCACAGGGCCTTTGTGAGGAGAGACTTAGCCCTTGGTGCATCCCCAGACAGTTTCATGGATCTCAAGGGATCCACACTTACTGGGGACTAAACCCCACTGCTTATTCCAGAGGTGTGGGAGGGGACCTCAGAACTTATTGCTCCCAAGAGAAAAGTCTACTGGATATCTCAGAAAAGACTTACGGACATACGGTTTATGGACATTCCTGCCCCTTATGTGGTTCCCCTTGCCAAATGTATGTGTGTGTGTATGAGAGGTGGGGGGAAGGGTATACAAACAGTCATGTCAGGAAGCATTGTGCAAGATGCAGCAAAGGAAAACTTACCACAATGAAAAGAGAAACACCAGATATCACCCTCTCCCTTTGGATATGGTCACTGCCTCACTTTCCCTTCATTTGATGGGTAGTTTATTTGTCTAGCCAAACCGAAATTCCAAATCAATGTCCAAATCTTCATTCAGTCTCTCACCCTTCATCACAATCACTGAGTGGGTTTTTATTGAACTTCACCTATCTCTGGGGTATAACAGAACATCTCTGCAGACCCTTCAGAGCCCATACTCTCCCTCTTCTGTGAACCATCAACAGTGAAGTGGGCATAAGGCCTGACCAAAACTCTTCCTTACTCTCTTCCCAATGAGGCTAGTTCCTATGCTCTACCACAATCTTTCAATTCTTCTCTCAGGACTTAGCCCTCTCAGCCAAGCAACACCCCTTACTTATCTAGCCCTCTGGCTGTTTTTAGGCCCTTTGTTGGACCTTTTCACCAGCTTCTTCAAAAGGCTTTTCTTGGTTTTCCCAGGGCCTTGGACTGGAAAGAGAGAGAGCCACTGCCCATTTCCTAGACAATCTCATAGCATATTGACTCAGAGCAAGTCTTCCTCCTTTCCCATTTTCCTCCTGTTCTGTGAGACGGGCTATTTTTTCCAGTACCCTGTGCTTTGCCACTAACTTTCCTCAGACCTGTAAATTACAGCTGCCAAAATTCCCTTGTGCTGGGTCTATAGCCTTGCCTAAAAAAGCCAGCTTTCCCTGTTACAAATAAACAAGGCTTCTTGGTGTGACAAGGGAGAATACAGCATAAATGGGGTCTGTCCAGCAATGGAAGCACATACAAACAAATAAGAGGAATGGACATTCATTATTGGGAGCACTTTGTGCCAGTAGAATGCTGCAAAACAATCAGAATGCAGCCCTAGATCATGAACTTTTGTTTTTACAAATATATTTATCAATCTACACTATATTGCTTTTGTTTTTTAAAAGGGGCATTTTCCTTTACATGCTTGTTCACTTGGCAGGTTTTCCCAAAATACAAACTGATTATAAGATGTGAGCGAAATGTCTATTCAGCAATGGAGTTTCTGAACTCTTGTTGGATTAAAATAAACATTGCTGTGTCTAGTCACAACTGTATTATATGAATGGTGCTCAGATGTGGAACTTATTTTCCACCTGCTTTAAGTGCATTGATTGCCAACAAAAAGCAATGTAAGTTGAATGTGGTATCTGAGATGAGGAAAATGTAATACATAGTTCCATACATATTTTTAGCTGACGCTAGAAACTAAATAATGTGGAGGACTGCAGATTAATTTTCATCTATATTGCATGCCTGGCCCATTTTAGGGCTAAACTGTAACATTTAATATGAACATTTTATTTGAGATATACAAAAGTTGTAACTTATTAAAAATGTCATTACAGAAATATTGGAATCCAAAACTTTTATCTCATTCCTAAAGCATTTTAGGAAGGTTTGACTAACTTCAAGATAAAAATATACTTGTTAAATCTACTTTTCATATCTCTTTATGTTCCAGCTTTTGAAAATAAAATTGTAAGTGAATTTAGTTCTGGTGAAAAGTGCCAGTCTGCTACTAATGGAAAGTGAAAGTGTCTTCCTATCCACTATCCAGGTACTGGATGAGCAGCAGCAGTGCCAGCTTTTCTGTGCTCCCTCACCAATGTGCTCAAACCATGATGTGGAAGTATCACCTCTGAAAGGGTACAGAAGTCAACATGTCCATTCAACCCTTGCTAGTAGAAGCAATAGTCATAGAAATCCTAGAAATGTAGGACTAGGAAGGACCTTGAGAATTCATCTTGTTCATTCTGTCACACTGAGGAAGAACTTACTAGACCGTCCCTGACAGGTGTTTTTCTAACCTGTTCTTAAAAAAACATTCAGTGACAGAGATTTAACAAACTCCCATGGTAATCTATTCCAGTACTTAATTACCATTATAGTTAGAAAGTTTTTCCTAATATCTAACCTAAACCTTCCTTGCTTCAGATTAGGTTGATTATTTCTTGTCCTACCCTACAATTGATCACCATTCTCTTTATAACAGCCCTTAACATATTTGAAGAATGTTATCAGGTTCCCCTCCCACCCAATCTTCTCTTCTCATGACTAAACATGTCCATTGGAAAAACCTTTCTCCTATATCAGGTTTTCTAAATCTTTTAACATTTTTGTTGCCCTCTCTACAATTTGCCCACATCTTTCTTAAAGTGTGGCACCCAAAACTAGGCACAGTTCTCCATCTGAGACCTTACTAGTGCCAGGTAGAGTGGAACAATTACCCCTCATATCTTATGCACAATGACATACATCTCAAAATGATATTAGTCTTTTTTGAAACTACATCATGTTATTGGCTGATATTCAATATGTGATGCTCTATAACTCCCAAATCCTTTTCTGCAGTACTACTGCCCAGCCAGATATTCCCCATTGGATATATGATTTTTCCTTGATAAATGAAGTACTTCACACTTGTCATCATCGAATTTCATCTTGTTGATTTCAGAGCAATTCTCCAATTTATCAATGTCTTTTTTAATTCTAACTCTAGAATTCAAAGTCGTTGCAGCACCTTCCAGCTTGGTGTCATAATCCTCCTATTCATATGCATGTATCATTCTTGTATCTGAAGCTAAAATATGAAGCTAACTCTGAGGTCCTATTGTAATCATGCAAAGTGTGGGCCATTAATGGGGTTTAGAATCTTGATGGCTCCCATTGACTAGGACAATTGGTTGTAAATGGTTTATTTACCTGCAAACTTTCTGTGTATGTACGTGCCAGCCCTGGAAGAATGGAGACTAGAGGTCTTCCAGTGACATGTGACCATGCCACATGATACTGGAATCCATCTTAATCCTTGTACTTTTCCATTGATGAGGCGGGGGTGGGAACAAGCACAGACAAAAGATTCCCGCCTTGTGCCAAAGCTATAAAAGGGGATGGAGCAGGACAAAGGGGGCTGCCAGTCATGAGAAAACCCCTGCTTACCACCTGAGATGTCTGCTGGAACTAACAAGGACTGTACCAGGGCACAGACTAGGAAGGAGTCTAGTCTGTGAAAGAAGCTTATTGGAACTTCTCTGAGGATATTACCTGTAATCAGTTTCTTAATGTATTAGGCTTAGATTTGCGTGTTTTTACTTTATTTTGCTTGGTGAATTAGTTTGTTCTGTCTGTTATTACTTGAAACCACTTAAATCCTACTTTTTATACTTAATATAATCACTTTTGTTCATTAATAAGCCCAGAGTAAATGATTAATGCCTGGGGGAGCAAACAGCTGTGCATATCTCTCTATCAGTGTTATAGAAGGCAGACAGTTTATGAATTTACCCTGTATAAGCTTTATACAGAGTAAAATGGATTTATTTGGTGTTCAGGCTCCCAGAAAGGCTGAACACTGGGCTCTGGGAAAGTCCCTGTTAACTGAGAAGCCCCTGGGCTGAGTGAATCTGAGTTTCAGTGAACTACAGAGGGGCATGGCCCAACCTCTGGATCTTTGCTGGAGCTGACTGGAGTGTCTAACTCAGCAAGACAGTAGTGGAGGGGCCCTGTTCTGATAGGAAGGTTGTTCTCAGTGATATCCCAGCTCATCGAGTGACAGTCTCGAGGGGAGTCTCTGTGACCAAACCCAGTTCACAATATTTTCTTAATAGAGTTTAACAAATCTTTTCTCTATCCTGAATGTTAACACCTTGCCCCCAAACACACATACACTATAATACAATGTAACTGAAATAATAAAGCCTGTGGCTGGATCCACTACTAATCGGAGAAATGGAATGCAATGAAAAGCCATCCAGGAGTGATGCCATCAGAATAACTATGAAAACTAAGACAGGAGTGTTATATGTGGTGTAGGATCTAATATCTTGGATGTTGACATAACCTTGACAAATAATTTTGTCTGTGTTTTGCTATTTAACAGATTAGGAAAAAAAAACACCTTTGAAATGGTTACACTGTTGCATTATATTATTCTATATAGTATTCAGGTTTCACCTTAACATTATTGGTCAGATTCTCCTCTGAGTTTATATTGGCATAACTCCATTGGCGTCAGTGGAACTACTCACAGGCTTAAAATTAGAGATGTGCTTAAGTGCTTTCTGGATTGGCAGCCTAGGTGATCTGGATCTAGTCCATCTCAAAGAAGGAAGAATTCTTCAGTCCCCTCCTGTTACTTAGGTAACAATGAAAATCAAGCTTTTAAAGTCTTCAGAACAATTGAAAAAGAATTTGTACCCCTCAACACAATACATAAACATGGGACTCTGTAATAGTTAGTAAGCACCCAGAGATCAGGTTTGTCAGGAGACAAAGCAGAGCAGTTCTTTTAACAAGTTCATTATGAGTCTGCTTATGTTCTGGAAGTTTTAGCTCACACTGGCCTTTCCAAACTAGGTAAAGAACTGACAGGTTTTCCAATCTGAGCTATTTTCTTAGTCCAGACTAACTATTGGTTAGGATCAGAAATTTAACACAAGAATTAGCATAGTCACTGCAACACTAACATATCATTTCATTTGCACAGTCACTCTCCTAATAGCAACTTGTTACTTATTCTTATCCTTACTCAGAGGTGAGTTTTTTTAAGCTTTAAAAATTACCGAGGAAAACATGTCACTACAAACATGAATTTTCCAGTGAAAACAAACATTTCAAGCTACAACAGTCATGGATGGTGTAGTTCCTGCCTCTCAGGACTTAAAAGCCTGGCTATTATGTGAAAAGTCTGCATGGAACTTTGAAACTGCTGGATATTTAAAGAGACACAACTACAACTGCTAACTGTTCATGAAAAACAAAAAAGCAGTCCTGTAATGATTTTAAACTCAAAAGCATCTTTCCTATGGAAGTTTTTTAATATCAATATTAGTAAAACTGCATTAAGTTTCTGATGACATTATAATGATAAAACATAGTATAGTTTCATTAGTTCTGATGGCAGCATATTTTTGGCATAAGCTTCTGTCTAACTTTTATTCAACTATAATATTTAGAAATAGCTTTAATGGAAATAATTAATGTAGACTAAAAACATGGCCACATACATAATCTATTTGTGTGATATATCACATTACTTGGTGTCTCAGACAGTAACTCCATTCTTTTCAATAGATTTGATGTGCGTCAATGCCATCTTCTGCCTTGGAAGTGAACTCATATCACTATTGCAGATGAATGCATGTATGAGTAATGAGAAGCCTAAATTGTACTTTCTGTGCCTTTTCTTCAGTTTGTGTTGCTTATGCCATCGATGCATCTTTACCCTGTGTTTTCTTATTATCAGAATGTGCAATTTTTCCAAAGCAAGGCAGAAGTGTAACAAATTACTCTACAAAAAAGAAATATACAATTGTTAAACTTAGATCCATATGTAGATGTCCATATAATTTATTGTGTGACAGCAGTTTATGTTATGCGAAAATGTTCACGGTTAAGGCTGTTTCAGATTAAGACAAATGATGCTTGATACGTCTTCTATGAAAACGATATTTATTTTTTTCCTCAAGTATTTTATGCTTCTCTTTCACTTCTTGCAACACTTGGCTGACAATTCCATTAATTCTTCGAGGTTAGGTATTAAATCTGGAACATATATGTTTTCATAATTTAAGGGTATCAGTAATAGTCAATAAAAACTATGTCAGAAATCATGAAATCCAAAAATATAGATTCTTTAATGTATTCTGAAGTCTAAGGATTCTGCCCCTGGCATTTGACACTTTTCTTAACCTTCTGTAATCTTTTGTAGTTGGACTGGGACAAGGAAGTAAAACATGGGACTTTTATTATCAGTCCCAAACGAACCCCTAAGTCTGGAAGGCAACCTGCAAGAAAACTGGAGGAGGTAGTTGCAGAGTTTCTATATACTTATGGAAGCAAGTGGCATTGCAGAGAAATTGGCAAGGATGAAATCCTCCACACTCCTATTTGTGGTGGCCACAGCCACATTGGAGATCTACAATACATTCCAGTGGGAGCATGAAAGGAACTGCCAAACGGTGGACAAAATTGTTTAAACAATTCAAATTACTGCAAGCCCCTGAGGAATATGATTTAAAAGAGGTACATTTTTTTATAAGAAATAAGCTACCGAGATTTTTGAACATTAAGTTACAGAACTGCATGTTAACGCTGAGCCATGTGCTTTTCAGTGATGGACACTGGTCTTTCTGGTAAAACCAATAAGCAGGTTAAAGCAAGATGGACAATTGTCTTGAAGGAGAGCCCCCTACCCATGGGAAGTATATCTGTGCACAACTTATACATTTATAAATTTATCTTTGAAACTCCCTTGAGTGGTAGGGTGGAATTATCTTTTATCTAGGGAACTGAGGCACAGAGATGATGGGATTTACCACAAGTTACACAGGAAGTTAGTGGCAGAGACAGGAAAAGAACTCAGCTAACTTGAATTCCATTCCAGTTCTTTAATCATAACCCTGTGTTTCTTCCCAATACATTCCTGTTTGGGTCAGAAATACTGCAAGAATCCACCCCCGCCAGGATGTGCAGGGACATGCACATAATTTTAAGGTTTACAGAACTTTTATAGAAGTGCTTTTTTATTTATTTGAGAGGAGAATATTCAGGCTTGTTTAGTTTTTTTTTCATCTTGGCTTATCCCAATACCCTGGCTGATCCTGCAGCCCTTACCTATGCGAGCAGTTCTATTGACTTTTTGCAGTACTGGACCCTCTGATTCTGGCCTCTTGATCTTATTAGATAGATTTTCTGTATAACAGTTGAAGCAAAGACAAATGTCAGCATCCTGATCGTGTGAGTATTGATTTAATTTTGAACAAAGTGTCAAAGCAAGTGCAATCTACCCTTTGATCGACAGACGTCACCTCCAAGATGCTTTTTTGATTTGTGGTTAAAATAGTAGAGCTAGTGCTTGCCAAATGTGATTCCTTTCATGGCAGCCATGGAGTTTAAGCAATTAGTTAAAGATGATTAATGACTTTTCTAAATTTGGATATCTGAAACTGAGGTAATGCACTTTTAAGAATAGCCAGATTCACTACTTCCCCTCCTGCTATCTCCATTTCTCAATCCTCTGCTTTACCATCCCCACTGTATCTTTCCTGGTGGTTGTCTTAAAGGCTTTTCCTATGTGACCCTTATACTTAGACTTCCCCTTCTCTGCCGAGCTAGATTATACCTCTCTCCTCATCATAAACCCATTTCTTCCTCTAAATCTTTCATTTGTGATCCCTCAAAGTTGTCTGCCCCAAGTCAAGATGCTCATCGTTATGATTCAGGTATTTAAACTGTATTTACACTGCCTAGTTTAGCTAGTTAGTGTGACTTTATGAGGTCTGAAACTGTGCCTTCCTTTATGCTAATTCAGCAGCCACCAAACATACTGATGGTGATCAGTGTAAAAATATGATGATTTAGTATTTTTGAGCATGTAGCCCATAGAACAAGTAAAGACACAGGGTGAAATCCCTGCCCCATTGAAATCAGCGACAAAGTTCTGATTGACTTCAATACTGCCAGGATTTCATTCCTGGTCTTTGTGCTCAAGAGCATAGAGGCTTCATCTAATGTCAAACAACCAGTGAAGTTCTTAACAAGCAAGAAGGGAACCAGAAGGACAATGTGATGATAAGATCACATGATTGTTCAATCATTTATGTACATATCTTGATTTTTCTTATAATGTTGTACTGATGAACACTAAGTTTATTAATATTAAGGTAGAGTAGTGAAAAGAATTACTTCAAACAATGAAGAAACCAATGCACTTAATTACACTGAATATCTCTACCTAGCTATATTCTTACATATTACCCAACGCCATAATACCCAAATGCCTGCTGTAATCCCTGAAATAGAAAGTGGTATTATAAAATGATGTATTCTTACAATTTATAGAAAAATTGTAAATGTAATTTGTAAAAGAAATGTATAGAAGAATTAGGAGACTTTCACTCCTGTATTTGTGACTCATATTCAGATTAACAAGTGTTTCTCATGCAACCCTTCTGCCATGTGCTGTCAGCAGTAACAACCGCCATGTTCATTATCTAGGGATTCCTCTTAACATTACCAAACAGAATTGGCTCAAGCCCCCACAAAGAAATTCGGGAAAACTAAACACCTGGGCACCTCTATGGGTATGTCTACACTGTGTTTAAAATCTGTGGCCACGATACTTAGAGCCTAGGTCTACAGACTCAGGCTTGCATGACGGTGCATAAACAGCTGCAGTGATGTTCAGCCTAGGGCTGGTGTTCAGGCTCTGAAACTGGGGGAATTAGGTGGGCTTCAGAGCCTGAGCCTGAACATCTACATGGCTGTTTTTAGCACTGTAGTGTGACCTGCATAATCCTGAGTTGGTAGACCTGGACTCCCAGACTTGCTGCTGCAGGTTTTAAAATGCAGCGTAGACAACCAGAGAGGAAATACTTCCCCACTCATGAGCATTGAATCTGTGTGTAATGAAAGCAAACCTTTATTAAAAGGGAGAGATAACTCCACTCATCGTCCCCTCCACCACACCCCACTCACAGTTGGTTGTCCAAAGTATGCAAAGTCCTGGAATTCATATGTGTTCACCTCCCAACCCTGAAGAGGAGTTGAGCAATCCCTCTGCCTCTGCTTTCCCCATCATGGCCACCTGTGCAGCTGCTCACACACTGCTGACTCTAGGGGTGATGCTTTGTTCTGAGATTGCACCAGTCAGCACGGTTCTTAGTGATTTTAGCTTGCAATGATTTCAACAGGTAATGGGCAACCTCACTGCTACTATATCCTCTGTGTTGTCTTTCACAACACTGTCCCCACACCAGGTCTAAGGTTCAGCCCCCTAGAGTTGCTCATTAGTGATTTCAGCTCTAGTGATCACTGAGCAGAAACAAAGACTCTCAGTTGAGTCATAAGAACACAAGAATGGCCATACTGGGCCAGATCAATGGTCCATCTAGCCCAGTATCCTGTCCTCTGACACTGGCCCATGCCAGATTTTCAGAGGGAGTAAAAAGAGACCATCCAATTTACTGAGTGATCCATCCCCTCTTGTCCAGTCCCAGCTTCTGGCAGTCAGGTTTAGGGTCACCCACAATATAGGATTATGTCCCTGACCATCTTGACTAATTGCCATTGATGAAGCTATTATCCATGAATTTATTCAATCTTTGTGAACCCAGTTTATACATTTTTCTTCCACAACATCTCCTGGCATCAAGTTCCACAGGTTGATTGTGTGTTTTGTGAAGAAATACTTCCTTATATTTGTTTCAAACCTGCTGCCTCTTAATTACTTTTGGTGATACCTGGTTCATGTGTTATGTGAAGGGCTAAATAACCCTTCCTTATTCACTTTCTTTACACCATTCATGATTTTATAGACCTCTATCATATCCCCTCTTATTCATCTCTTTTCTGGGCTGAACACTCTCAGTCTTTTAAATTTCCCCTCCAATGGAAGCTGTTCCATACCACTGATCAGTTTTGTTGCCCTTCTCTGTGCTTTTTCCAGTTCAAATTTCTTTTTTATTTTCTGAGATGGAGCCACCAAAACTGCAATCAGTATTCAAGGTGTGGCTCTATCATTGATCCATATAGTGGTATTAAGATAGGAAAAGGATACATAATAAGACAGAAACTAACAGTTCCTGACATTCTGATCAGCTCTGTATTGAAAGAGGGGGAGGGTCAATTGGTATCTATGATTCTTCAAACAATTCCACACTACTGGGTAGGAACACCTATCTTCACCCTCTCTAACTTCCACTTGGATTTCACATTATTACCCCCTGTACAGTGAATGAGATAACAGTTATGATGACACCCTCAAGGAATATTAATTACAGTTCTGCTTCTCTTTAGTCACACAGTAAGGATAACAACATTTAATTACCCTTGAGCCCAAGACTAAGATAAATTTTAACCCAGCACAGACAAAATTGACCACTTTGACAAAGAAGGTCTCTCTGATTATCACCTAGGCAAAGTAGGTATGTTTATGGAAATACAGTTGGATCATGTGGTCTTTTCCCCCAGTTCATCAGTAGAGGGCAGGGGAGAGCCCATTCAGACCCTGCTTATACTTGTGTTCACTGGAGGCAGAAGAGACTCCAGTGCACAGAATCCCAGTGAGATAGAGCTATGGGCTTGAATGTATCATATAGAGGACTAGTATCAGAGGGGTAGCCGTGTTAGTCTGGATCTGTAAAAGCAGATAAGAGTCCTGTGGCATCTTATAGACTAACAGATGTATTGGAGCATGAGCTTTCGTGGGTGAATACCCACTTCGTCAGATGCATGATGCACCCAACAAAGTGGGTATTCACTCACAAAAGCTCATGCTCCAAAACATCTGTTAGTCTATAAGGTGCCACAGGACTCTTTGCTGCTTATATAGAGGACTAAGTTATCCTACAAACTGTATAGTAGATCTTTAGATGTCTAAATAACACTCCCTATATGCACCAAACTCCAACTGACTGTACACAAATGCAGATGCACATATGAACACAGGTGCAGCCAAACAGACATCAAGAGATTCATCATGCAGATCAAAGAGGAAAGTTTAAAATATGCAGATTTATGGTCAAAGTAGTTTAAAAGCTGGGCTAATTTCATCCCTGGTGTAGCTCCTTTGACTTCAATAGAGTTACACTGGCTTCAACAAAGGCTGAATTTGGTCCTACATTTTTCCTTCTTTCTACACAGCAACCATAAAGCTCACTCTGGCGCTGAATTATTGTGTGAATTTCAAATTCATTTTAACTTTACAGCTAATGTGTTTTTATAGCAACACTTATCTTCAAAGTGCACTTATCTCAAAAACTAGTTTTGAAAGCCAAGCCAAAATGCATCTCTTTCCCAGCTCTGTCTCCACCCGCAGGAATAGTGCCATATACAGACAGTGAAAACCTACCTACCTGCTTCATCTCCAACATGTCTTGAATGCATTTTTACTTTTATTTTGTGCTTTGGCTGCCATAAACTGCATCGTTGCCTGGAAAAGGTTAAAAAACTAAATGCATGAATGTAATACAAAAACATATCTCTTATTCTGAGCACTTATTTCATGACCTAAAATGAAAGATTAAAGCAATTACTCTGAGCATGCTTTATAGGGTCTAATATAAAAGAGGCCTGACTAACAGATCTGTAAAAGAATAGTCCCAGCTGGGTTGGTAGTGGAGGATGCCTTTCTTTATGGGAAACAGGAATAAATTTGGTTTTTAATACCTGGGTGGGCAGAACTGGGAAATAGTTTGGAGATAACGGTAAGCAAGCTAACTACCTTTAGCCTATAAACTATAATCAAACTACTTTACTGTCTGTTCAATGAATTGTGCCGACTGACTGCAAAATAACAAACCCAGGCCCCCCCCCTTCTGTGCTTGGGAAAACTGGACTATGGGGGACAAAAGTACAATGAAAGAAGAGGTTTTTTTTTCTTTTAAAGTTGAAAATTATAAAGAAATAGGTTTTATGGGGGAAGGAAATTCAGTCTCTGTTCCCTAAGTCATCCCCCAAAATATTTTCCCAGAGCCTTTTTCTCTCAGGAAATGTGCAATATGTTCATACCTATAAGAGGTTAATTAGCCAGAATCATATTTATTTATTTATTTTTGGTGTAGGGTGGGGGAGAAAGAGGCTGCAATAAGGATGCATTTGGCCCAATTTTTAAAATGCACAATACACAGCTATTTCTGTCAAGGGCAACACCCCAGGACTTGATGATTGGATTTGTAGGTTGCTTATGGCTGGAATATAATTGTGAACTTATTCCATTTATACCAAACATCTGAGGTCAGGGAAAGCATGAACTTTGTGGATAGAGAAATATTTGCTTAGTACATTGGTTAATCCAGAATCTGTTTTATAATCCCTCTTCTTTTTTGTGATGTTTTTTTCTTCTCCTTTTCAATTTTGATGCACTCGCGTCTCTTCCATTTCTCCCACACTCTCTTTTCCTCTTATATCACTTTTGCAATAATAAACTGTGGTGAATGTGAAGCTGTGGGGTGTCTCTCTGGAGTTCTTCCTTTGAAGGACAGTGATAGGGTTTTTGAGATAGGACCTGAAAGCCCTCAGTTGTGGTCTATTACATGGGGTGGAAGAACATTTCCAGGTGGCAAACTGAATGCCCTTCCTCTCATGTTGCTCCCTAGCACTGGGTCATTTAGAAAACTTGTCACCCAAACCTTACTCAATATTAAAGCAGGTAGCTGGTTTTGACTCTTTTTCCAGTAAATGGAATTTCTTTTGGTCTTCCTTCCTAACCTTCCTAAACTTCAGGGTTTGCAGTTAATTCAAAGTTAATATGCCTCATTTCACCCAAATATGTTTGGGTGCCTAACTCCCTAATCTGGCCCTAATTCAAAAATATTAATGCTGATCACTTAGTTCTATATGCTCCTCTCCACTGCTTAGTCCAGAAGAGTGAAAAACAATCCAGATCTCACGGAAAAGAGGCTAAGATGAGGAGAGGCTGAGGGAACTGTGCTTGTTTAGTTTGCAGAAGAGAAGAATGAGGGGGATTTGATAGCTGCTTTCAACTACCTGAAAGGGGTTCCAAAGAGGATGGATCTAGAGTGTTCTCAGTGGTAGCAGATGACAGAACAAGGAGTAATGGTCTCTAGTTGTAGTGGGGGAGGTTTAGGTTGGATATTAGGAAAAACTTTTTCACTAGGAGGGTGGTGAAGCACTGGAATGGGTTACCTAGGGAGGTGGTGGAATCTCCTTCCTTAGAGGTTTTTAAGGGTCAGGATTGACAAAACCCTGGCTGGGGTGATTTAGTTGGGGATTGGTCCTGCTTTGAGCAGGGGGTTGGACTAGATGACCTCCTGAGGTCCCTTCCAATCCTGATATTCTATGATTCTGTGATAATGCAAGAGGGCTATACATAGGAAAACTGGAGCTTTGTGATATGTTCCCCACAACACTTAGCACAAATGTCCTTTGTGCAGAAACTCTTCATGACTCATTAGCTGCAAACTAAACAGCGGAGTCGCCAAAGAGCAAGAGAAGGAGATGAGAAGCAGCTGTTCTGTGTGGAATATTCTTTTATGTGGACTAATATCTACATTAAAAAAAAACAGCTTGGAGGGACCACTGCTGAATCTGTATGTGCACATTCACAGAGTGTGTGGCCAAGTGGCATGGGGAAGAAGAGACTCAATGAATGTCTGACCATGTAGCCAGGGACTAGGGGCTAGGATATTCAGTGGAGCCTTGATTCTCTGCATCTACTGCACAGCCATTGCCCCTGTGGGTGGGAATACAGCTCAACATAGGCAGATTTGGGGCTTTTGAACATATGTGCATCCCTTTGTGTAATTTTACTTAGGGAGGAAACACAGGTTTTTAGTCATTTGACGGTTACTGTATTAATGGAAGTGTTTCCAGGTAAAAATACCTCAAATGTAAATAATGCACTCTTTTTATAAGCCACACATTTTACAGTACACTGACTTTTTAGGGCATTTCCAAATTTCTGCAAGGGCTGTACGTGGGGGAATAAAGAAAATAGAATGAGGTGCTGAATTTTTAAAAGATTATTTTAAATCTGTTCCTCCACACTGAATAGAACTGCTTTCACTCTGAGGGAAAGTCTACACTGCATGCTTCTTTCAGCAGGATATGGAGTACATACCCACATAGCTCTCTCAGCATGGCTATAAATAGCAGTCTGCACAGCTTAGGCGAGAAGAGCAGAGACACTCCTGAAGAGTGTGGGTATGTATCCGAGTACATATCCTGTGTGCTCTCCACTCACCCAACCCTGGCTTCCTCATCTACATTGTTATATTTTGGAGGGTAGTGTCCTGCTGCAGGACCCTTTCCCGTTGGCAGAAGGAGACTCCCCCAGTGGGGAAAGGCTCTGGTGGGGGGAGGCAGTGGGGGAAAGGCTGCTAGCTTCCGGTCACTAGATCCCTTCCCCACTGCAGGGATAGGGTCCAGCAGAGGGAGACAGCAGGGAAAGGGTCTGCCAGCTACCTGCTGCTGGAGCACTTCCCTTCCTTGGGGAAAGGTTCTGGCAGGGGAGAGGCAGCTGGGAAAGGCTGCCTCTGCCAGCTGCCTCCCTCCTGCCAGAGCCTTTCCTTGCAGCAGTGAAAGTGTCTGGCCGTGAGGAGCTGCTGAAGCCTTTCCCAGCTGCCTCCCCTCTGTCACAGCCTTTGACTGACAGGTGTAGCTGCAGACCACAGTGTGGATGCAGCCTGCTTTTCACTGTGGTCTGCAGCTGCACATACACTACATGCCTCCATCCATGATTTGTAGAATAGATGTGGCCTAACAGTTTACAGTAGGGACACAGGGCTCAGTCCTGCCTATCAGTGTCTGTCCTGTGTTGTAAGCACGGAAAGTCCCACCAACCTAGTGGGAGCTCAGAGAGAGTGCATCTACAGTGATGCCACCAAAGAGTATGAAGTATATACATCCAACCAGTTAGCTCTGGCATCTGCTATGCAGGTCAGGTGTTACTCATGACTCAGACACCTTTCTGACCTTTTTGTTATAGATAATGGGTATGGGGGTGCTTTGTGCTCTCAGAGCCCAAGAACTATAGTTGTGACTGGCTCCCTGCACATGATTGGCCACAATCTGTCCAATGGGGATTTATAAATTAAATCTTGTCTCCTTTGAAATCAATGGCAAAACTCACATTGACTTCAATGGTACTGGGATTTCACCCAACAATTCCCCATAGAAATGGTAGAAGGCTATTTTGGGTGAGAGGGTGGGCTGGCAGATAGAACACTAGTCTGGGTAGCGAAAGACCTGGATTCAACTCCTGGCTTAGCTACGGATTTGGTGTATGATTTTGAGTATGTCACTTCATTTACTTCGTGCCTCAGCTCCCCATCCATGAAACAGAGATCATGTGCCTCTTCTGCACAGGGGGGTTGTCAGGATGAAACTCATTAGATTGTGATACTGTGGTGATGAGGATCAAGTATGTACCAATAAATATATCTCCTGTCAAAGCAGATTTATTCCATACAGCATATTCTCAAGTGCTGTTTCTGGTCTTGCTTTTAATTATTCAAGAGACAAGACTTCCACTTTCCTCAAGAGACTCTGCCCTAGCTTAAAAAAAGCTCACTTTTAGTACACCCACAAGAAACAGGTCAATGAAATCATGCATGGAATGCAAGCAAAGGCAAGTTCACACATACCCTTACACAGACCCTGGGCAACACACGTTGCCTTCTGTAGTCTTATAGTCTCAAATAAAGAGATTTTGACATTAGAGCCTGACTGTCATCAATTGTATAGCTCTGCCAATGCAACCAGGAGAATGATCTTAGACTTGCTTATATGTCTTACTGTGTCTGTGCAAGACACTCACAAAAACAGAAGCTGTAAAGATAAGCAGCCTAAGATCCAGATGCCTAGCAGTTTGGAAAGACATTGAGAAGTCTCCTTAATTTCTTCTTTACTTTTATATTCTCATTCTATGTTCTTTTTGTACACTAACATGAATAAATTCTTCTGTTATGTGCTCCCCTATACTTCCGATTTTTCCTTAAAAATGCTACTATCATAAAAACTCTTCACCTAGGGTAGGAACATGTTTTTCTAAGGGTTTGGATCTATTCTGGGAGCATGCAACAAGTGAACTGACCTATATAGGGTTAATTCAAAACTCCCCGGCCAGTACAAGAAGTATTTCTATTGTGGAGTTTTATCATTTAAACTGTCAACTAGGTCAGGACTGCCAAGAGCTGGCTGAGCTATATTAGGAGGTTGGCACAGTGCCGGTCTCATTATTCTTAACTTTAGCTGGTGCTATCAGTTCCTCATAAAAATTCAAAAAATTCAACAAAATAAAAAAAAGTTAGAGAAGAAGAAGAATCCAACTCTGTATTAACTAATTGCACACTGTACAGAGGGTATGAAAGCACCATGGAAAAGACATACCGTAGTTTGCATTGTCTAAGAAAAGCTGTAGTCACATGAACAAGTAGCAACCTTTAAAGGGAGACAATGCAGGCAAACAAGGAGCTAGCTATTAGGGGTAAGGCACATTTTGTCAATTATTCCTGTCGGTTGATTCAAAAAAAGAGAGGCCTTGATAGACTATTTTTTGACCAATAACACTCAGATTGGTACTTGCTTAAACTGATTGCTTTGACCAATCGGTGAGTTTTTGAAAATGAAATCTTCTCCACTCCATTCAATATAGGGAATATTTCATCTCACCTTTATTGATTTGATAATGAGGAGATATAAGCCCTATGCAACTCTGGGATATCTTAACCCAAGAATAGATCCTATAATAACACTGTAACCCAAGGGCAAAATAAGCTTCTCTGAGGGACAGGACAGAGGGATAGGTTGGGGATACAGGCTAGCTGGAATTCAGAGCTGCCACTCACCTCTGTTTTTTACTAGATTTCAGACCCCTCTGCTGGTCTCCTGGTGTGTCAAACCCTTTCTTGGCTTTCATGCAGCATGAACAATTTGCCGAGAGTCTGAATTTAGTTTGAATTTCATCCTGTGGTGCTGTTTGCTGATTGGTCTAGAGGAAATCATGCAAAAGGCACAAAAATGAAGGAAAATGTAAAAAAAATCTCTGGAAGTAAAGAAAGGGGCTTAAAACTGTATGACCGACTCAGGGAAAACTTAATGCAGATTGTACAAAGCCCTTCTAAGAGACTGTAGCTCTTTATCCTATTGTGGGGTGGTTGGGGGGTTCCTCTGACCCTGAACAGCCTTTTCTCTTAGTCTGCTTCCAATGGCGGGACTGGGATGTGAACAGACTTCCCCACCCTATTCTAGGGAATGATGACACAAGCCAACTCATGGTATAGCTTTGTGGGAGTGGCTTGTCTGACAGAGCCATTGGAATTTTATTCTGGTGGAACAGGAGACAAAGAAAAATTAGAATCTATAAGGGACTGTAGCTTCACTAGTGCAGTTTAGAAGTGGTAATCTTACTGGACCTGCAGATATAACTTGCACAGTATATAGTGTTTTGGGAGGGCATATTAAATGCTCCACTGAACAGAGTGAGAAAGAATGGTTGATTACCTGTTCCTCCTGTTCCTAATTTGACAGAGAATCAAGAAATTGCAAGTACAATTTGTGGTCTTCAGGTGTTTTTTAGAAATCAGCTGTAGACTGCGACATCACTGAGTAAAGCAAAAAATTGCTTCACAGGTGTTCATTTCTTTGTGAAACTGCAGAAGCAGTTACAATATCTTGGAAAACCAGCTTTTGAAGTAAAACACTTTCAACCTGCCCATTTTCATCTCTGTTCTCTGGTTTAGCCCATTCTGTTTCTGATCAGTACTAATATAAAGAAGGATGTTTCTCCTTTATAATTTGCGACAGGAGTCACAAAATGAAACCCGTTTGTGAGCTGATTCTGGCTGCAAAGCTTTTGTGTGTTTGGATAGTGGACTGGCAGCATCAGCAGTCTGTATGCTCTTGGTATTTGATGAGCAACTGATATCTGTTTGAAACGCAAAGTTACTTCCTGGCAAGGCTGTTATTCAGTGACGAGTTTGTCAATGATAATGCCAGACACTTTAATGCAAACTTTGAACAGACTTTGTAGAGTGGGATTATGCTGTCTTGAATCAGCCAGTACTTTACTGCATCATCATTTTACGTTGGCACTTGTTGTGGGATGGAATCACTGTGGGTTTGGCTCAGGATTTTAAATAGTCAGCCTCTTCATGCAGCCTTTTCATGAAGGCTATTCAGGAGCTGAGTGTCTTGACTTTAGTCCTCCTTTCGTGGTGTAATTCCTGCAGATTTATCCTTCTTGCACTCTGGTAAAACAGTATTTCAAAAGGTGCACCAACCATGAAGGTTCTCCAGCTAGTCTTCTTCGTTATGGAATGAACTTTGCAGGCAGTATCAGATTTTTGATTAATAAGGCAATTTTTTTTAAAGAACATTTAATGCTTTATTAAGTTTGACTGAGATGAACTCTGACAGTTTGATAGTGGCAGAATCATCTTGTACTGTACAGTGTCTTCTTTATATACTTCTTTTGAGCTTAATTGTAATGTAAGACCATCTATGAGTAAAATGCATTGGACCAAATTAGTCACAGTGTGACTCCATTAAAATAAATGGCCCAGTGAAGAATTACACCTAATATGGGTATGAACTATAGAAATCCAAAGCAACCATTTGGCTTTACAGCATAACACTTGAAGCAGGTGAAACCACTTTGACAAAAGATTACCTTCATGAATCTTTGACTGAATTTTCAGCTGAGATCTTTACATTCAGGAAGAAGGCCAGCCTGGTATTAAGACACCCAGGTATGAGCCAGGAGACTATCCTTGGCTCTGTGTGGTGGGGCATTCACCCTACACTACCACGGATGGGGTTAAAGTGGGAAGAGAGGCCAATTAGCTTTAGGCTGCACCTGCTGGGGAGCAAACGGACAATGAGGCTGATCGAGAATGAAGCTCATCAGAACAGGCAGGGGCTTCTATAAAGCCTGGAAGCTGAGGACAGATCAAAGGGCTACTGGGAGGTGAGCTTGCAGTCACACTCCCTGATATAATGGAGGTGGGGGAAAGTGAGACTCGGAACCTGCGAAAGGCGGATTAGGAAGCAGCCCACGATCCTCAAGATAGTTAAGTCCAAAGGAGACTGTAAAGAGTTACAAAAGGATCTTGAAAAACTGGGCAACAAAATGGCAGACAAAATTCAGTGTTGATAAAAGCAAAAAGTAATGCACATTGGAAAACATAATT
The DNA here is from genome assembly GCF_003597395.2 of Chelonoidis abingdonii. Classification (NCBI taxonomy): domain Eukaryota; kingdom Metazoa; phylum Chordata; order Testudines; family Testudinidae; genus Chelonoidis; species Chelonoidis abingdonii. The sequence continues at coordinate 43,416,797 of NC_133769.1, read as the reverse complement.
CCAAGTATAGATACAAAATGACAGGATCTAAATTAGCTGTTACCACTCAAGATAGAGATCTCGACATCATTGTGTATAGTTCTCTGAAAACATCCACTCACTGTGCAGTGGCAGTCAAAAAAGCTAACAATGTTTGGAACCATTTGGAAAGGGATAGATAATAAGATAGGAAATATTATAATGTCTCTATAAAAATCCACAATACACCTATATCTTCACTACTGTGTGCAGATCTGGTCACCTCACCTGAAAAAAGATGTATTGGAATTAGATAAGGTACAGAGAAGGGCAACAAAATGATTAGGGGTATGGAACAGCTTTTGTATGAGGAAATATTAAAAAGACTGGGACTTATCAGCTTGGAAAAGAATTGACTAAGGGGAGATATGTTAGCAGTCCAAAAAATCTTGACTGGTTTGGAGAGAGTTAATACGAAAATGTTATTTACTCTTTCACATAACACAAGATCTGCAGGTCACCCAATGAAATTAATAGGCAGCAGGTTGAAAACAAACAAAAGGAAGTACTTCACCCAACTCACAGACAACCTGTGGAACTCTTTGCCACAGGATGTTGTGAGGGCCAAAACTATAACTGGATTAAAAAAGAATTAGATAAGTTCATGGAAGATAGGTCCATCAATGGTTATTAGCTAGATTGGTCAGGGATGAAACCCCATGCTCTGAGTGTTCCTAGCCTCTGTTTGCTAGAAGCTGGGAGTGGATGACAGGGCTCTGGGCCAATGGGAGCTGCTGGAAGTGGCAGCCAGTAAGTCCCTCAGCCCGCGCCACTTCCAGCAGCTCCCATTGGCCCGGAGCAGTAATCTGTGGCCCATGAGATCTGCGATCGGCCAGACCTGAGGACGGGGCAGGTAAACACACCGGCCCGGCCTGCCAGAGGCTTTCCCTACACAAGCGGTGACCCCTGTTTGAGAAACCCTGTCCTATTGGACTCCTTCCCCAAATCCTCGTTCTTCCCTGCTTCCTCCCCTGAGCACATTGCATTCCTGCTCCTCCCCCTCCCTCTCACAGCTTGTTATGCAGCGAAACAGCTGTTTTGTGGCAGCAAGCTCTGGGAGGAGAAGCGGGGACGCAGCATACTCAGAGGAGACGGAGGCGAGCTGAGGTGAGGGGGGCAGGGCCGGGAGCTGCCGGTGGGTGCAGAGCACCCACCAATTTTTCCCCGTGGGTGCTCCAGCCCCAGAGCACACACGGAGTTGGCGCCTCTGATTTCCTGTTCAATTCACTCCCTCTGAACCATCTGTCATTGGCCACTGTCAGAAGACAATATACTGGGATAGATGGTCTGACCCAACATGGCTGTTCTTATGTCCAGGGAAGGAACAGTAATGTCTGAGAAGTATAGTCCTGAACTGCTGGTTCAAAGGTCCCTGGGCTGGAATCTACTATAGAGACTGGGCCCAGGTTCCCCTACCCAACCACTGTGGAAGTGATCCAGTCAGCACAGTGGAGATAGAGACTGCCTGAGACTTTGAGGAAGGCAACTCTGATATTACCCTCGAAGGGGAGGACAATGGTGACTTGGCTGGAGGATTAAGCCAGAAGGAGAGATGCTGCAGCTCCAGACTAGTGGGAGAGCGGCTGCAGAACGAATGTCTGGGGCAATGGGCTGAATGACCACTGAATGAGGCACAGATAGTGGTAAGCTAATTCCCCAGATGTGCTGCAAAGAGGAGCTGCTGAGCATTGAGTAGCAGACCCCTGGACACTCTGGCATAGGCTTCTTTTGTGAAGAATCTTAAGCCAATATTTTCAAAAGTGCCCAGTCGGTTTGGGTCCCTCAATTCTTGGGTGCCCAATTTGAAACAACTAAGTCCTTATTTTTTTCAGAGGTGCTGCGTGCACTCAGTTTGCATTAGTTTTGTCTGAAATTGTGGATGCTCAGGACTTTAACAAAAATCAGGCTCAAGGAGTCTCATATTGGACATCCAAAAACAGAAGCATTCCAAATCAATGGACATTTTTGACTAATTTAAAGGTGTCTCAGTTTTCTCTTTTGTGAAATAGGAAGAAATAAGGCTTATCTAACTCATATGGGTGTTGTGAGCCTAAATTCATTAATTCTCATAAAACTTACTTTAATCATTGAGAAACTTGTGCTCACAATTTTGTAGGCACACATTTTTGCATGTGTAATATTTCACATTTATGACTTGATTTGTATGTCCACTAAAAAACTGTGCATGCAAATTTAGATGCTAGGCTTAAGTCACTTTGGAATATGGCAACTGAGATTATTGCACCCTTGTTTTATGCATTGAAGCACTTGCTGATCTCAGTGGTTTGAGCATTTGGCCTGCTAACCCCAAGGTTCTGAGCTCAAACCTTGAGGGGGCCACTTAGGGATCTGAGACAAAATCAGTACTTGTTCCTGCTAGTGAAGGCAGGGGGCTGGACTCAATGACCTTTCAGGGTCCCTTCCAGCTCCATGAGATAGCTATATCTCCATATAATATTCTAAAACTGATTTAACAAAAATATTTTGGTTTAAATCCATGGATGATCACTGATTAACCTTACATTTCATTAATAAAACTCATGGATTATAACTGGTGATAAGGCTGATGTGTTGCCTCTACCAATGTTGTCTGCAGGGGCAGATGCAATATTGGGTTATATATTCAGCTAAAATTGGATCAGAATGATCCAAGAATTCCATGATTTAATGAAAATTGCCATAACACGGTGATCCGCTTTTCTCATCAGTCATTGTACAGAGCTAGACCTCACTGAGAAACAAACTCAGTGTAAGGGTACTGTTATCCCCTTACTAACATTCAGTGGGGGTGTTTTAGTTGCTAGCTCCCAGCACTAAAAAGAGAGGGATCGATGGCAAATCAGGACCCTGAGACTGACAGTCCCCAGGAACAATGGCGAGAGGCCAATGCTCCAGGTCAGCCTGATTGACAGGGCAGGCAGGCTAATCAAAGAGACAGAAGGCAGGGCTGGTCCCATCCTCCGTTGAACAAAGCTGAAATTGCTGCAGACAAGTGGGGGCCGAGAGCTAAGCGCGAGAATAGGGGCCCAACTAAGCTCTGGGAGCAGAGCTGCAACCCAAAAGCCACGAGCACAAACCGCAGAGAGACGCAGACCTGCCACTGGGTAGGCGAGCTGGCTCAGCAACAGCGCAAGCCACCAGGAGCGGGACAACCACAAGCCTCTGAAGCAGGCCTGCCCAAGCTGGAACCAGTTCGTGGCACGCTGAGAGAGAGTCCACAGAAGGCCAGCCGCTTGTCTCAGATCGAGGACCTCCTGTCTGGTAGCGCAGAGGAGCTGGAGCCAGAGACGCCAGAGAAGCTATCCATGCGGGGAAGCTGAAGGAGCGAGCCGCAGCTGTGCTGAGCAGTGTGGATGCTGCTGAAGCAGTGCGCGGCGCTGGGCTGCTGAGCTCACCCAGGGCAGGTCTGCTCTGTCAGCGGGGACATAGCAAGGGTGACCTTCTCTGGTCATGGTGCCCTAGAAGGACGATTGCCCTCAGCCGGAACCAGCTCTGGCAGGCCAGATCCTTGGAGGGGACTCCTAGGACACCGGGATCTAGACGAGGAGTGAACTCCGGAAAACAGGTCCGCAGGGCATGTCCCTGACAGATGCCGAGAGACGTGCGTGTGGCCATGTCCTAGTGCACATGGTGCGCATACCCTACAGCATTCCCTGCGAGGGCCTAGCAGCTCATGCCGCCTCCACAAGAGGCATGCGAACTTCAGCACTGTAAGGAACGCTCGCTGAATAGCCTCTTCATAGCTGCACAGACTACTAAGTTGTTGTATGGTCCCTGTCATCATTTTTATGAAAAAAAAGAACGGGGTGATGTGTTTTCCTTTAACCTTTCCCATTTTTCCTTATTCTTTTCTTAAATTAATTGTTAATTAAATAACTTGTATTTGCTTTAAATTGTATGATGTGATCAGTGGGTCTGGAAGGTGCCCAGTGCAAAGAGAGTACCCTGGAGAGGGGACAGCCTAGCCCTTGTCCTAGGTGACCACAGCAGGGTTGGGGTTGAGCCGCCCAGGAATCCTGGGCCCAGCCTTGTTGGGGTTACAAGGACTCTGACAGACAGGAGAGTGGAAAGGGAGTCCTCAAGGGCAGAGAGGCCTCTGGGTAAAGGAAGTGGGAGCGAGGACTCAGATCCTTTTGCAAACCCACTTCACCAGGGTAGTGCAGAAGCCTGGAAAGTTCCCCACAATAGCGGGACCATTCCCCCGCTTACATCAATAACGACACTGAAATGCCTAAGTTAATGCATTATGGCAATTCACCTTCAAATTGTTTTTCATTATCAATAACATTTTTTCATCCAAGGAACACAAGCTAGCGTTGCATTTCACTGATTGTAAACTGTTTTCGTACTCAGCAATGTATGAAACTGCAACGCAAAAATCAGACATAGTAAAAGTGTATGTATATGAGAGAGACAGAGAGAGAGAGTTATGTGGTCTCAGTAACAGTAGCCAGGTTCTAGGATTGATGTTCCAGTATCTATCACCTGGAGAGTAAATAAATCCACCCACATCCCTCCAGGTATGTAACAGATTTAAAGAAAGACAGAAAGAGGTGTATGCTTCAAAAACAAACAGGGAATTCATTAGGGAAAGCTAACAATGTTTGGGAAAGGGGAAGAATAAAATGTGATAACCCACAAAAAAGCAATGCAGTTTCCCCCAAAAGATGGGTGTGAAGCCCAGCCCCATTCTCATGACCCTTGGCACTTAACTATAATTACCATGCCATCCCAGGGGACATTAAAGACAATCACAGTTGCACATACACTGACCTATAAAAGATACGCTTGGTGTATCTGTGCCTGAAATGGAAATGACTGTTCTTTCCCCTACATAAATTCAGTTCCCTTAATATATTAAGTTTTAAATGTTCTTTTATTTGCCTGGTTACAGAATAAAATTCTATTTTTGGACCATAATGCATCTTTATTAGGTCACAACATATGCTGGGCAGTGCTGAGCATGTTGGACGCCTACAATTTCCTGTTTGTTCATTTTGTCAGAGACTCCATAACATCATTCACAGATGATATTAATAGATGCATTGCCAATGTTACATTCCTACACATACAGCACTCACTACAAGGCTCATACTTGGTTTCAAAAGAGCAAGCCTAGGTATAGCACACTATAGCAACATACAACTAGTTTGGCTCACTATTAAAATAGTCTTTCAAAGCCTCCCTGAGCCATATAGCTCTGCGCTGAGCTCCTCTTATTGTCCTTGTATCTGGCTGTTCAAATTCAGCAGACAGACATTCCAACTCCTGTGGGAACTTTCCCCCTTTTGCTTCATAGATATTATGCAGGATGCAGCAAGCAGCTATAATCATTGGAATAGTTTTTAATTGAGATCCAATCTCAGAGGACAACCCTAGCGACCCTTCAGATGACCAAAGACCCATTCAACTGCCATTCTGCACCTGTAGAGCCTGTAGTTGAAGCACTCCTTAGCGCTGTTGAGATGGTCATAATCCATGGCAGCAAGGAGTAGAATGGGTCTCCTAGGGTCACTATTGGCATTTCAACTTTCCCAATGGTAATCCACCAGTTGGGAAATAAAGTCCTTGCTTGCAGTTTTCTGAACAGTTGTGTGTTCTTAAAGATGTGTGTGTCATGCACCTTCCCTGACTAGCCCACACTGATGTCTTTAAAGCATCCCTGGTGATCCACCAGCACTTGCATTATCATAGGAAAGTAGCCCTTTCTGTTCAGGTACTCTGTGTCAAGGTGGTCTGGTGCTAAAATAGGGATATGCATGCCATTTGTTGCTCCACTACAGTTTGGGAAAATCATTGCTGCAAAATCATCCACTATGGCACATTGCCCAAAGTCACAGTCCTGTGTAGCAGGAGGCAATTCATGGCCCTGCATGCTTGTATTACAATGGACCCTGTGGTGGATTTCCAAACTCCAAATTGACTCTTGACTGACTGGTAGCAATCTGGTGTTGTAAATTTCCACAGTACAATTGTCACTTGCTGCTCAACTGTCAATGCAGCTCTCATTTTGTAATTCAGAAGAGCAAGGAATGGATATTCCTGTTGTCAGATTTTCTTCGCTGTCTGTACAGCTCTCTCTCACCCTCTCTGTTAGCTTGTGGGTATTGTAGCTGCTAGTAATATGATCAAAATCGTATTTCATTCAGAATTACTTAAATTCTGCTGCAGTGAATTGTGGTCCATTGTCCATCACTTGTTGTTCTGGAATACTGACGTGAGCAAAAGTGCACTTCGGTTTCTTGATAACACTGTAACATGTTATGACTTTCAAGTACATTATTTCTATACCTAGGAAAATAGTCCACAATGACCAGGTAATGATAGCCTCTGAATTTTCATAAATCTGCAGCTAATCTCTTCTAAGGTTTCTCTGGTAGAGGTGTTTGTACACTGTATGGTTCAGCATAGCATCTTAAGTTGATTTGCACTGGGGCTCCTTTGGAAAGTCCATTATAACTAAATCTTCCAAGTTCTTCCACCTTTTTCATTAGGCCCATCATGGCTGCCACACTGTGGCCAAGAAGGTTGTTGGTCTGTTGTCTGTTGATCACATGCAGACAGCACATAGAGCTTTTGTCTTTGTAACTTGTTTCTGTGGCGAACTGGCCCGTGCAGTTCAGAATATATCCTAAGCTATTCAGAGCTGTATCACCTGACCAGCTCTGGGTTGGGTTGAAGGTGATTGCAAGTCTTTCTGAAATGACTGTGACATCAGCTCCTGAGTCAAATTTAAAGTCAATAGTCTTGCCATGAATATTCAGTTTCACTTTCAAGGTAGGTTCTATGTCATCACAAATGATAGCGTCCAGAAACAGTGGCTCTTGACTATCTGTAATATGAGTCAAATCCCTGGCTGCTCTGGTTTTGCAAACAACTGCAAAATGCCCATATTTTGTGCATGTATTACACTGCGAGCCTCTGGATGGAGATGCATCATCTCTTGACTTTCCACCCCTTGTGCCTGTAGGCTGGAACTTTGTACCTCTTGGCTTGGGAATTATCTCTCCTTGCCTCAGAGGTTTTATGATAATGATGTTTAACACTCGAATGACTTCACAGCTTTTAATTTTAGGTTTTTCAAGTTGCTCCTGACTTTTGTTCTGTTGGTTGACTAATTCTGACTGCTTTACTATCAGTAGAGCTGTGGCTAAGATTAAACCTCTTTTCAGATGTAGCTGCTGTGAAAGGTTTTTATTTTAACCCAATAACCACCTATCTCTGATATTTTCATGTTCTGCAATCCCAAAATCAATTTTCAGTCAATGCATGCAGAGCTCTTATAAAACATTCAGCATTTTCCCTTGGTTCTCGAAATCTTTAGTGAAAACATCCTCTTCCACAAACCACATTTCTCTGGTGTGTAAAGTATGCTCCAACTCTTTCATAGTCAGAACCCTTTCATAGTCATCTTTGTGACTGTCTTCAGTAAAGTCAAAGAATTTAAAGATATGTTCTGCCTGCTTCTGCACAGCATAAATTAAAGATAGCTGTATATCTCCAGTTTATTTGTGGAGTTTGTTTGCACTGTGTAATCTTGCAAAATATTGTTTCCAGTCAGTCCATTCTGAAGATTTGTCAAAGATGAAGTATTTTGGTGCATTGCAGAGTGGCATATTGATGACCTCCTGCAAACTTTTGATGCTTTGTTTCTTCTGTTTCTGTTCTTTAGTGTACTCCTGACACCATGTCACATGTACTGGTCACAGAGCTTGCTTATACACACCACCTGTTCATCACAACATCCTTTAATACTGGTTTAATTAGGTATTTTATACACTGTGCTACCTAGTGGCAGAACAACATAATACAGTTTAGCCTGCTATTACACAGGACATTGAGGGTGGTATAAATACACCTTTATCCATTCTCAGCGTCACCCTCTCTAAGTAGATATCAAGTCATTCAAAATAGTGTCTACCACTGAAATCTTTAAATCAAGATTGTATATTTTTTCTGAAATATGTTCTCTAGTTCAACAGCTATTGGACTTCAAGCAGAAATTACTTCAGGGAAGCGCTATGGCTGGTGTCGGACAGGAGGTCAGATTACATGATCACAGTGGTCCCCTCTGTCCTTAAAGTCTAGGAATATATGAACTCTATACTCAGTCTGAGTACTTGAACCACTGTGGCTGACTGTGTGTGAAAATCAGGTAAATACAGAAGTAGTCTAATTTGTGCCTGCTATTTATTTTGCAGATGCAAAAGTGCAGGTTTTCCCTCGTAATAAAAAAGGCCAGGGCTCAGCCTTTCTGAAAATGAGTTACTTTGTGTAAAGATGTGAGATTTTTATACTTGGTTATGTTGTACTGTTTGCACCCATTATCCAAGCTTTCCCTGTGCAGAGCTGATAGAAAAGTGAGTTTCGTTCATCAAGTTCTCTTAGCAAATTGAAATCTCTTCATAGTCTAGATTTTATTTCCCTTGAGATCAGTGTTTCATGATAGGAAAAGATATCTTATAACCTCAAATATTACGCTTACACCCTGGTTTCTGGTGGCAACAAGCAGGGTCTTTTTTTTCCCCATATAACTTGGGGGAAAACAACTGGGAAGTCAATTTACAGGGAAAAGAGTAGGTTTGCTGGAAACAGTAGTACCTAGAGTGATAAATATTACAGTATTTTGTAGTCCGTGCTGAGGAGCGAGACTGGACGCCAATTCCGTAAGATGCGGAGGTTCCCCCTCTTCGGCAATAAGGTGAGCACGGCTCGCCGCTGCACTGAGAGAGGAGGGACCCCACCCTGCAAAGACTCGGCCCACGACGGTGACAGGTCGGGCGGAGAACGTCCCAGATAACACATGGTAGAACTCCCGGTAGCTGTCCATGCCCAGATTTATTGGTGGGCATGCGAATGGAGGCTTCCGAGAACTCGGCCAGAGTAAGTCCGCATCTCTAGCCGGTCCGTGTCGCCCATGCCTGACCGCGGGGGACTGTCCCAGAGCATTCTGCACGTTAGGATCATTCGGATCTGCAGGAAAAAAGAGGCGGTAGAAAGCCCTGGCCTCTCGCACATCTCCGCCGGATCCGTGAGGGTTGCCGCTCCTTCCGCCAGGGTCAGATGACGTGCTTCTTGCCTCCCCTTCTCTCCAGGGCATAGAAGAAGCGGGAGCCGTGAACGATCTCGTCGAAGGAGGGCGGATGCAGGATCGAACAAAGGCACCTCAGGCCCGATGGGTCTTCAAGGACCCGGAGCTTCCTCTGCCTTCTCCTGGCCATGCTCTGCAGAGGGATGGATCCCGGGCTGGCAGCCAGATGCCTCTCCAGATCCAAACCCCCCGTTCCAGTACTTGCCTAGCACCGCATCCCTCGTTGGCTGCGACCGGCCCGATGTAGTTCACGGCAGAAGAGCCAGGCATGCACCTTCCCCAGATCCCACCACTACCGCCGCGCTGAGGAAATGCAGTGCCTCTGCCGCTCGCCAAGCGCCAGCCAGAGACTCCTGGAAGGAGCTACGGCCCGCATCCTTCAGCAAACTCTTATTAAAGATAGTGCCAATTAGGCCGGATCCCCCCAGCCTCTCCGCATGCAGAAGAGGCCGTCATGGTGTGCAAGGTGGTGATCTGAAAAGGGAGCCGCCGAACTGCGTGGAAGAGTGGGCCGTGAGGTTAGGGTGGAAATGCGACAGGTAAATGCGGTCAGCCGGGAGTGGCCTACTGATGGGCCTCCACCACGGACGAAGGTGGAACGTCAAGGAGTTGTCCGAGTGGTGCGTCACGCCAGTCGTCCCACCAGGAGTGCGATCGACAATCTCCCATGAGGATGTCAGCTGGCAGCTGGCACTGCTTCGATCCCCGAGCCGTCTAGTTTCGAGGGTGTGTGGTATAGTCCCCACCCAGGACTGGCACTCAGCGAGGATCCAGGAAGCCGAGAAAGGGAACGACTGCCTGTAATTGTACAATTTCCCCACTCTGAACCTAGCGTCCAAAAGATGGGTACCAGCTATGAATTTCCTCTGAAAGCTTAATCACCAGTGTAGAACTGTAGCGCTGCCACAAACCAGGATCAGTGCCTGGTACAGCTCTGGTCCCCCAAAACTGCCCCTGGGGATACCCAAGTCCCAACCTCTGGATCTTAACAACAGAGGAAAGAAAATTCTGTCCCCCACCATGGGCCTCTCCCAGCTTCCCCTCCTGGTTCCTGGAAGATCACTGTGATTCAAACTCCTTGGAATCACAAAACAGAGAGGACAATTCACCTTCCTCCCCTTCTCTTTCCCCTTACTCAGACTCTTCCTGGAGATACAGAGCCTGACACAGAGAGAAATTAGGCCTCTCTTTCCCCCTTCCCTCCTTTCTCCCACAAATTCCCTGGTGATCCAGACCCAGTCCCTGGGGGTCTCATGCCAGAATAAAAAACAATTAAAGTTCTAAACAAGAAACTTTTAATTAGAGAGAGAAAAACAGTAAAAATTATTCTTTGTAAATTTAAATGGAATAGGTACAGGGTTTTTTAGCTATAGGCACTGGGAATACCCTCAGCCTATATTTCAAATACAAATTAAAATCTTTCAGCAAAAATACAAATTTGAACTCCTTTCAGCCAATTGCACAATTAAACTCTTCCAGCCAAATGCACATTTGCAAATAAAGAAAAAAAACATTAAACTAACTCGCCATCTACCTAGTACTTACTATTTGGAATCTATAAGAACCTGTATCAGGAGATTGGAGAGAAACCTGGTTGCACGTCTGGTCCCTCTGAGCCCCCAGAGTAACAACAACCAAATTCTAACAGCACACACAGAAACTTCCCTCCCTCAAGATTGAAAGTATCCTGTCTCCTGATTGTCCTCTGGTCAGGTGACAGCCAGGCTTACTGAACTTGTTAACTTACAGTCAAAGAGATATAAAGTACTTCTGTGCTATTAACTTTTCTTATCTGTTTATGATACCTGATGATAAAAACGCAACCTTTCTGGCCGATGTCGGGGCGTAAACATTGACAAGATTAACACAAGCCCCTCCATACGGACCTGGAGGTGCAGCAGGTGGCCTGGCACAGCCTCAGTGACCCCCAGCACCTCGGGCTGTAGGTCGGGGGAGAACAGGGTCGCCACTCCAGCCGTGGCTAAAGTAGACCCCGTCCCCCCACTCCAGCCGCCAGCTAGCTTCAGCGGCCGGATCCGTATGGGTCTCTTGCAGGAAAACCACAGAGTACCCCTCGTCCCAAAGGAAGGAGAGCACCTGGTTCCTGCGGAGACCCATCCTACAGCCCCAGGTGTTTAATGTGGCAAAGACGATTGGTGCCATGAGAAGGGCTGGAGAGGATCCTCCCCAGCAGACATGCCCACGGCCTCCCGTCGGGCCGTGCAGCGATCTGTGACTACCCCGTAGGTGAATAAAGAGTCGCGGAAGAGGTGGACCCGCTGGTAGGCCACGGCGGCCTGCTTCCTGGTTTTCTTGCTTTCCTCCATAAGGGCCCTTGCAGCCCGGAGGACCTGATGGAAATCCCCCCACCGCTGGAGCACAAGCTGGACTTTGTTACAGGAGCCACGAACATCCTCAAGGAACTCCCGCAGCTCCTCCTTCAGCGCATGGGGGGGCGGAGTCACTGATCTGCGACTGTCCCCCAGTGGGGCCCCATCACAGCCCCGTGCCCACCGAGGCGGGGAGGCAGGGGGCAGACCCCCGACATGGCATCCGATGGGCTGACACCCCATGACCTGCCCCACTCCCTGGTTCAATAGGGGGCAGCGTAAGGAAAACAGAAGCCCCCAATGGGTCAGGATGGGGAAAAACAACTAAAACCGCTCCCTGGGGAGTATCCCCAGGGGCGGCACTGGCAGCACAGGATGTGGAGGGAACAAGGACAGGGCTGGCATCAGTAATAGGGTAGGGGACCGGAGTAGGTGGGGATCAGGAAGGGATCCAGGGAGGGGGGCAGAAGTAGGATCCTGAGCCTCAATAGTTGGGCCGCTGGAAGGTGGCCCCTCCTGGTTAGGCTCAGAGATCTGGGGAGTGGGAAGGAGACCCCCAACGATGCTGGGCTCAGCCAGTATGGTTTGGGCAGTGGGCCCGGCATCAGGAGGTGGATGGTCACCAACGGGGTCCTTGCCTGGGAAGGAGGTTGGGTGCTTCACACCCAAGAGGGACACACCCTGGGAACCAGGTCCCAGCAGCGGGGCACCGGCCATCACCTCAATGGGCTTGGCGGCCGTCAGCAGGGTGCCACCTGCAGCCGGGTTGATGGAAGATTCCAGGGGACCCTCAGAGGCGAGAGCCGAAGCAGCGGTTAGGGGAAGGGAACACGGGGACAAGAGGACCAGGGTGAGGTCGCCCAGATCAAGGCCCACTGGCAGAGGATCGTCCTCCCCCTGTGTGACCGGGGTCAGACCCAGGGCCTCGATCTCCTCGTAGATGGAAGAGAGATCACAGTCCACCACCCGAGGGCCTTCCCCGCCAGCACCCGAGGTGACGCCCACCTCAGTGCTTGCAGGGGCTTTGGATGGGAAGGGGACGAGAGAGGCTCCCTCGGGGGCTTCCACGGGAAGAGACCCTGGAGGAGGGGTGGTGTCCCCAGCCGGCACCACAGAATGGGAGTAATCAGGGGGCGAGGCAGAAAGCTCGTCATCGGTGTCCCCCTTCCTGCTCTCCCAGGGGGTCTCCGAATCTAAAGGATGTAATAGGGCCCGAGCTTTCCGCTTGCCCTGCTTCCCCTGCACTAAGGACCAGCCCTCCATGGCATCATCCGGAGGTTGGCTAACAGGGGTCAGGTCAGGGGGCAAGGGCAATGGCTCAGGGACTCGGGGAGGCAATGGTGGGGTAGCAGGAATGAGGGAGGATTCCCCCTGGGGCAAGCCCCTCTCACACCTGGTGGTATCTCTGCCGCACCCTCCTCCACAGTAGTGGACCGAGAAGGAGGAGGGGCAGCTTCGGATGCTGGGCAGCCAGGGGTATCGGCAGTGACAGGACCAGCGCCTTGCCAGGGCTCGGTGGTCCCGGACGCTCCTCTGTGCCAGGCCAAGGGGCAGTCCCTCCAGATGTGCCCCGTCGCCCGGCAGAGGTAGCACCGGGCCTCCCCCGTAGAATAGTGCACCCGGTAATGGGCCCCCTGATAGGGGACCAGGAAGGACCCCTTGAGCGCCTCTCCACCATGCGCCGCTGGCGGCAGTTGAAGCTGCACTTGCCGGCCAAACGAGAGGACGTGACAGAGGGTGAGGTCCTTGCAGCCCAACGAGAGAGGGCTGGTGATGGAGATGGTGCGCCCCAGGGTAGAAAGGGTGGGCAACAGGGCGGCATTGGGCAGGAAGGGAGGGATGGAGGTCAGGATTAAGCGGACTCCCAGGTCTTCCAACGACTCCAGGGGGACGAACACACCCCCCACCGCCAGGCCCATCTCTACCGCCTCCTGTGCGGCGGCCTCCGATGCCAGGAAGAAGACCACCTTCCCATACATTTTGGAGGCCGTCACGATGGCCGTGGGCCCCACCACCCTCGCCAACGCCCGCACGTAGGTCTCCACGTGGGGCAAGAAGGGCACCAGGAGGCAACGGACGCCGTGCTTCCTGGTCAAGGTGGGAAAGGGGCCCCGGCCGCTGTAGAGGGTAGCGGAAGCGGTGGTCGGGGGAGCAGTGGCAGGCGGGGGGGCCGCCGCCACCTGAGCTTACGCCCTGGGGGCCAGGGGAGGGACACCCGCAGAGCTGGTGGAGGGAATAGTGGGGAGGGATGCCGCAGCTGGGAGCGGGGCCACGGCAGCGGGGGCAGTTTCCGCCATGGAGGGCCTGGGCTTTCGAGCGGGGCCCTTACCTTTCTTCCCACCCCGACCCTTCCCACCGGCTGGGGGGGCTCCCCCTGAATCGGAAGGGGGGAGGGACGTGGCAGCAGCGGAGGTTTCCCCGGTACTTGCCATTGCCAGTGCCCCAGCAGGGGTGGAGGTAGGTGGATCGGCAGCGGCGGTCGAGGTGGAGGCTTGGGCAGTGGACACAGGGGCAGGTGGAGGAGGGGCAGTGGGAACATCGAGAGGGGTCTCCCCCTCCGTGTCCCACCGCCATAACGAGAGCTGGGAGGGGGACAAACAGCGAGGGGAGGGGAAGGAGAGGAGGCAACCACCCCTCCCCGCTCGGCTGCAGGCAGGGGAGGAGGGCGCCAGAAAGGGAAGGCTAAACCAAGGACCTAGGGGTGGGAGGGTTTCAGGGCACCGATGCAGAGGGGAGTTCCGGCTCCTCCAGTTGCACTAGGGGATCAGGGGGACAACGGTAGAGGGGGGATGCAGTGAACAAGGGGAAACCAAATGGGGAAGGGCACAAGCGCATGGGAGGGGGTGTGGGCGCACGAGGGGAGGGACCAATCAGGGCTGGGTGAGCACAAGGTGGAGGGGAAAAGGCAAGCTAGGAATGGGTAGAGGGACCACAGGGGCAGCTGCAGAGCTGGGGCAGAACTATCAGGGCCACAGAGAGAAACAGGTGGGGTGGACAAATGTGGCAAAGGAAAGGGGTCAGTCCAGGGGGAGGGGAGCGGGGGGGTGCGTCCACAGGCACTTGCACAAAAGTCAATGGTAGGCTGCTGCTGCTGCAGGCCCAAACGATGGAAGTGGGCGTGGTGGGTCAGGCGAGGAGCTCAGTTCAGAGGCAGGAGTCTCAAAGCAGAAGGAAAACAGCCAGCGGGGGTGTGGACCCGGGGGCAACGATGGTGTGGGGGCGAAGGGAACACGGTATGACTGGGGGCAAGCTCACGCCCCACACCACCCTCGGTGCCCAACAGAACCAGTCCCACCAACCCCCCACCAGCAGCACAGGCTCGATAAAAGACCCTCAGTCCAGGAAATCCCGTTCCACAGTGTCTTCACACGGTCTCCAGCAAGCCGGGGGTCCCCTTTCCTCCTTCACCTCCTCGGGCTCAACAGCTCGCCAGCAACTGCCACAGTAGTCCAGCAGTCCAATGGTTGGTGGTGGCACTGGTGTCAGGCAGGCGGACCCGCCGCTCAGAAGGTGATCCTCAGCAGCAGAGCGGGGGTCCTCACTCCCCTCTCTCTGGGAAGTAGGCCAGCAGCCTCCCCTCCCCTCAAGGGCTGTAGGTGGAGTAACAGCAGAACCGAGGGGGGCGTGGAATCTACTGCCAGCCAGTAAGCAGATAGCAGAGAGAGGGGTGGGTGGTGGTGTCTAGCCCAGCAGGGGAGCAGCAGAGCAGGAACAGTAGCAGCAGCAACGAGGGCCCAGCACACGGCAGGAACAGCAGCAGCAGCCCTCCTCTCCCCCTTCTCTACAGGGAGCGGTCGAAGGAAGCGTACTCCTGGCCCAGAGAGCAGGCTTCTGTTCCCTGAGTGACCAGAGCAGGGGCTGCACTAGAGTAATCAGGAACCTGCTAGAACAAATAAGGCAGACAGGCTGATTAGAACACCTGCAGCCAATCAAGACAGGCTAATCAAGGCACCTGGGTTTAAAAAGGAGCTGACTTCAGTTTGTGGTGTGCATGTGAGGACCTGGGAGCAAGAGGTGTAAGGAGCTGAGAGTGAGAGGGTGTGCTGGTGGAGGACTAAGGAGTACAAGTGTTATCAGACACCAGGAGGAAGGTCCTGTGGTGAGGATAAAGAAGGTGTTTGGAGGAGGCTATGGGGAAGTAGCCTAGGTAGTTGTAGCTGTCATGCAGCTGTTACAGGAGGCACTCTAGACAGCTGAAATCCACAGGCTGGAACCTGGAGTAGAGGGTGGGCCCGGGTTCCCCCTAAACCTCCCAATTCCTGATCAGATAAAGGAAGAGTTGACTCAGATTGTGGATTCCACCAGAGGGGAAGATCACTGAGGTGAGCAAATCTGCCAATAAGTGCAGGACCCACCAAGGTAGAGGAGGAACTTTGTCACACCCCATTTTACAGATGGGGAAATTGAAGCACAGAGTGTTTTGAGGCACTTGCTAATGTCGCTAGGGTGGGACAGTTCCAAAATGTACATTTCAAGTCCTGGTCCCAGGCTGAATGATTCCAGGGCAGCATTTGTCTCAGATTCCCTGTGGTGCCGGTCTGTGTGTGCCTGAGGCTCAGAGGCAGTGTCAGCCTCTTTCCAGTTTGAGGGGGGAGTTGAGGTGAGCCTTAGCCCCCCACTTTGCCATGAGGACCCATCCCCTTCTCCTCTCCCCGGCCCCTGGCCAAGCCAGAAACTGGAGCCAGGAAGTAGTAAGAACCACTCAGGGACCCTGGGCTGCTGTGGGGAGACCAGAGTTCCAGACCCTCCACCTGCCATTGACACTGTATCCTGGGGGGCAGGGACATGGGCTGGGAGCTGCTTTTGGGCCCCCTGCCCAGCACAGGTGGAGTGTTCAGGGCTCCTCACAGTGGCACAGGCTCCCTGGGCATTTCTTACCACCACTTGGCTCCAGGTTCTAGCTTGGCCAGGGGTGGGGTTTAGGGGGGAAGAGGCAGAGAAGAGGGCAGGGGCACGGATGGGGGCTGGGCTTCTGCATGCACTCCGTTTTTGCATTTCGGAAAGGTGGTGACCCTAAATGCCAGATTGAAATTTAGAGACAGAACAATGAATAAGCATTTAATTTTCCCTTTGGCTGATGCATATGTTTGGTAACCTACAGTTCAGCCTTAGACTGAATAATGCTTAGCAGTTTGAAGATTTTTTCTCTCCTTTTTTAAACTCCCATAATGTAATTTGTAAACTGCTCTAGATTAATCAATTCTGACTATAATTTCCATTGTATGTGACCTGGCACAGGAGTGTAATCACCCAGGCACATATACATCAGAGGGGTATTTTGCAAACCTGGCATCAGTTTTGATTGGATCTTAAATGGTCAAATAGTATTTATATGATCTAAATAACAGACTCAGAAAATAACCAAAATGAACAGATGCCTGATTTTTGATGTTGTAAATATGAAACCTTACTGGTCTTGTAACAACCCATTGGAGAACATGCTAACCTTTAAAAATCTGCTACAAGGTGAAAACACTAACACAGCACCAATCTCTTCAATTAGTAACTTCTGCAAACTCTCCCCTCAAAGCACCTGTTCACTATAACAGATTCCAAATGAAAAACAAACTGAATTAAACTATTTTAAGTACTGTGTTTTGTTTTGTTTTCTACATACATGGTTGGATAGCCTTTTCTGTCCTTTAGAGCATCACCTTGTATGGAGGGGTAGAGACAGTTCATTATACTGTAATTCTGATAACAGTAAGATGCGAGTCTGTATCAACATTGGGAGAACCATTCTGGAATATGCAGAGAATCATAAACTTCAGATATTGAGAAAAGGGAGTATTTTTATTAGCATATCTGTGTCAGTACAAAGTTTTAATTCTAGACTTACCTGCGGTGTGGCTTATTTTGCCACACTGAGATTTCAGATTCATGGGAACAGAAAATGTTCATCCCCATTTATCTCCTTGATATGTTTGCAACCTTTGTGCAAAGTAGCCACAGTCTGCTCTTGGGTGGAAGTCAAGGAGTAGGAAAGGGCAGGACACCTGGAGAACTCCTTTGCTGCCATTCCACACTGCATCTCCCATTCAAACCTGCCCAACTTGTGCTCCACACTGTCCACAAGAAAGGAAACATTTCTTTGGGATTCATTTGCATCCCCTCACTTGTCTAATTATCCACCCTGGCCACCAGGATCAGAGGTTTGACTATTGAAGGCTTTGGTTTTTTCTGTACTCCTCCCCTTTTATCTATTTTATATCATTTCAGTTAATTTAGAGCATCAGCTTTTCATCACAAACACCAGTTTTAAAAAGAACCTGCTTATGAGTCAATCTGGAGCTGTTCTGTTTTTTTCAAGAAAATCTCATATTATTTTAATATACAAGTTATTGTGGACTTAAGGGATCAGAACCTGCCCTGCTGAGGCTCCTTTACACTACTCAGGAGCCTACAGAGGTCAAATGCAGGCTCCTTAGAACAAATCCTGTGCAGAAATGATGCTGGAGTGGCAGAAAATATCTCTGCTCTGCCCTCCTGACAGCCATAGGAGTGTGTGTCAGAGGAGAGGCCAAAGGTAGGACAGTGCAGCAAGGTGTGCTCTGGTACAACTGTGAGGAAGCTGCTGTAAGTTGCAACTGCACTAATATACACCAAGGCCACACTGGCTCTACTAAAATCTGTCCTCTCTGGGCTGCACCCTACTCTGCTGCACAGCACAGAATCTAGCTCTTCATGTCTCTAAGTGCTTTATCAATTTTAATGAGTTTCCTCCCACCTCAAAACTGATAAAACCCTCCAAACATATTTAACTTCACAGAATTGCTGAAAGCTGATTAAAGGCAGACTGAAGAGTATAAGAATGAAGTATGAAGAACATAGGACCTAAACTGAAGTCAAAGCATGCTTCCAATATTCAGCCTATGCCAGGTCTAGGCATTGGAGTATCTCTAGACCAATATTGTACAATAAAGAGAGTGACTGGTCTGATATTGCTGAATGCCTGCTAGTACACACACTAGGGTAAGTTAAGATAAGGACAAAATGTCATCCTGAATTTCAGATGCTACTAACTCTGAATGGCCTTGCTTTGCTTGATTTATGTTGGTCCCTCAATGTTATGCTAACACAGCTTTATTTCAACATACTTTCTTTTGTGATCTTTGTTATGCCTTTTAGAGTCAACATTTAATACATTTTTTGTTTTTACAGAAGGTTTAAGCTTGCAGAAGCAGTTGTGTTTTTAGTGTATGGGTCTGTTGATAATCTGCTTCTTGTCACAGACCACAGATGGTGAGCACTACTTATTTTACACTACTTTGAAATCCAGATTTTTCCATTTTTTTTGCAATCATTTGCAAGTTTTATTGTATAATTATATAATTTAAGGATCTGAGAACTGACTTAAGTCTTCAAACACTCACATTTCTAAATGAAAAATTATTTTTATTTGTATGATCTATGATGCATATGACTGGAATGGTGGTGTTGCCAAACCTTCAGGGGCTTGGGTCACTCACCCTTTCAAAACGGTGAGTGTGTTTAGAAGAGAGTAAAATGCTGCTTCAATAACACCTTCCCCTTTAGGACATGGAATAGTTCTTTATGGATAGTTCTTTCTAGTTAGCCATAAGATTTGTTTCATTTTCTTACTACAAAACAGAATCAGAACACAGTTTCCTTCTCAGTAGGGTTTAACTAAACAGTTCCAGTCCTTTCTTCCTGCAGGAGAAGTTAAATAAAAGTTGACCCCAGCCACAAGTTCTAGCACACAACCTTCACATGTGATGAAGCTAAGCTCATCTCCCACAAAGGGCCCCTGTTCTATGTAAATTGTTTATCCTCTTATGACTGCTTCATAGTGGAGTGTAATTCAGTTCATACCTCCTTTCTCCCAGAGAATGGGGTCCCTGACCAGACTACATCTCTCATGAAACACCATGGACTTTCCTCTCTGAACTGCTATACTGCATTATGGCAGTTACATGACCATAGTGCATTGTGGGAGATGTAGTGTAGCTGGAAATAGAAGAGAATGGGAGCACCCAAATAGCAACTTACATAAGGCACTATGGTAGCTTTGGCAGACACAGTCCATCTTGAGGCAAGCTAAAGTGAAATATTTTGATTGTCTTTGGAGATCTGAAATGAAGTGGTTTGACATTTCTGAATAAAGTTTTTGGTTTGTTTGGGCTGCTTCAGAAAAAGAACAGAAACAAAATACACCTCTACCCCGGTATAAGGCGACCTGATATGACACAAATTCGGATATAACACGGTAAAGCAGTGCTCTGGGTGGGGGCCGGGGCTGCGCACTCCACCGGATCAAACCAAGCTCGAGATAACAAGGTTTCACCTATAACACGGTAAGATTTGTTGGCTTCCAAGGACAGCATTATATCGAGGTAGAGGTGAATTCATTTCCCACAAAACAGGAATTCTGATTTTTGACCAGTTCTAGAAGCTGTAGAATTTATTTATATTCTGCTGAAAGACCACTTGCAGAGATCTTGGATGCAAGTCAGTCACAGACTTCATTAAAATAAGTGACAAAGGGAACTAATACATATAGAAACTAATAACCTGGTAGTTGTACCCACTATTGGTCAGTTACATGTGGACCCCATTTTAGATATTCAATGGGAAAGAGCACAAAGAGTTCTCATGACCTCATAAGGCCTGGCCTACTACCTGTTCCTTGCTAGTGAACCATAAGTGCTAGCTGTCTGAAAAGGGGCAGTCTGAAAGTAGAGCAATGCTTCTCCTCTCCCACACCTGCAAAAGCCAGTGTACATAACAAAAGTGGTGCAATCATGGGGGTGGCTCCCTTATTTAGATGTTGCAGTACAGAATTAGGGCTGAAATAAGCAGTCTGTTTTCAAGGGTGCTCAGAACGTAAGGCACCACAAAAAAAATCTCAGCCTGTTTTTTTTTTTTTTTTTACACAACTACCTGTATTCTGCCTGTTGTTCACAAATGTTAATTTCAGTGTAATGTGCAAGTGAGTTGGGGCAAATTTTCACTTTCTAAACTATACAGCTACCATACTTTAGTCAAAAGTATAGCTAGTTGACAACATGTTAAAAATGTTTAAGAGACCAAATAAACAAGGTTAGTCAAATTTCATTAACTAGACAAAGCAGTGCAGTTCAGAAAGGACAGAGTTAATGCTTTACTAATCCTTCTGGGAAGCAATTCTCGCAGAATTGAGTTCACCTTACA
The DNA here is from genome assembly GCF_003597395.2 of Chelonoidis abingdonii. Classification (NCBI taxonomy): domain Eukaryota; kingdom Metazoa; phylum Chordata; order Testudines; family Testudinidae; genus Chelonoidis; species Chelonoidis abingdonii. Next base: position 43,396,187 of record NC_133769.1, on the reverse strand, counting down.
CAGAAAGTGTGCTTCAAAAATATGCATCTAAAACTAGCTATATTTATAATAGATTGTTTACAAATTAGAGAACACTTTATTAATCACCCAAGACTTGACCGACCTATCAGCTTTTTGTCTTGTTTTTCTGCATCAAGCAGTTCCTTCCTTATCTCTGTTTTGAATACTCCATTCCAGGCACCAAAAGGCCACGAAAGTACTCTTTACCTGTACCAGGACAGAGAATGAAAGTATCTTGTCTGTGACAGGTTTTGTATTTTCCTGTGTATATTGCCATATTCAGCTTTGCAAAGTGTTGTGAGATACTTAGCATGGGTGAATAGGAGTAAACAGAATTGTGGGAAAAGCATAATATGATTCACAATGGTACAGCTTATAATATATGAATATTGAGAAGTTATGTGTACAATACTAATATTGTGTATGTATTCCATTATTATGTTGTGCCCATATATATTGTCTAATATGGTATATCTCAACTACCAGTCCTGGAGATCTCCCTGACAGTTTAGGAAGGCAGCAAGTCGGTCCCTGCTATCTGAAAGGTTGAGAAACGCTGATAATATATAATATGTACTGAAAATGAATCCCATCATGCTGTGACATTCCCCTGTGTTATCTGGACTGGTGATCTGTTAGGTCACTCCAATCCTCGACTCTGGGAGCCAGCCTTACCCTGCTCTGCTGTGAGAACCCTCATTCCTGGGCTGTTCATACACAACCTCTAGCATGTAATCTGCTCCCAGCTACATGAGTGAGCACTTTTGGCCAGCCACTGCTTGGAATTGCACTAGCCAATATCTGGTGGTGTCTGTAGTGCAACTGAATTGCACTAGCCAATATCTCCGGTCCCAGACACAATGCTAGGAACCTCCATGTTGCAGTGTCCAGTAATGTCCACTAGATTATGCAAACTTATTAACAAATAAATTGATATGGACCAGGCTTGTTATCCCAAAGGGAGTCTCTGACATGCTTCAGACCAAACACACTGCTTCAGATAGAATACACAAATTTATTAACCACAAAAGATAGTTTAAGTGATTATAAGTTAAAGCACAACAAGTCAGATTTGGTCAAATGAAAGAAAAGCAAAATGCATTCTAAGCTAATCTTAACACTTTCAGTACCCTTACAAACTTAGATATTTCTCACCACAGGCTGGCTGGTTGCCCTTCAGCCAGGCTCTCCCCTTTGATCAGCACTTCAATCACTTGGTCGTGGTGTCCGTAGATGGAGGTGGAAGAGAGAGCATGGCAAGTGTCTTTCCCTTTTATCATGTTCTTTCATCCCTCTTGGCTTTGCTCCCCCCCTGCAGAGTCAGTTGAGCATTACCTCATCATAGTCCCAAACTGACCAAGGGAAGGGGGAACTTACCAAGGGAAGGGGGGTGACTCACTCGAGAGTCCAACAGATCCTTTGTTGCTGTGAGGCTGGGCTGGGTTTGTCTCATACATGCCCTGATGAGGTATGAACTGCCCCTCTTCTCCTGGAGAATTTTGCCTGGGCTTGTTTTAAGCCATGGGGACACATTCTCAGCCTCATAACTATATACATGAAATTACAACCTATAACATTACTGTAATAACAATGCTCACTGCGTCATGAGCTTTCCAAAGACACCCGTCATGCCAACTTTGCATTGAACACCACACAATCATTTTATAAGGATGAACATGGGGGTGCAGAGTGTTGCTCGAGGCACTGAGTGTCACTCATGCATTCTTTTAGGGCTTGTCTACAGTGGCACTTTACAGTGCTGCAACTTTCTCTCTCAGGGGTGTGAAAAAAACACTCTCCTGAGTGCTGCAAGTTTTATTGCTGTAACACGCCAGTATAGACAATGCACTAGCACTGGGAGCCATGCTCCCAATGCTGGTAGCTATGCCCCTCGTGGAGGTGGGTTTTCTTTTTAGAGTGCTGGGAGAGCTCTCTCCCAGCGCTGTGCCCTGACTACACAAGACATGTTAAAGCACTGCCATGGCAGCGCTTTAATGTTTTCAGTGAAGATGTATCCTTAGAATGGATTTTTCTGATGTTAAGAGCACCAATGTACAGAATTCTAATTGACATCTGAATGATTTGTTACTTCACTGAGTAAAAAAACCTTTGCTGCAGCTCTTTTATATGCTTCAGCAAATTAATTATAAATACTTGATATATAGATAAATAAAATGTCAGTGCATAAATAACCTGACTTTCTCGGCAGTAGTTTGTATCTTTCAAAGGCAAAACCTTGAGCATTGGTGCATGCAGATTTCATGCTTTCAAGCCAAGCTAATTTCACCATGTTCAGTCTGCAAAGTGATCATAAGGGTGCAATTTCCAAGATGAACTAGAAGAATTGTCCTCTTAGGTGTTTGAAAGGAAAGGTAATGACTTTCAGAAGCCCTGATATACGAGGGATTATCTTTCTTCATAAACCACAAGACACAGATGTTGGTCTTCCTTAAAAATTCACAGATTGTTTGTTTGGTAGCAAGCTTCTAAAATTGGCAGCAGCCCCGATTCAATTTTCAAGGTCGTCCATGGAGGGCTGCTATTTATTTGTCTAGTAGCGAGGCATTCCCCTCCCCCAACTTTTACATGCAGTCTCTGAGGGGCTTTTTACCATACAGGCTTCCCATGAGGCAGCACGACTCATTTCCATTACACCACCGGTAAGACTAAAAGTATTCTTTATAAAAAGCTGTTTCCAAAACAAAGCCATCTCGTGTTGTGTAATAATCTCTGTATTTTCTAGGACTTCTGCTGTCGCTGTTGCACAAATATAGTGATAGAAATCCCATTACAGGGTAATCAGGTCTTGAAACTGTTATAAATTTCTGCTTTGTAATTTTTCTGTTACTCTCCCCGAAAGTAAAATAGGAATTGTTGATGACTAGAATTGACTCTGCAGTAGCAGAGAGCACGATACTGAATGATTCTCTTTTCTTTAAGAAAAGCTCAGGCTTTATCTTAGGTGAAAAAAACCCCTTAAAGTGGTATGTCCAATATTGAGATGATTTATAGCCCATCAGTTAGGCAAAGGAGATACAAAAATGCCTCCCAATTTCTAAACAACTTTGCAACAGCATTTGTAGTCTACAGAATATAAGAATATCTAATTTTTGTTCATAAAATAAGAATGGCCATATTGGATCAGGCCAATGGTCCACATAGCCCAGTATCCTGTCTTCTGACAGTGGACAGTGTCAGATGCTTAAGAGGGAGTGACCAGAACAGGGTAATTATTGATAGATCCATCCCCTGTCATCCAGTCCCAGTTTCTGGCAGTCAAAAGTCTAGGGATACTCAGAGCATGGGGTTGCGTCCCTGGCCATCTTGGGTAATAGCCATTGATGGACCTATTGTCCATGAACTTACCTAATTAGTTTTTGAACCCAGTTATACTTTTAATCTTCACAACATCCAATGGCATTGAGTTCCACAGATTGACTGTGCATTGTGTGAAGTAATGTGTCCTTATATTTATTTTAAACCTTCTCTCTATTAATTTGATTGCATATCTCCTGGTTCTTGTGTTATGTGAAGAGGTAAATAGCACTTCCCTATTCACTTTCTGCACACCATTCATGATTTTATAGGCCTCTGTCAAATCCTCCATTAGCTATCACTTTTCTAAGCTGATCAGTCCCACTCTTTTTCTGTCTCCTCATGTGGAAGCTGTTCCATACCCTTAAATCAGTTTTCTTGCCCTTTTCTGCACCTTTTCCAATTCTAATATATCTTTTTTGACATGAGGCAACCAGAGCTGCCTGCAGTATTCATGATGTGGACATATCACGGATTTACATAGCGACACTGTTATTTTCTGTCTTATTTTCTATCCCTTTTCCAATGGTTCCTAACATTCTGTTAGCTTTTTTGACTGTCATTATACATTGAGCAGATGTTTTCAGAAAACTAGCTTTCAATAGCTTTTGCATTCATATTGCCTATTTTTAATCTTTTATTTTGCAAATTATACCTTTGTTTTGAAGAACTTTGTGGGCCATATCATCCAATAGTGTAAACTGACACAGGTCCGATGGAGTTATGCCAATTTATACCAAATGAAGAGCTGGATCCATATTTTAAAGCCAGGTGGCAGTTGGTGATTCACTTGCCGCCATCATTTTTTCAAAATTTAATAAGAAGAGCTGGTCTCTAACCCATTCAGTTTTGTGTCTATTTCAGTAAGATAACTAATGTGAAGCCATTTTTTAAAAAAAGGCTCCAGAGGCAATCCCGGCAATTACAGACCAGTCAGTAAGCCTGACTTCAGTACTGGGCAAACTGGTTGAAACAAAGAACAAAATTGTCAGATGCATAAATTAACACAATTTGTTGGGGAAGAGTCAACACAGTTTTTGTAAAGGGAAATCATGCCTCATCAATCTACTATAATTCTTTGAGGGGTTCAACAAGTATGTGGACAAAGGGGATCCAGTGGATATAGTGTACTGAGATTTTCAGAAAGCCTTTGACAAGGTCCCTCACCAAAGGCTCTTAAGCAAAGTAAGCTGTCATGGGATCGGAGGGAAGGTTCTCTCATGGATTGGTAACTGGTTAAAAGATAGGAAACAAAGGGTAGGAATAAATGGTAATTTTTCCGTTTTCAGGAGAGAGGTGAATAGTGGTGTCTCTGAGGGGTCTGTACTGGGACTAGTCCTATTCAACATATTCATAAATGAGCTGGAAAAAGGGGTAAACAGTGAGGTGGCAATATTTGCAGATGATGCAAAACTGCTCAAGATAGTGAAGTTCCAGGCAGACTGTGAAGAATTACAAAAAGATCTCTCAAAACTGGGTGACTGGGCAACAAACTAGCAGATGAAATTCAATGTTGATAAATGCAAAATAATGCACACTGGAAAACATAATCCCAACAATACATATAAAATGATGGGGTCTAAATTAGCTGTTACCACTCAAGAAAGAGATTTTGGAGTCCTTTTTGATAGTTCTCTGAAAACATCTCAGTGTGCACTGGCAGTCAAAAAAAAACAAACAGAATGTTGGGAATCATTAAGAAAGGGACAGATAATAAGACAGAAAATATCATATTGCCTCTATATAAATCCATGGTACGCCCACATCTTGAATACTGTGTGCAGATGCGGTCGCCCCATCTCAAAAAAATATATTGTGTAAGCAGAATCTGGATGAGCTCTTCCCTGACATCTAGTGGTGAGCTGTGGAAAAAGACTTCAGAAGCTGATCTTGTTTGCATGGACACACCCACTCTGCCTAAGTGCTCCTCATGATGCGCTTGCTTGCCCAAATGATCACTTCTGGCTGGTGTTGGATCCCAAGTCTCCTTGTTATTGAGGTAGGAATAATAAAAGTGTTGATATCCTTGTTGTGTGAACTGAGGGCAGCAGAACTGTACCTGGCATACCCCAATGGAGGGACTCACTCTCAACTGAACCACACTCACTAGGCAGGGGACATGGGTTCCAAAGCCCAATGAGTTGACAGAGGATGGGAGCAGGTACTTGTATGTAGTGGCATAGGTGTTGTTTCAAAATTCCAGCCACCATTTGACCCTTCCTCTCTCCATGGTATAGTAAAAAAGCTAACTTAGACTCAATTGAGAGTTTTGTTGCATACTGCAGAACTGAAACCACTGATACTTAGGTTTAAGTATTAGACCTACTTTGGGACAGTGTACACTAGCAGTGAGGCTCCTCCACTAACAGCTGAAATCACTGAAAGCTGTGTCAAGTGTGGGAGATGGTGGAGAGGTGCAGCCAGCAAGGCTGTTAGCGGAGAGGCATGGCAAGTTGCCAGCAGGGAGGCTGGTGGAGAGGTGCAGGCAGCAGGGAGGCTGGCAGAGAGGCATGGCAAGTGGCCAGCAGGGAGGCTGACGGAGAGGTGTGGGAGGCAGGGAGACTGGCAGAGAGGCGCAGCCAGCAGGGCGGCTGACGGAGAGGCATGGCCAGAAGGGCAGCTGGCGAAGAGGCATGGCAAGTGGCCAGCAGGGTGGCTGGTGGAGAGGTGTGGTCAGCAGGGTGGCTGGCAGAGAGGCATGGCAAGTGGCCAGCAGAGAAGTGGTGGAGAGGCGCAGGCGGCAGGGAGGCTGGCAGAGAGGCGCAGGAGGCTGGCAGAGAGGTGCAGCCAGCAGAGAGGCTGGCAGAGAGGCTTGGCAAGCAGCCAGTGGAGAACCTGGTGGAGAGGCCCATAGCAGAGCCCCAGAGAGGCGTGGTGATTGGGATGACGAGCGAGTTCCAGAGCAGTGCAGCGTGTAAGGTGCATCCTTACCCGCTTTGCCTTCCACACAGGGTGGGAGGTGAATTCTGTGGATGAACCTCTGAACTCTGAGGCTGCACAAGCCAAAGACAGCAACTGTGAGTAGGGTACAGAGAAGGGACAGTTACGTTAAAGGGACTTTGGGGTTGCTAGACTTAAGATCCTGAGGGGAAAAGGACACTGCCCAACTTACTTGGGGGTGGGTCTTTTGCTCATGGTTTGAGTTTATTAATCCTTGTTGCAGTGTTTTCCCAAATTAATGCTGAGTTATTTCCCTCCTTTTATTAAAAGTTTTTGCTACAGATTCTGTGCTTGTGAGAGGGGAAGTATTGCCTCTTCGCGGTGCCTGGGGTGGTGGTGTGTAATTGTCCCAGGTCACTGGGTGGGGGCTCGAGCCGATTTTGTGTTGTATTGTTGAAAATAAACCCCAAGATACTGAATCCGGCATTTCTTGTTGCTGGCTCCACCTGGCAGAAGGCACAAAGAGTCCTGTGGCACCTTATAGACTAACAGACATTTTGGAGCATGAGCTTTCGTGGGTGAATACCCACTTCGTCAGATGCATGTAGTCGAAATTTCCAGGGGCAGGTATATATATGCAAGCAAGCTAGAGATAACGAGGTTAGTTCAATCAGGGAGGATGAGGCCCT
>NC_133769.1:43382084-43387308 GCF_003597395.2 Chelonoidis abingdonii | reverse complement strand
GGAGGATAGATCCATCAATCACTATTAGCCAGGATTGGTAAGGTGGTGTCCCTAGACTCTGTTTGCCAGAACCTGGGAATGGGTGACAGGGCATGGATCACTTGATGATTACCTGTTCTGTTCATTCCCTCTGGGGCAGATGGCATTGGCCACTATCGGAAGACAGGATACTGGGCTAGATGGATGTTTTTTCTGACCCAGTATGGCCATTCTTATGTTCTTAGTATTTATGTAGCAGAATTTAGAAAACTCTAAGATTTCTGCTGATAAAATTCATGTCATCATCTTAGAAACATAGGCGTTCTAGCAAGCTGATGGTCTAGGATTTCCTAAATGCCTTCAGAACTCATAACTTCAGAAGCCAATTTCAGAAGCCACATAGGTATTCCAGCTGATTAGTGAAGCAGACACTAGGAATTACCAGCCCACAGAACTTTACTTTGCATTTCTCAGTCAATGTAGCATTTCTTAGTACCAAAAGGCCAGTTTGGCTGTTCATGTGTAGCCAGGTGAGGATTCGGAAAGCCCTTTCTTTCTCATCTCATGCATCTACACAGGAGGCAGTTTCAGGAAGTGGTCCCTGAGCACAAGAGGGCTCTCCAGCACACTCCAAATGAGGCATGACTTGGTGGGAGGAACAAAGCCAGTTTTTATGGAGAATGTCCAGGGCTCACCTCTATGTACCTGCTAGCACATGCTGGTGGGTGCTAAGAGTGTGTACAATACACCTTTTATTCCGAGCTGCTGCTGAATTTCCTTCCCACTAATACAGGTATAGCCTACTAGTGTAGGTGTGTTACATGTTCCCACATATGCCCAAGAAGATGTGAGTCTGTTACTGTCCCCAGCTACAGAACCCTGCTCTTTAGCTCGAGCAACCGATTCTTATGCTTCAGCTCTAGATGTCTCCAATTCAGGCTCTGGTGTCTGTGAAGACGGCAGCTATCACATGGGTACAAAGTTTCTTGACATCATTGCACAGGCATTGGTCTACACTGTTTCACTTACTGTTTATGAAAATTTGACCCTAAAGTTGCATAGCCCTTTAAACCTTTGAAAGCATGAAGCACAGTATTTATTACTGAACGGATGGTAGATGGGTGATAAATTAAGATGGAAAATTAATTTAGGCAGAGAGATTAAGGGCTTTACTGAATGCAAATCTTAATGAATCACTAATTTAGTAAAATTTATCCCCAAATTTAGGTACATTAAATTGTATTAAATATACGTCTTAATTTAAAAAGAATCAACATAGTCTGCCAAATATGCACAGGTGAGAGTGAGTAACGTTACACTGATATTCTGCAGGAATGCACAAAAACGAAAATAGTGGTATTTATGTAGCTTATTGCAGGGAATTTGGAAAGAAGGAATTTGAAATTGATCCTGACCAACGGGAAATCTTGGCAAGTGATCGTAACAAGTGGCTCCACTGTCTCCATCAGGATATCAAAGTCCACGACAGAAGCTGGCTCCTACACCTTAAAGAGAAAAGAGCTCATCGAAAGCAAGCAGCTCCCAAGCAATATACACACATTTGCAATAACTGCCAAAGATCATGCAGATCTCAGATTGGACTATTCAGTCACATGAGACATAGCAAACCATCTGTATCATAGGCTGCAATTCCCACCGTCTCTCGCAGACAAAAGGATGCCAACACTATTGCAGGGAGATAGAAGAAGTATATGGAAATGAAATGTTTATCTCACTGCAAAAAACTCTGTAAGCATCATTATGCAGCTATTAAGAAGCAATTTTTGTTCATATTGTTTTGACCTCATTTTGGACTTTCTAGAGGGTTATACTAGCAAGTGACAAATTAAGCATTTAGTGGCAGGTTGCAAAGGCATTATTCCAAGTGCAATCACTCACAGCAGCTTTTTGTCACCAGTTCATCTATTACACTTTAGTCTGGTTTCTGAAAGCCATAGGTTCTTAATGAACTTCTTACATCATCCCATTCACACTGCTGGTAGATGTCTATTTTAGCGTCACTTTAAAATGTTTGTTTTTCTGTCTGTTATAGGTGCTTTAAAAAAAAAAAAGCTTCATATCCATTTAAAACTACCTGTCAGGCTTTGGATCCTTTAGAAGAAAAGGTACTATATGAATTTCAGCTACCATTAGTAGTTCTTTCTCTACTACTTTATTCGTTTGGCTAGTTATGCTTGTTTCACCTCACTGATGGGCCTAGTGTCTGAAGAGATAGGATCCAGTCCTGCAGGTCAGTTACAGGCAAAACTCCTGGGGCACAACTGACCATCTTTTAACCAGTGCAAAGTGGTATCAAGTAGCAAATGGGAGCATTTTACACTCACTTTGCACAGGAATAAATGATGACACAAGATGCATGGCACTGGTGAACTAGGCTCCCCATGGCATAAGCAAGAGCACTGGATGCATTGAGTACAAATCAGGTCTTTCAGGTCTTTGAAGAGAGGAGTCTGTTATTTGTTTACTTTTAAAAAATACTATCAGTCACTGGAGATAGAAGTGGGATTGCAGGCCTTTCTATGATCCAGTATCATATGCAAGTATCAGAGGGGTAGCCGTGTTAGTCTGGATCTGTAAAAGCAGCAGAGAATCCTGTGGCACCTTATAGACTAACAGACGTTTTGGGGCGTGAGCTTTCGTGGGTGAATACTGGACAATCACTACGGAAAAGGATAAATGGACACAAATCAGATATCAGGAATGGCAATATACAAAAACCTGTAGGAGAGCACTTCAACCTCCCTGGCCACACTATAGCAGACCTTAAGGTGGCTATCCTGCAGCAAAAAAACTTCAGGACCAGACTTCAAAGAGAAACTGCTGAGCTTCAGTTCATTTGCAAATTTGACACTATCAGCTCTGGACTCAACAAAGACTGTGAATGGCTTGCCAATTACAGAACCAGTTTCTCCTCCCTTGGTTTTCACACCTCTACTGCTAGAACAGGGCCTCACCCTCCCTGACTGAACTAACCTCGTTATCTCTAGCTTGCTTGCTAGCATATATATACCTGCCCCTGGAAATTTCCACTACCTGCGTCTGATGAAGTGGGTATTCACCCACGAAAGCTCACGCTCCAAAACGTCTGTTAGTCTATAAGGTGCCACAGGATTCTCTGCTGCTTTTATCATATGCAATGTCATCAAATATATTTGGATCAGTTCCAAGTAACTCCAGCCTCATATATACTGTGCTACTGTAACCCACACACCTGCTGGGCACCTAGTGGCACTGAGACCACTTAGAGAGAAAGAGATTAATGAGTCTGCTCTACAGCCTTAGCTAACAGCCAGTTGCATTTTAGCTCATATGGTAGAGACTCATGCACTAAGTTCCCGGGTTCCCAGATTCGATCCCACCCAATGACGACTGGGGTCTGTTGGTGTTACACTAGCAAGGTGAATCTTACATGTTTGGACATCTGATTTCAGTTATCCTAGTTATTGATGTCTAAAGATGAACTAGTAAGCTTCATATTTACTTTAAAAATAATTGAGAGCTTTCCCAAACCTATTTACAAACTCAGGAAATAAAATATAGCAGTGTATACTAATTTATTTCCTATGGCATTAACAGTATAATGTAACAAACCCTGTCTTTCTGCATAAATATTGTAATGCATACAAATAAACTTTTAATTACTTTATCTAAAGTTCTTGGAACGTAGGGCTAGCTGTAATGTAAGAGGAAATCATGCATGGACAACATAATGAAGTCAATCATTAGAAGTCTGTATTCCCCATAAGAAAGTTCTCTGTTATTGTGCTCTGCATTGCAGTATATAAGGACAGGAGGATTACTGTTTACACTATGCCACTATAAATTATATTTTTGAAGCCTCTTTTGGAAAACATACATTCTCTTTGTTTTCTGAAAATTAAAAATAAAGTAACTGTTATTTTAAGTAACGTTACATGCTAAAAGGACTGTTTTCAAGCCAGCATCATTAAAAAGTGTGTATCTTTGTAGATAGCGTTCTCTTTTTAATACAGAGTTCTACTAAATGAATGCCTTAATATGGGCTTCTTTGATTTGAATGTTGTTTCTCTTAGCCTCTGTACCATTAAAGTCAATGGGAGTTTTGCCTTTGACTCAGTGAGCATAGGATTCAAGCTCTTACATCTGAAATGAATGAAAGAAGTGAGGAGCTCCTTCCCCTGGTGAACCTAGTTTAAAGCCCTCCTCACCAAGTTAACTAGTCTGCTTGCGAAGATGCTCTTCGCGCTCTTCGTTAGGTGAAGTCCATCTCTGCTTAGCACTCCTCCTTCTTGGAACACCATCCCATGGTGAAAGAATCTAAAGCCTTCTCTTTGACACCACCTGCGTAGCCATTCGTTGACTTCCATGATTCGATGGTCTCTACCCAGGCCGTTTCCTTCCACAGGAAGGATGAACAAGAACATATAGTAATGTACTCTTTTAGTGTATTTAACAAAAGTAAAAGGGATATTTATTAATGGACCAGATCATCAGATAAAATCAATGGAGCTATGGTGAATTACAATAGCTAAGGATTTGGCCTATTACAGTATCTAACAATTATATGAAGTATAAGCTAAGAAGGAACCTTGCATCATTTAGCCTGACTGCCTGTGTAACACAGCCCATTAAATGGTACAGAATTATTGCTGTACTGAACCCAACGAACTTGTGTTTGGCTAAAGCACATCTTTCAAAAAGGCACCCAGTCTTGATTTGGAGAGATGGAGAATCTACTACTTTCTCTTCTTAGTTTGTACCAGCAATTAACTACCCTCATTATTAAAAATGTCTGCTGAATTTTTAAGTTGAATTTGTTTAGCTTCAGCTTTCAGCCTTTGGTTCTTGTATGGCTTTTTCCGTTAGATTAAAGAGTCCTTTGATACCTGGTATTTTTCCCCATGAATGTACTTACATGCTGTAAGTAAGTCACATTTCAATCTTCTTTCAGATAAGCTAAATAAACTGAGCTCTTTAAGTCTTTCATTGTCAGGCATTTTCTACACCCCTTGAATCATTGTTGTGGCTCTTTTCTACACTCTCTCCAATTTTTAAAAGCAGCAGAGAATTCTGTGGCATCTTATAGACTAACAAACGTTTTGGAGCATGAGCTTTCATGGGTGAATACCCACTTCGTCAGATGCATGTAGTCGAAATTTCCAGGGGCAGGTATATATATGCTAGCAAGCAAGCTAGAGATAACGAGGTTAGTTCAATCAGGGAGGATGAGGCCCTGTTCTAGCAG
>NC_133769.1:43367154-43379516 GCF_003597395.2 Chelonoidis abingdonii | reverse complement strand
GCTCTATACCCCTCAAAGACCAACACCTACAAAATCTCCACCTAAGCATCTCAAACTAAACAATACCCCCAGAGTAGAAATAAGAAAGCAATCAATAGAAGCCAGTACGTGTTACCCAGACAAGCCCCTACTGCAAACAAACCAAAAGAAACCAACAGGATCCGTGCCATCAATACAGCCCGCCAGCTCTTAAACCCCTCGCAACCCATCATCAGGGATTACAACCCATCCTTGGACAATGAATCCCCCACTTTCACAGCCTTTGGGTGGACAGGCAAATCCCTCCCCAACAACCTGCCAACCTGAATGTATCTCACCAGCAATTGCACACCGCACCATAATAAATCTAGCTAGGAACTAAATCATGCTATAAACAAACTCGAGTGCAAACCTGCCACATAATTATCTACCCAGGACAATTTCACAGGCCTAACCAAGATCAGCCACGCCATCACTGGTTCATTCACCATGCACGTCCCCAATGTACATATACGCCCATCATATGCCGACAATCGCCCATCTCTATGTACATACGGCAATACTGGACGCGCCTACTCTACGGATCAAGGAAGGATGACCACAGTCTCTTTAATCGGAGGGCACGAAAAATACGAAGTGAATGAATTTTAGGTAATACCACAGAGAAATCTAATGATATCAATAAGGACCATGTAGGGCAGAAGAGCACTCTAAACACATCCCTGGCCACAAACTATATCACTACTCAGGATGCTTATAGGAGAAGCACCAACGATCCCTGGCCCACACTATGAGGCTCGAGGGCCATCCTGACCAGCATATAAAAGACTTCGGACCAGACTTCAAAGAGGCAACTGACTGCGCTTCAGTTGCCATCTGCCCAAAATGTACCATCAGCTCAGAGATAACAATAGACTGAATAGAACCTGGTGCTGCCAGACTTACCAGGAAAACGCACATATTCTTCAGTTCGCCTCTCTTGGTTTTCACACCTCAGCGACTGCTAAGAACAGGGCTCATCGGTCCCTGATTGAAACAACCTCTTATCTCTAGCTTGACTTTGCTAGACATACATTATCACCCTGCCTCCTGAAAATCAACTGCATGCATCTGACGAAGTGGGTATTCACCCACGAAAGCTCATGCTCCAAAATGTCTGTTAGTCTATAAGGTGCCACAGGATTCTCTGCTGCTTTTACAGATCCAGACTAACACAGCTACCTCTCTGATACTTGACTCCAATTTTTAACATACTTTTAAAATGTGCAAGCCAGAAGTGTATGGAGTATTCCTGTATTAGTCTCACCAATGCCAAATACAGAGCTAAAATCATCTCCCTTCTCTTACTCACTGTTCCTTTGTTTATTCATCTAAGGATCACTGTGGCCCTTTTTGCCGCAGCATCCCACTGGGAGCTCATGTTTAGTTTTTTGTCCACTATAAACCTTAAATTCTTTTCAGAAGCACTGCTTTCTCAGCTATAGTCCCTCATTCTGTAGGTTTGGCTTGCATTCCATGAGCCTAATTATATAAAGCTTTGGATTTGTCTGTATTCAGATTAGTTTTGTTTGGATGATTTTAACTAAGCAAGTGATCCAGATGATTCTGTATGACTGCCCTGTCCTGATTATTTACGGTTCTGACCATCTTTGTGTTGTCTGCAAATGTTATTGTCAGTGAGTTTATCCTTCCTTCCAGATCACTGATGAAGAGCATCAGATCTAGTACTGATCCCTGTGGAACTCCACTAGAGTCCTAATAGATTTTTTTTTGTTAGACTACTATTTATTCTGGATATGAAGAAAAAAAACTGAGTTCATAGAGTAAAAGTTCAGGCTTGTAAATAAGGTGGATGGTTAATTGAGTGATTCTGAAGGAGTCCTGAGGTAAGTGGGGAAATGGGATACCGGGAGGAAGCATGAGCAGGAGAGTGCAAGAGGAGAGGACTCCTGTCTCATACTGAGAAAGTGGGATGATCAGCGAGTTATCTTAAGTGCCTGTACACAAATGCAAGAAGCCTGGGAAACAATCAGGGAGAATTGGAAGTCCTGGCACAGTCAAGGAATTATGATGTGATTGGAATAACAGAGACTTAGTGGGATAACTCACATGACTGGAGTACTGTCATGGATGGATATAAACTGTTCAGGAAGGACAGGCAGGGCAGAAAAGGTAGGGGAGTTGCATTGTATGTAAGAGAGCAGTATGACTGGTCAGAGCTCCAGTAGGAAACTGCAGAAAAACCTGAGAGTCTCTGGATTAAGTTTAGAAGTGTGAGAAACAAGGGCGATGACATGGTGAGAGTATGCTATAGACCACCAGACCAGGGGGATGAGGTGGATGAGGCTTTCTTCTTGCAACTAACAGAAGTTACTAGATCACAGGCCCTGGTTCTCATGGGAGACTTCAATCACCCTGATATCTGCTGGGAGAGCAATACAGTGGTGCACAGACAATCCAGGAAGTTTTGGAAAGTGTAGGGACTAATTGCCTGGTGCAAGTGCTGGAGGAACCAACTAGGGACAGAGCTCTTCTTGACCTACTACTCACAAACCTGGAAGAATTAGCAGGGGAAGCAAAAGTGGATGGGAACCTGGGAGGCAGTGACCATGAGATGGTCGAGTTCAGGATCCTGACACAAGGAAGAAAGGACAGGAGCAGAATACATACCCTGGACTTCAGAAAAGCAGACTTTAACTCTCTCAGGGAACTGATTGGCAGGATCCCCTGGGAGAATATCATGAGGGGGAAAGGAATCCAGGACAGCTGGCTGTATTTTAATGAATCCTTATTGAGGTTGCAGGAACAAACCATCCCAATGTGTAGAAAGAATAGTAAATATGGCAGGTGACCAGCTTGGCTTAACAGTGAGCTGATCTTAAACACAAAAAAGAAGATTACAAGAAGTGGAAGATTGGACAAATGACCAGAGAGGACTATAAAAATATTGCTCAGGCATGCAGGAGTGAAATCAGGAAGAATAAATCACACTTGGAGTTGCAGCTAGCAAGAGATGTTAAGAGTAACAAGAAGGGTTTCTTCAGGTCTGTTAGCAACAAGAAGAAAGTCAAAGAAAGTGTGGCCCCCTTACTGAATGAGGGAGGCAACCTAGTGACAGAGGATGTGGAAAAAGCTCATGTACACAATGCTTTTTTTGCCTCTGTCTTCATGAACAAGGTCAGCTTCCAGACTGCTGCAGCAGCACAGCATGGGGAGAAGGTGACCAGCTGTCTGCGGAGAAAGAAGTGGGTCAGGACTATTTAGAAAATCTGGATGAGCACAAGTTATAGAATATTAGGGTTAGCAGGGACCCTCAGGAGGTCATCTAGTCCAACCTCCTGCTTAAAGCAGGACCAATCCCCAGACCCCTAAGTGGCCCCCTCAAGGATTGAGCTCACAACTCTGGGTTTAGTAGACTAATACTGAAACCACTGAGCTATCCCTCCCTTACATGCTAGGCTGCCTGCACTGCATCTGAGAGTGCTAAAGGAGTTGGTGGATGTGATTGCAGAGCCATTGGCCATTATCTTTGAAAAACTCAACGTGATCAATGGGAGTCCCAGATGATTGAGAAAAGGCTAAGTAGTGCCATCTTTAAAAAAAGAGAAGAAGGAGGATCTGGAACTACAGCCAGTCAACCTACCTCACTCCTTGGAAAAATCATGGAGCAGGTCCTCAGAATCAATTCTGAAGCACTTAGAGAAGAGAAAGTGATCAGAACAGTCAGTATGGTTCACACAAGTGCAAGTCATGCCTGACTAACCTAATTGCTCTACCTCTGTGGATGAGGGAAAGCAGTGGATGTTGTTGTTTCTTGACTTTAGCAAAGCTTTTTATACAGTCTCCCAAGTATTCTTGCTGGCAAGTTAAAGAAAGAATGGCGGATGAATGGACTATAAGGTGGATACAGAATGCGCTAATTGTCGGCTTAATGGTAGTAATCAATGGCTCCATGTCTAGTTGGCAGCTGGTATCAAACAGAGTGCCCAAGGGTCGGTCCTGGGGCTGGTTTTGTTCAATATCTTGTTTAATGATGTAGATGATAATGTGGACTGCACTTTCAGCAAATTTGCAGATACACAAACTGGGAGGAGTGGTAGATAGGATACAGAGGACCTAGACAAATAAGAGGATTGGGCCAAAAGAAATCTGATGAGGTAGAAATCTGATGAGAATTCATGCACTGCTACAGACTATGGACCAAATGGCTAGTCAGCAGTTCTACAGAAAAGGACTAGGGGTTACATGGACGAGAAGCTGGATATGAGTCAACAGTGTCCTTGTTGCCAAGAAGACTAATGGCATTTGAGGCTGTAAAAGTAGGGCATTGCCAGGAGATTGAGGGACGTGATCATTCCCCTAGTCAACATTGGTGAGGCCTCATCTGAAGTATGTGTCCAGTTTTGGGCCCACACTACAAGAAGGATGTGGAAAAATTGAAAGAGCCAGCGGAGGGCAACAAAAATGATTAGGGGCTGGAGCACATACTTATGAGGAAAGGCTGAGGGAACTGGGTTGTTTAGTCTGCAGAGAGAAGAATGAGGGAGATTTGATAACTGCTTCAACTACCTTAAAGGGGTTCCAAAAGAGGATGATCTAGACGTTTTCAGTGGTAGCAGATGACAGAACAAGGAGTAATGGTCTCAAGTTGCAGTGGGGAGGTTTAGATGGATATTAGGAAAAGCTTTTTCACTAGGAGGTGTGAAGCATGGAATGGGTTACCTAGGGAGGTGGTGGAAATTTCCTTCCTTAGAGGTTTTTAAGGTCAGGCTTGACAAAGCCCTGGCTGGGATGATTTAGTGGGGGATTGGTTCTGCTTTGAGCAGGGGGTTGGACTAGATGACCTGAGGTCCCTTCCAACCCTGATTTTCTATGATTCTATGTTTGCAAGTTGTTGTTGCCAAGTTGGTCCCAGACAACAAAGAAAGATACTGAATTTTGCCATCGGACCTGAACAAGAGCACTGTGTAGCCCAAAAGCCTGTTTTTCTCATCAACAAAAGTTGGTCCAATAAAAGCTGTTACCTCACTGATATTGCACTCTATGTGATTTTATGAAAATATGCTAATGAGTTTAAATATAATGTAACTGGAATATGTTTCATGCAAAAGGTCTCTTGTAAGACTGACTCATATCTACTGAGTGTGGTCATCCTATTTGTATAAAATGTACCAGTCTTGTATCTGAAACTAAAAATATGAAATATAACTCTGAAGGCTTATTGTAATTATGCAAAGTGTGTGCTATTAATGGTGGTTTGGAATCTTGATGACTCCCATTAACCAGGACAATTGTCTGCAGATGGCTCTGTTTTACTTGTAAGTCTCCCTGTTTACGTGTGTGCTGGGAAGTGGGTAATGAAGTCTTACAGTGACATGTGATCATGTCACCTGAACTGGAATCCATCTTTAACCCAGTGCTTTTCCATTGAGAAGAAGGGGTGGGAACCCAGAGGGACAAAGGATTCCTGCCTTATGCAAAAGATATACAAATGGGTGGAACCAAACAAAAGAAGAGCCATCATGAGGAATTCCCTAGCTACCACCTGAGCTGGAACAAGGGCTGTACCAGGGGAAAGGAATGTGCCCAGACTAGGAAGGCATCCAGTCTGTGAAAGAGACTTATTGAAACATCTCTCAGGGGTGAGATTTTATCTGTACTCAGTTGTATTACTGTAGTAGGCTTAGATTTGCGTGTTTTATTTTATTTCACTTGCTGATTCACTTCGCTCTGTCTGCTATTACTTGGAACCACTTAAATCCTACTTTCTGTATTTAATAAAATCACTTTTTACTTATTAATTAACCCAGAATATGTATTAATACCGGGGGGAACGGGGGCAGATAGCTGTGCATATCTCTCTATCAGTGTTATAGAAGACAAACAATTTATGAGTTTTCTCTGTATAAGTGGTAAAATGGATTTATTTGGGGTTTGGACCCCATTGGGAGTTGGACATCTGAGTATTAAAGACAGGAACACTTCTGTAAGTTGCTTTCAGTTAAGCCTACAGCTGTTAGGGGATGTGGTTCAGACCCTGGGTCTTTGTTGGAGCAGACTGGCATGTCTGGCTCAACAAGACAGGATGCTGGAGTCCCAAGCTGGCTGGGAAATCAGGGGCAAAAGTAGTTTTGGCACATCAGTTGGCAGTTCCCAAGGGGGTTTCTGTGATCCAACCCATCACACTCACCCACCTTGTCTTTCTACATTACTATATGTCTAGAGTTTATAATCTGTTCACTGCAATACTCTAGTTTCAGAGCATTTATATTATGTTTTGGTCTCAGTGTGACTGAAAGAAATCCTCTATTCACATCCCATATACCACTGTAATAATCTTTGTAAAAAATATGCCCTATGAGGTATCATTTGAAAACTAATAACTCACTGGTCAATAATACCAGTGAAATGTATATAGTAAAATTACATGTAAAGTTATGAATTAAGTTATGTGATGTTATTAGCATATATTAAAAACCAGACAGTGCTGCTTAGACAAAAGTTGTTAAACAGGTCTATTCTAAACAAAGGAATGTATGTTTACCTCAAATTTACATATAAGTTGTAAACAGGATTCTCAAAACCGCAGGCAGAGGAGATGGCAGGAAACGGAACAATTTGCATTTTAGCAAACATGTGGGGTAAGAAAGATCATGGAGCCTCCTTCCCCACCAGACTCCATGTCACCTTCCTCACTGTTTGGCAACATTTTGTTTTGAGGAGTAACCATCAGAAGATTCCTCTTCAAAGGTTCACTGGACTATAAAGGAAAGGGGCAGAAAACCCTAAGTTATCACTTTCACCAGCACCTTTGGGCAGCTGGAAGAGATCCTCACCAAGAAAATCCTTACCAAGAGATCCTCACCTTGCTGGGTGACTGTGGGTCAGTAAGGCCGTTTTAAACAAAGCCTTGAACCAAAATTTGCTAGATTAAGTTTTAGACTCCTTGATGCATGTTTTCACTTATGTTTGTTGTAACAATTTTAAACTTTCTCTCTTATGCTTGAATTCACTTATAATCCTATTTTGTTTGTTTTAATTTTAATCTAAAGTAAACTGAACTGTTTGGTAACTCTGGTTACAGCAACAAACTGTTGAATACTGACTCCTTACAGGAGCAATGAACCATAATATCTGAACTGTCCAAGAGAGAGCAGAACATTGCAGAACAAGTGCTTTGGGGGAAATCCAGGACTGGGAATGTGTTGGGACCAGCCTGCATGTAGTAACCAAAGCTTGTGGAAGCCAAAGTGTGGTTGTAGACAGGCTTCTGGGGTCAGAGCTGCTGAACCAGGATGGGCTAGCCCTCAGACGCTCAGGATATGACCTCTATGCTGGAAGGCTGGTTGTGAGCAGCCCTGGTTGGGAGCTACAACAGCAAAGCATTGTGAGGCACCCAAGGTTACAGGACAGGTGGTGACACAACCCCTCAGTGGTCTGGACTGCACCCTAGAATGTGACACTCAGATAAAGCTAGCATACTGATGCAGCATCCAATTTTGCTTTAAAATTAATACAAGCAATACTAGACTTTTGAGACAATCTTATGATTAAGTAGATGTTATAGATAGCCAGGTATATCTACTTTATACTATTCTTTCTAAAATATGTTCCTGAATGTAACTTGTATAATTAAATATATTTAATATTAGTCACTAAAATTAGAAACTATAAAACTGCATAATAAGACAGTGTCATTAATCCAAATGCTATTTGGTTTTCATTTTTGAAAAGTTATTCACAAGTTGCTTGTAGTCTGTCCTCCTATCCTCAATATTAATTTTTTTCTAAATTCAAGCACTTAATCACTCCAGTACCTGAAAAGAAACACTTGCATGTTATGAATCTTATAAAAAAGAAGCCACTATTGATTTCAAGGTAGAAACTTGAAACCAGAGGCCTCTTCTCAGTTTCAGTTAGAGAGTAAAGTGAATGAAGTATAAAAAAGAATATTGACTTGGTGACTGGTGGGGACCACATGAGACCAATGGTTTTTAACTCATTTCTCCATGTCGCTCTCTGCACTGGCATCAAATCACATTGCTGTGTAGATTCAGTTCACCCTGGTATAGACCAGCTGTAAGGGAAATTCTGGTTTATTTAGCTTTCTTAGTATTATCTACCTTAATGTAAGAGCCTTTCTGGACTCAAAGCTGTGAACTTGAGATTGTAGAGATTAAATCATCCTTTCACCATGTAAAGAAGTGTGGGTGAAGTCTTATGGATTCTGATTTTTTGAATGCGCATGTAATGGAGCAAGGCCAGATGGCTACAGTAAAGTACTGAGAAACAGGTATATTAGCCCCAGGCTAAACAAATCCCTAGTACCATGGTAACCAAATGGCAGTTGCTCCAGGTTAATCAAGGCACCTGGAGCCAATTAAGACCTTTCATAGATCAGTAGAGATAGCTCTTTAATTAGAACACTGCAGCCATCAAGGCAGACTAATCAGGCACCTGGTTTAAAAGGAGCTCATCCAGTCAGTGGGGGGAGCCAGAGGAGAAGGAGTGCGAGTGCGGAGCTGGACAAGAAGGCAAGACTGAGAGTGAGAGAGAGAGAGTGACTGCTGGAGGATTTAGGAACAAGCATTATCAGAATCAGAGGAGAAGATCCTGTGTGAGGATAAAGAGGTGTTTGGCGGAGGCCATGGGAAGTAGCCCAGGAGTTGTAGCTGTCATGCAGCTGTACAGAGGGTACTATAGACAGCTGCATCAGAGGCCCTGTTGAACCCGGAGTAAGCGGCTGCCGTTCCCCCCAAACCTCCCAACTCCTGATCAGACACAGGAGGAGTTGACCCAGACTGTGGGGAAGATCACTGAGGTGAGCAAATCTGCCAAGAAGCGCAGGACCCACCAAGGTAGAGGAGGAACTTTGTCACAGCTCACTTAAGCTTAACTTCCCTGATCTGCACTGGGAACTGACTGTGCATTATCCCCTTCAACAGAAATACATACGGGAGGAGCTCTGCAGGACAATAAAACCACTGGAGGTCCCTGTCAAATACTCATCCCCATCAGAGGACTCCCTTTGGCCTTTACATGGAAAGTACACTCACACAAGTTCAGTTCTTCTAGCAGAGCAGACAATGTCTGTCTTGCAGTGGCAGGCTCTCAGCAAAGGCCTTCTGGTTGGTCTCCCCTTTTCAGAGTCTCAATGAGATAAACAGGGGAAGTCTCAAGTAGGGGTCAAGAGGGTACTTTGCCTCTGCATTTGGCATTGTTGTGACCGCTGCTGGAATACTGTGTCCATTTCTGGTGCCCACAATTCAAGAAGGATATTAATAAACTGAAGAGGATTCAGAGAAGAACCAGGAACATGATTAAGGAATTAAAAAAACCTGTATTATACTGATAGTGTGTAGGGGTATAATCACCACCAGTGCTGCCCAATGGTCAGGGAGGAGGGTGGCAGGTTATCTTCCTCCTGGTTGTCCCCCTTTTTCACTATAGCTCCACTCTATAGTGTGTCCCTTTTTTGTGACTCAGCCTTCTGGCCAGGTAATACCTTCCAGTTCACCTCTTTTGGGGTACACACAAAAAAGTCAAATATTAGGGAAAGCTTCAGGTGCCTGCAAGGACTTCAGGACTTTCCCTTTGGGTTAGAAAGTTGGGGTCTAGACCCTTGTGCTTTCAGGGCCTTCCTCAACTAGGTTCCCCTCTGAGGGGCTGCCTGGAGAGCTGGGCCCATCTGCTCCACTCAATTTCTGATCCAGGCGCCAAGTCTTACACTTTGGGGTGCTAAGTGCCAAAGACCCCTTTTTCCACATTGGGTAAGTTAAGGAACTGAACACAAAATAAAGTTTCTGACCTTCAGAAGCAATCACTATTCCCTCCTTCGGAGGCCTGGTCAAGTCAGTACTGTCAGGTCTCAGGCCACACAAGCTCCAGTGGTGCTCCTTCCCAAGAACATAGTTCTGCTCTCTTCCTCTGAGCTGCTCTGCTTCCCTACCTAAGCTCTGCCTCCAGCTTGTGAAGGCTTTACAGGTGAAGCAGGGGAAGACCATTTGGGCCCAGAGATGATCCTTAACTCCTTCTTCTCCAGTATGGGATTTGTATACCACATCACAGACTGAGCTTGTTCAGTCTATTTATTTAGCTTAAAGACAAGGTTAAGGGGTGACTTGGATTACAGTCAATAAGAATATACATGGGGGGAGCAAATATTTAATAATAGGCTCTTCAGTCTAGCAGAGAAGGGTATAACAAGATCCAGTGGCTGGAAGTTGAAGCTAGACAAATTTAGACTGGAAATAAGGCATAAATTTTTGACAGTGAGAGTAATTAACCATTGGAACAACTTATCAAGGATCATGGTGGATTCTCCATCATTGACAATTTTTAAATCAAGGTGGAATGTTTTTTCTAAAAGCTGCATTCTGGGAATTATTTTGGGGGAAGTGCAATCGCCTTTGAAGGAGATTAGATTAGATGTTCACAGTAGTTCCTTCTGGCCTTGAATCTATGAAAAAGTGAAACAAACACACAATTCAAAGTCAACAAAAGAAAATAAACAAAAGAGGGAAATAAAAAAAAAGAAAATATGTCGGCAGTTTTAGATAGACTATTGATCTCTCATTTTTCAGAGGGGCACTGTATAAGCCACAGTCCATCCCAGAGTCCACCGGGTCTTCAGCACAGATATAGAGTACAATCTCTTCCCTCTTTTATTTAGCACAGGGGATCTCTGCTCCCTTTTTGTGAGGGCAGAGGCTCTGTTCACTATCAGGTCTCTTGCTGGAAAGCTTAGCAACCTGCTCCCTTCCTGGGTTGCCCACTGCTGTGTGGCATGTCCTCCTTCTAAAGCCTTCCCTATTCCTGGTATGACTTGCAGGTGTAGTGGGAGCACTTCAGCCAAAAAGCAGCTCCTTAACCCTTTCCATGCTGGTGCAGGATTTATATACCCTGTCATAGCCACAGTCCCCTCAGGGAGTTTTCCACAAACCTTAATTTTAATGTCTTAGTTCTACTTACTTAGGCCATGTCTACACTACGGGATAATATCGAATTAGCTAAAATTGGTCTAATAAAATTGATATTATAAAATCGACTGTGAGCGTCCACACTAGGCAAGTTAATTCGATAGTGTGCGTCCATGCTCCATGGCTCGCGTCGATTTCTGGAGCCAAGCAGCGAATAGCAAATCGACATTGTTTGGCGAGTACTGCAATTTGCGAGTACGATATATTCCCAGCCCTTTCTAAAGGCCAAATGACCATTCCACACCATTCCTCCACTTGCTCAGCCTTGAGTAATTCAGCTCCTACCTACTTTTCCAGCTGCCTTGTATCTGTTCATATGCCATGCATCAAGTGTGTAGGCTGGGTCACCAGATAACTTACAGGATTTCACATCGCCGTAGCGATTTTTTGTTGGGAAGTATTCCATGCTGCAGCCGTTTAAACAGAATTATCGCTTGAAGACACTGACTCAATGAAACTTCTGCCTATCCGGCGTGATAGTTGGTAGAACATCCCTCTCGTGGACCCACCTAGTCTTCGAGCCATTGAAAGTACCTGCCGTTTACATAACTGGGTCAACATGGCCTGGCGCCAAGATAGGGTTGGGTTCACATCTATAGCCGCCACCAACATTAGGAATCCGCAATTGCAGCAAAGCATCACTACATCACTGCACGTTTCCAATTTCAAAACTTCATAAGCCACTTACTACGATGCTTCGAGTATCTTGATCAGCAGCCCCGGACACTATAGATTGCCCACCCACAATTGAATTCCGAACCTGACCAGAGTATCGTTGCATTCGCAAGCTTCGCAGAGGCTAATTGCCACCTCGTTCTCCAGTGTAGACATCTTCATGCTTTGAAATCTGGCGTTCGGCAGGGAGCAAGTCAAAGTTCAAAAAAGCTCTAGCGAATGCGAAGTTTCGCAGGCCACTGCGAATCGTCCACACTTTGCAAAACAATCGGTCCACAGCTCTGCTTTCCGTGCCAAACTCGCGTTCAATGGAGAACTGCCCATTACCAGCCGATTCCAAAACGCTGGCCCGCCATTACGGATATTCAGCCTCCATTCCTCCTCCTCTCATTCGCCCTTGCCAAGCTGCCTCCTCCATCTCCCCCTGCCTTTGTAAGTTCATGGTTCACATAACAGCACGAGTTACGCACGTGGACAACTCAGTATGCGTTACTTATTCAGGTCCATGAATTCTTGCTATTGGCGTCATTTCTCCAGTTCACCCATGGAAAAAGCCGAAACAGCTTGTCTGCTGCTTGCAGTAAGGAGGGTGGGCTCTGTACCCAAAACCAACCCACACAATGATTTCTGGCCCCATCAGGCACTGGCGCTCTCACCAATTCCAAGGCCGGGGAGACTGAAACTATAGGATAGTACGAACGGCTACCACCATTGCACAGATCCACGAAG
>NC_133769.1:43326055-43367054 GCF_003597395.2 Chelonoidis abingdonii | reverse complement strand
TCGATTTCCGTCCACACTAACCGTAATCCGAACTGTTAATATCGAATTTAGCGCTACTTCTCTCGTCGGGGTGGAGTACAGAAATCGATTTTAATAGCCCTTTAAATCGATATAAATGGCAACGTCGTGTGGACGGGTACAGCGTTAAATCAATTTAACGGCCATTAAACCGATTTAAACGCGTCATGTAGACCAGGCCTTAGATTCTAAGCTCTTTGAGGCATGGACGGTCTCTTTGTTCTCTGCTGGTATGGTGCATAGCACAGTGGGGTTCTGGCCATGACTAGGATTACTAGTCACTACTGCAATTCAAATAAAAGATTAATAATATTAATAATAATTAATTATTATCATTATTAATTAATAAATCACTCCCTCAGGGACAGGCTTTACTGTCCCCTCTCACTGAATCAGCAGCAGTTCTGCCTGCCAAACCCAAGAGATTTCAGGGGGCCACAGGAAGGCTGGGTGAATGGAGGCCCTATACCTCTGCATTAGCTTCAGGTCCCCTGCAGATCACTTGACCTCTTTACCAAGGGGGTTGTAGAGGGTCTAGTATGGAAGAGGACCATGCCATGAAGATGGATGACCCCTGTCTTTGTGTGGAAAGGAAGCAATACATGCAAGGGGAGACTCTCTGCTTCGGTAATATAGTGGCCAGATAATCTGGCCTGGGTCAAGCTCCACAATTTATGTCACTCTTTAAGATAACCATCATTAGGTGGTGGTGTTTATCTAAAAGTGGTATGTTATGGAGTGAAGGATGGGCAAAGCGACTGGTAAGGGGATACAGACTGTACTGGCCTGGATCCAATCGAGTTCAATAAAAACTAGAGCTATGTGAAAGGTTAATTATTTTGATACAAACCTAAAATTTGACCTAAGTTCACTAACATGTTTGCAAAGATTTCCAGACCTTTTGGCAAACTTGCATTGGATCATGTGTGGAGTAATATGTAATTGTTCTACAAGGTATTTAAGAGAGAGCTAATTAGGATTTTGTGATTTTGTCCCAGTTTTGCTTTGAGGTTTCAGATTTGCTTGAATCCAAAGACAAAGTGAAATTTGTGAATCATGAACGAAGCAAACCAAAGTAGAGTGGAAGGTTTGGAACAAACTTCTGTGAACTCAAACTATTGAGTCATGCAGAAGTCTGGTCAGGATCAGAAATTGTCATCATCTGGGGTGATTGATGCCTACATAAAAGAAACAGATGATCTCATTCCAGTTCTTATTGGACCTCTGCCCAGAGCATTAAAAACACTGCCAGAGTTGACACCTTTATTGGCAGTCTCAACAAAAAGGTGAAGGCCTGAATAGGCATAGAGATTGACTTCCACAAGGAGAAAATGGAAGGAAGAATGGGAGGTGTGTTGACAGACATGAATAATAGCAAGAGAATTTTATAAGGCAACCTGGCTGAAGCAAGATATTTCTTACTTAGGAAACAAAACCCTTTCTGCTTCAGATGTCAGTCCAGAGGAGCGAATAATACGTTTTCTCTGAAGAAAAGCTGGAACTGGATGTATTCTACTCAGTAAAAATTCAGGTTATTTTCAAGCAAAAGAAATTGGGTGCCTCTCCCATTAACTTCAGTAGGATCAGGATGTTGGGTCCTGATTCTGGAACATAAGTTCAGTTTTAGAACTGCACGGGAAAAAGTCCAAGCAAAAAGAGCATTCAAATTCAGACAACGGATCCTAAACAATTAAGCAGTGTAAATGGAAATAAGATTTTATTTCATCTCTAAAATTATGGGCTAGACAGTGTCCAGCTCTCATGCAACCACACAGTGTAAATATGGGAATAAAAACTCTCCTTTCTTCTCCATTTGCACAGCCTACATAAGGGTTGAGTGAAGGAGCTGATTCCAAAGTGCCTTGCTCCATCCCTGCCAGCAACTAGCCTGAAATGGGGCAGCAAATGGTGAGGCATAGGCAGAGCTGAGACTCTGTCTCCCTTCTAGTTGGTGGTTAGCAGATCTGGCTGGTTGCATGGATGGGGAGGGAAACATTATACATTCTTTAAAAGGCTATTGCAGATGGCCCTCTCCACAGCTCATCCAGTGAACCTGGGGCAACCCAGCCCTGACTATCCCCAGTACAAAGCTATTGCTAAAAGCCACAACCACCCCTATGTAAATCAAGGTGTTTGTATTATAAAAGAGGTAACAGGTACTGATCTGTACTGCCCATGAGGGGCTCCTTGAGGTATTATGCCTCATACCAATATTTTGCCTTCAGGAGACTGCGACACTACTCAACCCTTTCATGCAGCGTGTGCTTCTTGCCTGATGGGGCCAACATTGCTCAATGGTACAGATATGGGGCATGAGGCCATAGTGTGGTAACCCATTCCTTGAACTCCTATTTTGAGCAAGATGCTGGCACTGGTGGTGCTACTCTGCAGCAATCTGCACCCCTAAAGTTTTCAAGGATCAAAACTGTGGAGGGTGTGGGATGAGTAGGGAGCAACTCTCTCCTTCTGTGACCACCTCCAATCCCTTGTCCAGATCAGGCATAATCTGGTCATTAATCTCAATAATGTAACAGCTAAACATGTACCTAGAAAGTTACCTGAAAGTTATACCAAGGTGCTAACATGTCATGTTATATTATACAATCTGAGTATCAGTTTAATAACATGTCCCCCCTTCTTAGTTCCCCTTCCTCAAGCAAATAATAGATAGGTAGTTTGAACTGAATATGGTGTTCAGACAATTGGTACAGAGTAGCTAACTTTTGATGGCATTATGTGCTAGTAATAGCCATCTGTACTACTGGATCATGTCCTAGCAAAAAGTTTTGTGTTTTGCAGTAAATGGGATGGTTTGAAATATAATCCTCTTTCCTTCACAGTTTGATGGAGATTTACATAGCGTATTACCATCTGACTATGATTTGCATATTCTTTGTCTGACAATTATACAGAGTAATTCCTCCAGCATTGCCAACTTCAAGAGATCAAAAATCATGAGTTGGACACCTCAAATAATGAGATTGGTCCCAAAATAATGAGTTTCAAAAAGATTTTATTGTGCTTTTTAGATCAGTCACTTGATGTTTGAACTCCCCCTGCCCATCCTGGGTATGTGCATTTGACAATTCATGTTGCCCACTCTCCCACATGTACCGGATAAGGTGATTTTGGTGCCTGCTGCAGGAGCTCTCACCCCCATATCTGCCCCTCTCCTGCCCAGCAATTAATCCTGTCCCCCAGCCTCCCGTCAGTTCTGTCTCCACCCAACCCCCTCAATTCAGCTCCCTCTCAATTCAGTCCACCAGCTCCCTTCATCACCACCCCACCAGTTCAGCCTCCCATCTCATCAACGCCCACAGCCCTCAGTTCACCCTCCCAGCACTCACCCCATCTGCTCAGAACCCACCATCAATACAGCCCCCCCATCAATCCCCACCCTCCTCACTTCAGCCCCCCTGCAGCTCCCAGGCCATAGTTCAGCCCTGTCCAGCCTCATCTCTGCTCCTTAGGGTTCTTCACCCTCCCCAGACCTGGGGGGGTGGGGCTGCAGTAGGGTCCCTCTCCCACTTCCTAGTCTGACAGAGGAACCCCAGCCCCCTAAGGTTGACAGCAGGAGCTCGGGGGCTGACAGTGGGAACCTGGCTGTCCTCCTGTGGCTAAGGTTGACGGGGGGAGCCACGGGGTTGGGGCTGAGAGCGGAAATCCTGGCTGCCAGGGGCTGACAGCAATTTCTAAGTAAAATTAAGCCTCACTCATGAGCTCATGAACTCTGATATGCTGTGTCAGGAAAAGAATCCTGACAGTTGGGAGGTTCTATCGTGAGATAATGAGTGAGGCTTAATTTTACTTAGAAATTGCATCTCCTGTGATAAATTTGTGAGAGTTGACATGTCTGTTCCTATCAGATGTAGTCAAACATTCTCAGTGTCTTTTGCCATACCAGTGAGAGGAAATGGTGATGTCTTTCCTGATGAATACTTTTAAAGGACCTCGGCTGTCTGAAGAAGAATCTCACAGTGGTTAGGTGCTGAGAGGGGGAGAGATCAGAGACACCAAGGGTGACAGACAGTGGAGATCAAAAAACATTATCAAGTCCACTCAGGATTTCTTCCGCAGTGGGCATTTTCTAATGCTTTTGTCCAGTCTAGATTTAAGCGTGTCAAGTGATAGGACTTAAGTGACTCTAGCTGGAATGCTATTCTGCAGCCAAATATACTTTCATTATTATTTAGCATTTGTAAAGCACCATAGGGAGAGCACAGGACCTTTGCTTACAAAACCATAGTAAGTTACATTCTCACGTATACAAGTATTCCAAAATTTCCTACCTTTCAAAAGGCATATGGTGGCAACAGGACTTTCAGGGGATTTAATAATATTCTATTTCTCTCTCTATCTAGAGAGAGAGAGAAATAGAATATTATTAAATCCCCTGAAACCTAATTGAGGAACCTAGAAGAATGTCATTTTCCTATTTCAATTTGTGAAAAATTTTTGCAGTTAGAGATAAGGCAGAAATTTTCAAATAACCTGTTAACCAGAGCAGATTCTTTTTAATTTTAATTTTTAGACTTCTGAGCCAATCTTTTTCTATCCAGATGTACTCTAATACAAAATTATATTGATCTGTTTCTTGCAGATAAAGCCTGGCCACTGGTATACTTTAATACTGTGTGCCTGTTAACTTGCATTAGTCATGAAATTCCCTCCAGTAACCACATTTAAGGAAATGATAAATCCTGAATAGCAGGGGATTATATGGAATAGATTATGTTGTCATTTATCCTGGTCCATTTGGCATGAATATCCTGATGCTCCTATGGAGAGGGAAGAGGAGCTATTCAAAGCCACTCCTGGGTAATTCAGCTAACATTCACTGAAGTTGCACTCAAACAGCTAATTTAATTTCCAATGAGCATATTTCCAACTTCCAGCATATCTCCCAGTCAGTTTTGTCACTGGCTCTCAAGTTGAGCATTTATTTGCTGACAATGAAGCAATGGTAATTTTTCTGCTAATTAGTACAATTTAATATAACTGTGTTTAGATACATATTAGTGGGTAAATAAGAGAACCCTATGATACTGAGTTCTCAGCAAGAGAGTATATTCATAATACTAACAAACTCTGGGCACCGTGACATCTGTATCTCTATGATGGGACCAATTTATATACCATCTGGCACTGAAGAGTTTAGCTACTTGTAGTCATAATGGAGCTATTTTGGCCACAACAGTAAGTAAGCAGGCGAACAGCTATGCGGTGAGTTGAATGTTCTGCACAGATATCCTGACAGAGTTAAGAAGTTCTGGATAAGAGAAGACTGGGTGGTAACATTTTGCTAGATGAAGACACTGGCAGCTAAGTCAGATGGATAGAAATAAATTGAGAGGTCCTCCACCATGACTGGAAGAGTTGGCAGATCTTGACCTTCAGATTAGTCTTCTTTACTGAAGTACATACATTTTTATTTTGTGATTAGAAGCATGCACAACAAATTCTTGGCTTCCAGATGCAGAAAAGCCAGGAAAAGACCATTTCAGAAGTGCAACATACTGCGTCTGTAAGTAACAGCTTGAGAGAAAATTACAGTCACTAGGGTGCAATGGTAGATAATTTTTATTTCTATTTAATTCAGATTAAATCTGATTCAAAATACATGGAGAATAGTGGTTATTATTGCCAAGAATAGTATTAGAGCTTCTGCTCATCCTTTCTATAGACCTTTTAGTAGAATGGGAGAGACGATTTCCAACACTGGCACCATGAATAATTTTATTTTCAAAAACATATTGAAAATTTTTGAGAAGTATTTACAGTTTTTGAGCAATGTTTACTTCCCCCTTATCATCATTTTTGCATTTGTAACATAAATCAGTGATCTGCTCATCAACCTGTGTCTGATGCAATTACCATTTCACTGCAACTTATTTCAAATCAGTACAATGTGGAACACTGGAGGTTTCAGGACTACAGGATATAGAACAATTCAACTCTGCCTCAGTTTGCTAGTTGCTATTAGCTTTTGAAGGCTACTTGATGGCTGGTGAAATAAGATGAGTATCCACATCACAAAGAGCTTCACCAAAACTGGCACTAATCATAATCTTTACTCTTAGTTTCATCCAAGAGGTCAGAGATTACATTGTACTACACCTCTAGGACTGCTCCTTCCAAGTCAGGGTTGAGGTAATATTAGTAAGTGAATAGTGGAAGCTGCTATCCTTCCTATACATGATCTGTTGTTAAATACAGGATTTCATACTCCAGGACTTTCCATAAATTCTAAACTCAGTTAAAATAAATGACATCTTAGGCTTTTTTTCTTGCATGTTAAACCTGTGTCTTGTTTGTCTTCATGATAAATTCCAGGGCAGTGTAAATGAATGAGTTACAGAAATATAAACAAAAGATTTACTGATAACAAAATATTGCTTTCTTTTGTCAAAAGGGGGTACACTCTGAAAATCCAGCAACCAACATTTCTCATGCTGTGGTATCATCACTAGACATATCAATGTTATTGCTGTTGCAGCCAATCAGAGTTTCTGGTGTTTGATTTTATGCAGTGAGGTGATGGAGGAGGCTCCTAGGTGATCACGAAAATGCATTATTAAAATTTCTGCCACTGAGGGACAGCTGAAATGGATTTCTCTTCCTCTGACAGGTCCTGATTCAGTGCCCATTGAAGTTAGTGGAAAGATTCCCACTGACGTCAGCTGCTGTTGGACCAGGGCTATAATACTAATTGTCTTTAGATAATGCAAAATTATTTCTCCAGGATAACTTATTCTTGAACCTTATGGGAAGTCTTCTGACAGATATATTTTTGCCTTTGGAATGTATGAGATTGCACCAAATTAATGGTATTTTTTAAAAAGGAATGAATTCCCCTTTACTCATCCATCCCCACAAAGCCCTGCTACATGGCAATTCATATTGGCTGAGGGGGAAGTCTCTGGAGATTGTCCCTTGTTATACTATTGGCATCACATCACTGAATAACTAATGGACATGACACTTTCCACAGAAGGCAGAGGACTACAAATGGGACTGGGAGATGGAACTGTCACCTCTTTCATTGGTAGGAGAGCATTTCATCTTCATAGGTTGTCCTAGACCTCCAAAGTCAATCACTGAAAAAAGTTATTCTAGATAGAAAATGTATAGTGTTTGGTTGGAAATAATCCTGTTCTCCCAACTGCTGTTTATCCTAAATTATTATTTTAAATCTGGATTGGCTCTGTAGTAAGTGAAATATGTTTCCACTTGATGCATTAATTTATATTTAAATGAGTCAGTAAGTCTTTAAATCATAATATAAGGACTTCAGTTACTCAGCCCATGGTTAGGTAACCATTACAGGAGTGGGTGGTGAGATTCTGCAATGAGTAGGTCACACTAGATGACCATGATAGTCCCTTCTGGCCTGAAAGTCTATGAGTCTATGTAAGCAGGTGCGTTCAGGCCCCGTCCCCTCAGGTGCGACGGGGAGCCAGGGCGCCTCCTTCCCGGCGGCCGGACGGCTCACGCTCCGCTCCCGTACTCGAGGGCTGAGCAAACAAAAGTCTATAGGCCCTGGCCCTTAGACAGGGCGGGCAGCAAACAGTCCAGGCTCAGCTTAGGGCTGAGCAAACAAAGTCTATGGCCCAAGCCCTCAGGCAGGGCAGGGCAGCAAACGGTCAGGCTCAGCTCGGGGCTGAGCAAACAAAGTCTATGGCCCCAAGCCCTCAGGCAGGGCGGGGCAGCAAACAGTCCGGGGCTCTGCCCCTTTGGAGCAGGGCAGAGCAACAAACAGTTCAGGGGGGCTCTGACCCCTTTGGAGCAGGGCAGAGCAACAAACAGTTCAGGGGGGCTCTGACCCCTTTTGGAGGCAAGCGGCAGAGCAACAAAACAGTTCAGGGGGCTCTGACCACTTTGGGCAGCAGAGCAGCAGACAAACTGTTAGCTCTGGTGTAGAAGGGGTTACTGCCACTGGTTACAAGTGGCAGGGGGAACGCAGGCCCACCCACTCCTCTGCGTCCAGCCCAGGGCCTAGTCCAACTGTCTCCGCTAAGGCGGTCCAGTGGGGATCCGCACCGAACACAGAATAAACTGGTGATCAGTAGGGATCGTGGCCGGTACATACGACCATAGGCTCAGGGTCCTCTGCGGCCTGACTGTGGTCAGCCTCCCCCGGGCTACTTCCAATCCCCCCTTCTCCCGGTACCTGTCCTTCCTTGGCGTACGTCGGCAGGTCCCAGACCATGGGCTCCTCGGAAACCTGGGAGGCAGTAGGGTCCGGTGGCTCCTCCGGATAGCCGGCACAGGGTCGTTGCGGCTGGGGGTCCTCGGGGTACCTGGCACTGGGCAGGTCAGGCCAACGCTCCTCGAGATAGTGGGCCCAGGGCAGCTCCGACCAGCGTTCCTCTGGATAGTGGGCCCGGGGCAGCTCCGGCCAGCGCTCCTCTGGATAGTGGGCCTGAGGTAGGCTGGGCCGAGCGGGAGCTCAGGCCTCCAAGTCCGTCCTCCTCGGCGGCCAGCGCTGAACTGAGCTCTGAGCCCTGGCTCTTATACTTCCTGTCCTGCCCTTTGACTTCTGTGGGGACGGGAACAGGTGGTAGTGGCTCCGCCCACGGGGGTGCCTGCTCTGGCTCGTTCCCCTCAGGTGCGACGGGGAGCCAGGGCGCCTCCTTACAGTCTAAATTAGGGCATGAATTCTGTGGGCAGATGCACATATCACAATGGATATAATCACAATTCACAAAAAAAGGTCTCAGCAAAAAGGCTTCCAAGAATATCTATGTAAAACTTGGCATCACTCTTTAATAGATAAGTAAGTGTTCCACCATACCAGAACAGGCTCCTTTGGGATCACCCTGCATCACTGACTTGATGCCCTAACTGGGTAGTTCACTGATCCCTTTATGCTGTAGCACCTTGTAAAATCTTCAGTCACTTTTTTTTTTTATCGCTAATTGAATTGCAAGAGGTAATATCCTTTATTGGACCAACTTCTGTTGGTGAAAGCGACAAGCTTTTTAATTGAAGATGAGCTCTCTGCAGCTCGAAAGTTTGTCTTTTGCACCAACAGAAATTGGTCCAATAAAAGATATTATCTCAGCATGACTGTAACAACACTGCAAACATTGAATTGCAAGTCCATATCTGGGTAGTTCCACTTCTAAAGACCCGATGGAAGGTGTAAGTCGGATAGTGAAATGTGCTAATGCTGTGATCTGCACTGTCAGTTAATTTTGTAGGTGAACATTTTTCAGGTGCAAATTGTATCTGCAACAGTGAGTTTTTAGTTCCATATTGTTAAAGAATGTGCATCTTACACAGGGACACGAGCAGAAATTTAACTTTGACCCCTTTTGGGGGAACATGTTCTGTGCCTCCCCACTCCAGAAGGAGCTCACTTTTTCCTCCCTCCCTCCCACCCACCCACTCCCCACCCTGACTCTGGCAGGAGCTCGCTCTCCCTGCTACCACACCCTGAGGGCTGGAGGAGGTCTATGCCCCTGATGATTAATTGGCAGGGGCACGGCCCTGCTTGCCCCCCTTTTGTATGCCCCTGATCTTACAAAAGGGATTTGGTATATGTTAAAAACAGAGAGGCTATTTTCATATATGTTGGAACTGGGGACATGGTTTCTGCTTCACTTGAAGTAAATGGCTTTGTTCCTATTGGCTAGATCAAGCCCTACAGAAGCTTGTTCATTAGTACCTTGGGGAAAATCACCTAAGAGATGTGGAAGCACAAGCTTTGGAAATAGAACACACTACGGAAGAAACACCAGAATAATTGTTGATTGAAAGAAATTGGGTCATTGCCATCTCTCTTCAGGGAGAATGAATATTGTTCATCCTATTTCAGTTTTCCACGTCCTCTCAATCTTCTGTTGGCAGATTTGTTTTGTATCTAAAATGTTGCGTTTATATTCTATGTACCCTGTTCATCTTTCAACGTTGAAGAGTTTAACATTAACAACTTCGACCTCTTTTCTCAGCATGGATTATTTGTTCTTTAATGTCTTTTTATGAGTCTGTGATTGAAGTAAGTAGTGCTTTCCCTGATTGAATTTCCTCTATGAGAAGAAGAATTGGTGATTCAATGCCTGACATCAGTGTGAAGTCTTTTTCCTCTGGGGAAAGCAGATTTGATTTAATTCTTTTAACTCCCCTGGACAAAGACTGTCTGAGTGCCTATTATGTTTTTGTGATACCGCTTTTGGACATCCACCCCTGCACATACACCCTGCTATACAAACATTTGAGAGTTCATGTCTGTCAGTAAGACTTAGTAGAGCTGATATACTTAGGAGATGATTCAACAAAGCATTTAAGCACATGCTTAATTTTAAAACACATTAATAGTTCTCAAGTCAATAGGGATGCTCATGTGCTAAAAGTTAGATACAATGGTTGCTGGAATGGGGACTTCTGTGTCCATCACATGATGATCTAAGTGAATTGCTATGTAAACTGGCAAATGATACACATTTCAGTACAGCCAAATGTAAAGTCATATCTAGGAATATAGAACATAGCCTATACTTACAGTATAGGGGATCCAATCCTGGAAAGCAGTGACTCTGAAAAAGATTTGGGGGTTATGATAGATAATCAGCTGAACATGAGCTCTCATGATGAGGCTGTGGCCAAAAAGGCTAATGCAGAGCATAAACAAGGGATTATCATGCAGAAGAAAGGAGATTATATTACCTATATATTTACCTCAGGGGGGAAATGGCTTAGTGGCTTGAGCATTGGTCTACTCAACCCAAGGTTGTGAGTTCAATCCTTGAGGGGGCCATTTAGAGAACTAGGGTAAAAATCTGTCTGGGGATTGGTCCTGCTTTGAGCAGGACCAGTGACCTCCTGAGACCCTTTCCAACCCTAATATTCTATGATTTAGCACTGGTGTGATCACTACCAGAATTCAAGGAGGATGTTGATAAATTGGAAAGAGGTTAGAGAAAAGCCACAAGAATGATTAGCAAACACACCTTATAGATATGCTCAATCTATTTAGCATCACAAAGAGAAAGGTAAGAGGTGACTTGTTCAGTCTATAAATACCTACATGGGAAACAAATTTGATAATGTACAATTCTTCAGTCTAGCAGATAGGGGTATAAAAAGAGCCAATGGCTGGAAGATGAAGCTAGATGTTTGTACAGCACCTAAAACAATGGTCCATGACTGGAGCTTCTAGATAGTAAGAAAATATGAATACTAATAGACAAATTAAGACAAGACATAAGGTTCACATTTTTAAGTGAGAGAAAAAAATTGGAACAACTTTAAGAAGGGCAATGGTGGCTTCTCCATCACTGGAAATCTTTAAATCTTGATTTGATTTTTTTCTAAAAGATATGCTTTAGTTCAAACAAGAATTAATTCAGGGAAATCCCGTGGTACCACAGAAGGTCAGCCTAGATGATCACAATGGTCCTTTCTGGCCCTAAAGTGTATTGATCTATAAACACTGTTTCCAAAAAGTTAATAATTTAATGATTCTGATTCTAGTCAGTAATATAGCATGCACACCCACTTGTACAGTACATCAACATTGCCAATGATAAAACATTACACTTTAATATAGGAGTCTACACTCTTTCATATGTGCAATTAAAAAATACCATACTATCAAATGAGACAACATGGGAAAGTCCTACACATTTTGGTTTCATTCCCTATTTTTAAGTGAATAATATTTTAATTAATGAGCTAACTGATCAGCAACATATAGATAGCACCTTATTTTAGTTGCCTTAATGACACTAGAGATGGCAAAGTCCACTTCCGGATATCATCACCAACAGGATGAAACAGAGCAAAATGCTAAAACAAGTGAAAGGAAAAGGTCACCATACAGTAGCTATAGTACCAAATGCACCATGAGAACCCAAAGAGTTGGTCCTGTGTTTGTTACATCCATCACATCCACCTTACTCTCAAACACATTCGTACATAGGAGTGAATATTTATTTGTACCTTTCTTTTTGCCAGAAATGTGTGTCTCCCCCCTTCCTAATGCACTGGGTGGGTGTACAATTGGTCTCAGAGGGGCATTTATTCTCATGATTAGAACTTACAAGTCCATCTTCCAAAGCAGGTCTTTCAGCTTGTAGTTAAGAGTTATTTGTCATCACTACTAGATTTCAGACAGCAGCTATAGCAGAAGTAGGAAGTTGTGGCTGACATTAACACAGAACCTGTAAATCTGGAGATTTTTTACAGGTTTGATTAACAAACTGCAGGTCTACAGTTAATACAATAATTCAGTTTTACTTTATGTACACTTTTCTTGGTTCTTAAATTAATTTTCCAAAGATATTAGAATTTACACTATGGGATCATGCTCTTTGGCTCTCTTTCAACTATATTTTAAATTAATTTAGTGCTTGTGAAAGATATTAGATTAATAGCCTTTGGGTCTGTAATTCTTTTATGTACATAACCAGAACAACATGGAAAGTAGCAGCAGTGCACTGCTGTGACTGTCACAGACCTAACGTGGAGACCCCACACCTCTAGTGTGACTTGCCATTGAAAATATATCCCTTAGTCTTTGACCTCCTGCTAAAGCTGCCAAAGAAGGTGCCAGTTACTGACAGTAGTGATGGTAGTTTTGGTGATGACCATCATCATCAAGAGTGATTTAGTGGCAGCAGTCAAAGTCCTCATGCCTTAAGTCAGCCAGATACTAAAGCATGTGCCTAAAGTTTAAGAATATCAGTAGTCTCACTGAAGTCAAGAGGACTATTCATATGCCTAAAGTTGCACACTGCTTAACTACTTAGCTGAATCAGAATCTCACTCAGGATCCAGGCCTCATTGCTCTAGGTATGGTGCAAGCACAATACAAAACATAATTCCCACAAAGCAGCCTTTCAGAACACAACCAATGAGTGTAACCAAGAGGCAAAGGAATAACAGTAATAAGTTCATGCACTTATATGGGCCAGTTCTTGTGCAACTGGATGTTTGAGTCATTTAAAACAATTTTTAACTGCAATTAAATATCAGTAGATACCACTGAGAACTTGAGCGGGGTCATAATCTTCTCTCACCCTGGCTCCAGAACAACTTTTTACATAAACAATGAACTGATGACTTCATGATATGTGCCAATTCAAACTTGTGAGCTCGAGGTGAAAGGTTCTGTATTGTATTTCTGTCCTTAGTCCTTAAGCCCCACTTTGTGAAAATGTTTTCAAGTGATAAGAAAAATGTGATGGTAGTGATAACATTAGTCAAAAATAAGCAGAGTTGATCAGTTATGTCTCAAACACCGAAAAGAGCTTATTTAGAAAATGATTGACTTAATTTAGAAAGGTATTTTTGGCACTGATTTATCCAGTATTTAACTCAATGTTTATGATTACATCAGAGAATTGCTGAGGTATTGCTTAGCCATCTAAATAAAAAAAATTGCAATTATTTCAGAATATAGGTAATGTTAACCTAACTTTATTTTTAATGTGAATCCATTCTACAAACACTTGCAGTTTGTAGAGGAATCTTTTTTTTAAACTTGTACATATAGTTAACTCTTATACAGAAATTAATTCCATCATATTTACTTGATAGTAATTTAGGCTATAAGCTCTAACGTTAAATCATATAATCTTTGAGGGCAAGAGCTGTAAATGCCTTATATTGTGAGTGATACTCCAAAACTTGCATATACAATTTTCTTGTTCCCTTCCTACACAATAAATATACATATGTAACAAATATGCTTTTTCCTCTGAAGTAGGTTTGCTGCTCTGTACATCTGTGACATGTAACTCTCAACACTGAGCTGGAATTTGTATTAGTACAGCTTGAGCATAAGCTTTTAGCAAGAGTATATTTGTGGTTGTTGTGTATAGGCCATCACATGGCTGGGTCCCGGGAGTGCTGTTTTTCTGTATAAATTTTATAATGTTTTGCCCAGGCATGATCTTTATTTGCTTTTTTGTGATGTATGAAATCCTGCAAGTGTCCATAGCATTTTGCAAGCCTCAGTCAGCTTCCCTTGGTATCCTTTCTTTCTGCTTTCTTGAGAGTCACACTACAGTTTTGGCTCCTGCCATATCATTTTCAGTGTTACCAACCTCATATTTTTGTACTTTATCTCAGTTCTGATATACATTTATCAATCCCATATGCTTCCAAGTGAGGAAGAGACCATATGCCGTTCAAATATTCTTTTCAGGGTTACAATAATTCCTAAATATTATTAAGTTTTCATTCAGAGTAAGTGCCTTCCTTTGTTTGCTGGACTATGGTGTACATACCTCAGTTGCTCCTTCATCCATTGTACAAAGTAAGAGTGCTACTTTGCAATCCTCTTTATCTACTACAGAAGCTCCCACAAAAATTATGAAGAGTTACTCACATCATCTTCAAAATTCTTCCACATCATGATAGTGGTGGAGGTTTGCAATGATCTATACTTAATGCCTCATTTTAGCTGTGAGGTTTTAGCACTTACTCTCCCCCCTTTTCTCCCCAATCACGTTCTCTAACAGGCTTGAGTAGCTGTGGGCTGCTGTCTGTGTATGTGCTGCAGTCACCAGTGCTCTGTGACTCAAACAATAACTAAGGACAGAGAGGAGTATATTAAAATGATTTACTCTTTGGCTGAGATTTTCAAGAGTGCCCAGGGAGTTAGGTCCCCAACTCTCATTGAAAGTCAGTGTGTGCTGGGCACCAGACTGACTACTTTGAAAATTCCAACTCATATTAGTAAACATGAGAAAATTGCAGCTCAAGTGGGATTCAAGCTCTTGCTTTGGGTACCTGTGCCTCTAGAGCCTTTTGTCACTGAGACAACTTGGTGCCTCTGCAAATCTCTTTTGAGACACAAAATATAATATTCCAGTCTTGGTTGGATCAGTTTCCTGGGTTGTTACATTTGCTAGGACTTTTAAAGGAAGAAATCTGCAGGGTCTGTTCTTCCACTGGTACAGATATTCTCCCTGAATCTAATCAGAGCATTTGCCAAAAACAAAATAAATCCTGGAGATAATGGTAACCTTAATTCTACTCATGCAGCCTGCAGCTTTCAGATAGAATTGAAGAAACTAGATAGTTCTGTTCCACTTTCAAAGTGCTATTTTCTTGGTTTTGTAGTTCATACTGAAGTGTGGGCCATAAAATCCTCAGAGCTGAATCCCATCATTAGACACACGTGCACAGAGCTAGCCCAAAGGGCCTAGAAATAGTACTCTGCATTTCAGTATAAGAACCCTAGTTTTGATCCAAGTCACATTCCATATAATTGGCAGGGACTGAAAACACCATGGAAGGATTTGTGTAGCTTCATTTGGGGAAAAGTGCCTGACATGAACTTAACAGCAATCCTATTGTTAATGAAGAGATATTGATTAGATTTGAAGTGAATCCCATCCAGACAGATGATCAAATATGAAAGTGAGGAAGGAAATGAAACAGATTGATTACTACCTATTTCAGGTCCCCAGTAGGGTTGTGGAGAACCTGTGAGGGGGCGAGGGGGGGGGAAGAGAAGATACATTATAGAACAATGTTTGGCTATATACACCTGTGAAATTGTGCATGTGTATAAAACCACATTAGATAATAGCTGACTTTTTACAAGGATACATATCTGAAGGCAGGAACACAATCTTTTACTCTGTCAACCAACCTACAAAGAGGAACTGATGATTGTACAGGAAACTGCACTCTTCTCACCCTATTGAATGAAAGACGGGAAACATACATATTTGTTGGAGTAAATGAAGATGTTAAATGTGGGTCTGCAGAATGCAGCCAAAGAATGGAATGGAGATTTCAGCAATAGACCATGACTAGATACCAAGGGATGAATTTTCTGCTCTTCTTGTAATACTTTCCATCTAAGGAAAATGAGCACCAAAGTTATCACAAAAATAAAATAGCTGTTAGTGGGTTAAAGACTTACCTGCTTATACCTTTAGGGCCCCTCTTCCTGGTAAGACTGCAGAAAATTTTATAACAGATTTTTGACTCTCTTAAGCTTGTAGCTTCCATCCAAAAAAATAATAAGCCCCATCATTTAAAGCAGGTCAGTGTCAACATTTAGTTGCACTGGTTTATATGAACGACCAGAACGCCTTACATGCCAATGTAACATACCTTGTAATAATGTACCTTAAAAAAAAAAGTAATGAATTGCTTTAAAGGCAAACCTGGGGAATTTGCTTTCCAAGTCAACAGTTCCAAGGCAAACAGCAGCTATTAGGCCAGGGTATATAGGATCATAATAAGTATTTATTATCTCTCTCGTCTAATTTAAATATTGTTATTTGCCCTAAAGGATGTTACTTCACAGTGCTCTCCTGGAGTGACTTTTCTAGAACTTCCCTGGCTTCCCCTCTCCTCTGCTTCAGATTTAGGTCTCTTGTCCTGGCCTTCAACCTCACAGCCTATCTTTCTGTTCTTGTCTTCTCTGCTCCCCTTTTCCTAAGATATGCAACTAATATCCACCCCCTGTGTCCTTATCCCACATGAGCTGCTATGCCTTGCTACAACCCTTTATCCTGGATTCCCTCTCACTTTGATCTGGGTTCACAATACTTGCATTGCCAAGTCCAC
Organism: Chelonoidis abingdonii; assembly: GCF_003597395.2. NCBI lineage: Eukaryota > Metazoa > Chordata > Testudines > Testudinidae > Chelonoidis > Chelonoidis abingdonii. The sequence continues at coordinate 43,350,500 of NC_133769.1, read as the reverse complement.
CATTTAAACACATTTATTCCAATAGGCCTATGAATCTGAGCCCTCCTCATACAGAGAGGGATAACATTCAATTAATCTGATCATTTTTCTATTTTTGACACTTTTGTTCATAGGATTTGATGAGTTTTAATCAAGAGAAAGAAATAAAGATAGGTCAGATAATGAAAGCCAAACAATTGAATGAATTACTGTAAATAAGTGTGTGGGAGGGAACCTGTGGTGCTAACATGATGGATACCTTTTTCCACTATATTCCATCATTCAAGTCTCTTTGCACATTGCAGATCATAAAGTCCTCCAGGCAGGTATCTTGTCTACCTATCATGCGTGTCTATAGAGCATTAGAACACTGCTGCAGCTGAAGCAAACTAGTCTGTATTCTGCTCCTTCTCAGATATATTTAAGATATTAGCCTCTAGTGTTCTCTTTTGAAGTAAGAAATTCATTTAAAGTAATATTCTTCTTGATGTCTGGCGTGATTGTCATAAACAGATAGCTAAGGGTTAATGTCTATTTCACCTGCAAAGGGGTAACCAAACACCTGACCAGAGAACCAATCAGGAAACCAGATTTTTCAAAGCTCAGGGAGGAAATTTTGGGGTGTGTCTTTTGTCTGTCTCTCGGCTATGAGAGGGATCTTTCTATCTTCAAGCTTCTAATCTTCACTTGCCAAGTTGTGAGTACAAAGGTAAAAAAACAATAGGCTTTTATTGTTTTTTTTTGTATTTACATGTGTGTAGTTGCTGGGATGTTTAAATTGTATTTCTTTTTGAATAAGGCTGTTTACTCATATTTTTCTTTTAAGCACTTGACCCTGTACATTGTTATCTTACTACAGAGAGCATTTTTATGTCTTTTCTTTCTTTTTATATAAAGCTTTTCTTTTTAAAATCTGTTGGATTTTCTTTTCTAAGTGAGGATCTAGGGGATAGAAATCCTTGTGCCAGGATTATGGCCCCTCTCAGGGAAAGACTGGGAGGGGGAAAAAGAAGGAGGGGGGAAGGTAAATTGCCCTCTCTGTTTTGTAATTCAAGGAGTTTAAGTACAGTAATCTTCCAGGATAACCCACGGAGGGGAAGCCTGGGGAGGAAGTAAAGAGAAGACAAGGGGAAGGGGGTTATTTCCCTTTGTGGTAAGACTCAGGGCATCTGAGTCTTGGGGTCCCCCAGGGAAGGTTTTGGGGAGACCAGAGTGAGCCAAACACTGGAAATTTTTGGCTGGTGGCAGTGCTATCAGATCCAAGCTGGTTATTAAGCTTGGAGGTTTCAGGCAGGCACCCACATTTTGGACTCTAAGGTTCAGAATTGAGATTTATGCTTATGATAGTGATGAATCAGGTATAAATTTGCAGATTAGGTGTGTGAGAAAGAAAAGAGAAAGTCTAAGGGTGCATTTTGTGACATGGGTATTTATCTGGAAATCGCCTGTTAGAATTGCATGGGGAAAAATATAATTCTGGTTCTATGGGCAACATTCTCTGTGTGTGTCTGGATACAATTTCTAACACAGAAAGAATGATTAAATTTTACTATTCTCTCTTCAACAGATTTAAAACCAAATTAACCCTGATATTCTGCATATGTTTCATGCCACATAATAAAAGCTACTGTTAGGGAAATACAAGATACTAAAAAGATTTGCTGAGCTTCAGCCTTCAGAAAACTAGCTAATCAAGTACCATAGTAGTGCAGATTAATCAAGGATTCTTTAATTGGCAGTGGCTTTGGTTTTCAGAGGTACATTGTACTGCTCAGTTCAGCTGTGGTAAGCTCACTGGGAAAAGAGACATTGCAGTCTAATACTATAGGATTTTACTTAATGCTAGAAAGATGTAGAAAAGAATCTGTTTCATCAGCAGGGAACTCACCTCATGCCTTTTTCTCTTTTCTTTCTTCCTGCTATCCTTAATGCTCAGACTGGCAGAGCTGCAGCATATCTGTGAGAGATTCAGAACACTCTAATTGGTATAAACACAAGATGGTTCAGTACTTCAGAGGGGCAGCTCTACAACTAAAGGCACTGTACTGCAGACAAATAGTAACATGCATTTCAGCACTAAACAGATTGCAGTTCCCATGTATTGGGACACTCAGTCTTAGGAGAAGCCCTAGAAAACTGAACAGGCCATTTTCAGCTCCAAAACTATTAGACGTCATTGATTATTTTTTTATTTTAGGCATGTGTTCAGGGAGAGCCGGATCACTACATCTCTCCTTCCTCCATTGTTTGATGCTTTTCTCTGTGAAACTGGCAAGAAGCAGAATAAAATTCACAAGAAAATGCATGCATCAAAAAATAAGACCATGCTGATTAGGGGGATTTTCCTGAAAGGCCTGTAGTCCAGCAAGGCAATCAAAGTGTGTTCTGTGGTATTTTCTTTTCTTATCTTCCATGTAATTAAATTAGGGCTTTTGGTTTTCAAAGTCAGTGTGTGCTACCACTAACTCTATAATTCATAGAAAAATTAATTTCTCCTACAATTTCTTCCTTGAAATCCAACATAAAATTGTCCATTTCTATATTCTTACACATATGAAATATCACCATGATTTTAATTACTTAAAACAAGAAAAATCAGTGAAGATACAATAATTCAGTTACATACATTTTGTAATGCTTGTGTTCATATTATATTTTTTACTGTAGAATTATAGATGAAAGGGATGGAAATGAATTCATAGGTCATCTAGTTCAATTGTTTACATGTAGTGGGATTCATCACTCTATACTGAAGGCACTTATCACCTTGCTAAGTGCTCTAAGTAGACAAGACCTTTTTATCATACTAATCCTTAAACACCATTAGTGACCAGGCCTCCATTACTTGCTTTAATGGATCAGTTATCAGATTGGCCTTGTTGTTAAAAAGCTTTGCTCTAAAGTCTAATCCTAATTTTCCTTTTTCTTTCAACTTGCCTTCCCAAAATTCTGATTTCATCCATTTCCCTCTTTTAGGCCCTAATCCTGCAAACACCTATATACTTGTTTAATTTAACACAGGAATAATCTCAGTGAAGTAAATGAGGCTACTCGTGCAGAGAGCTAAGCAGTTGCATAAATGTTTGCACAACTGGGGGGGATTGGATTGGAAACTTCAGGGCAGATACTTTTTGCATTTTGTACTCTGCTTTGAAGATTGGGAGCACTTAAATATTAATATCCATTCATTATGCTTTATTTTGCTATTCCAAACTATGATGAATTGGGTCTCTGTACACACAATTTAGGAATTCTGTGTGAGTTTGTGAGCCTGTCTGTGTCAGACAGGAAACTCCATCTTGAAGGTGCAGCTTTTTGCCTTCAGTGTGGTCTGTTTGCCTCCATGTTACACTGAAGACCCAACACACCCAGTTACAGGGCTGACAACAGATGGTATCTGAGTAAGTACCCAACCATTAGCAATCTATTCACTCTAGACAAAAGGGAGGTCCCTACCCAGGAGAAGTGGTTAGCAGGGATGAGTTGCCTTAGCAACGAGATCACCTGACAGAGATTTGTGCTCATGTGAGGAAGCTGGCAGGAATATAACCTGAAAGAGAGGGGTAAACAAGTTTGATAGGGTAGAAGGTGGTCTGCTCAGGTGCCATTTTCTCCAGTCCATGATGCAAGGACCATGTCAGCGCAATAGCCTGCATGAGGTAGGGAATGCTCTGCCTGCCTGGACATGGGTGGTTCCTAAGGATTCCCAAAAGAAGGGTGAAGTAGAAAGTGGCATGTGTGTAATGTTTAACATAACCTGTACCTTCCACTGCTTTAAGTAATTAACATTAGAGCAAATGTGTTAGACTCTGAGCAAAGTGTCTCTCCGTGCACTACCTGCTTCACACACAACTGCAGTGTGTCTCAAATACAGGGCCGTCCTTAGCCATAGGCAGAATAGGCAGTTGCCTAGGGCACCACTAACTAGGTCTGGGGGCACTGCTCTGCTGGGAGCCTGGACAGATGGGAAGCAGTGGAGCATGTAAGAGCAGGGCTGCTGGGTCCTAGAGAGAGCCGAATGCAGCACAGTCTGAGGGAGGAGATTGGCTGCTGGGGGCTCTGGGAAGGGATGGGGGAAGGAAACTCACCTGTAGGGTGACCAGATGTCCCACTTTTATAGGGACAGTCCCAATTTTGGGGTCTTTTTCTTATATAGGCTCCTATTCCCCCCCGCCCACTCTGTATCCTGATTTTTCACACTTTACTGTCTGGTTACCCTAGGTGGGGGTAATTGGTACTTATATAAGACACAGCCCCAAATATCTGGATCTGGTCACCCTAGCTGGGGAGCACGTCTCTCCCCTGGGATGGCAGTGATCCATCTCATCCGGGGGAAGCTGCACAGGGCATGATGAGCTGCTGTGGCTCCATGGGTGCCCCGTTCCTGAGATCAGATGCTGTGCTAACTTCACTATGGTCCGTTGGGCTGGCGGTGGTGCCCATTGGTGTGTGATCAGACCTGAGGATTTTCTGCTGCTGTTGCCACTCTGCACCCAAGGAGTGGATTTTGGGGTCCTGCAGTTTTCCACCTATCTCCTCCTCTACAGCAGCTGTTGGACCAGCAGGCTGGGGGGTGAGCCAAGCATGAAAGCAGTGCTGTGTTGCCATTTAGATTGTCATTTAACAAATTTGTTCACCAAAAATGCTTGCTAACAATCCTGAATTCAATTTCGATAATTTTTTTTTTTAAAAAATCAATATCTTAGCCAAAAACAGAAAATTAAGTTGTTGACAATTATTTGTGACAAGTTTGGTACGGGGAAGGGAATGGGCCATTTTCATCAGAGAAACAAAAAATGTTGACTGACTTTCCTATAGCCTTGTTACTGCTATATAGAGCCCTCCAACAGCTGCTGCCTCATTGCCACCCGGGGTCCCGGCTGCCGGCCCCACTCAGCACCCACTGCTGGCGTGAGGATCCCCAAGGAACCCCATGCTGGCAGCGGGCTGAGCAGGCTAGCGGCTGATACCCCAGCTGAGCCATTCAACCCACTGTTTGCCTGGGGTTCCATTCACTCAGCTGGTAGGTGGGCTAAGCGGAACTAAATTCAATGAAATAGGAAAACGAGCAACTAATGACAAAGTGCAAGAACCTAGCAGTGGTCCCCAACCTTTTTCATCTGACAGGTGCCAGACTAAGGTCTGTGGTGGTGGACAAGCATCTGCCAAAATGCTGCTGAAATTCGGTGGCATTTCAGCAGCAACGCCTCTGGATGACATAGCTTGTTGGTGGCAAGCGGCGTCATTCAGAGGTGTCGCTGCTAAAATGCCGCCGAATTTTGGTGGCATTTCGGAGGATGCTCGTACGCAGGTGCACTGAGAGGCCCCAGCGGGCGCCATGGCACCCACGGGCACCATGTTGGGGACCCCTGACCTAGAGAGCCTCCTGAAGCCTGGCAATCATTTTGATTTAAATGGACTTGAACTGTATGAAGAATTGAGTACATTGTCATTAATGTTGCCACATGCAAAACTGATGATGGACATTGTACAGTTTATTCATACCAGCAAACTTGTTGACATATATCCTAGTGTGTACATTGCCACTCATATTCTACTGACAATTCCTGTAACAGTAGCATCAGGAGAATGGAGTTTCTCAAAACTAAAACTCGTTAAAAACCATCTCCGCACTACAAGGAGTCAAGAACTCTTGACTGGTCTTGCTAGTCTTGCAATCAAACAAGACGTTACTTTGTCTTTGTCATACAATGACATTATTACTGATTTTGCAGCAAAAAATGCCAGGAAGATTGCTTTTAAATGAGAACAAATCCTTGTTTCAATACCTCTTCATATAAATTTCCAATAAAATGTTGACAAATTAAAATAAGTTATTATTTGCATCATTCGGTCAAATGAGAATTTTTTTCTATAGTGCTACTTCTTTAGTGCTAGTCCATCAGCATTACAGTGTGCTTAATTAAGTTAAACTGGTTTTAACAACATGCATGTGGCAAGTTTTCCAATACTATAAGCTTATGTTTGTGTTGCTAAGAGCAAGACAGGCACAGGGGCACCAGTTTAATAATCCCGCCTAGGGCACCATAAATCCTAAGGACCACCCTGCTCAGATAGTTAAACTGTAAATGACAAGTTTTACATCTTGGGGGTGGGGCTGTGGAAGAGGATGTGTTTAATTGGTGGGGGGAGTCTGAAGGGTCACCATTAACCACAGTTGCCAGGCAGCTAGACAGTGGGTTCCAACTCTCAGAAGGGGGTGCCCAATAGGTCTGCACCATGGGAATGTGAGTCAGGACTCCCAGATTGGGGTAGCAGATGGACTCCATTCAGGCTCTGTAAACTTAACACCCAGAGGATCCAGGACACAGAGCCTTTGTTCAAAGAGTTATTTTGGATTGACTGTAGTGAAATTGGACATTTGTTCACAAGGAGACAGCTGCTATTGTGGGAGATATTTTACAGATGTATTGTTTTTAAAGTTACCTCACTATAGCTATGGGCTCATTCTGGAAAGTACTGTGTCCTCAATTTCTATTGCCCTCACCAAAATTTGAGGTCATACAGCACGTGGCTGGATTAGGCCCTCTATGTAAAGTAACCCTGGAAATGAAATAAAGTGTACATTTGACCACCTCAGCTATGTGGTATGGTTAAGGGAATTTAATGTACAATACAAGCTGTAACAGTTACAATTTTTTGAGAAGGTAAGGAATATTTGTTTCAAAGAATGAAAATATTTTACATTTATCTACACTGAGTCTCCTCCCATTAACTGGAACCATTGAGGGTGGATTAAAGCTACATGGGAACTGAATCTACAAAACATTCTGAAAGCTTCTTGGAGAGGCACTTCTGCCTAGGCCCTTGTGCATTGTCTGTAGTTTTTACTACAGGTCAGGCAGACCTGCTAGCCTAATCCCACTCCCAGCAAGTGTGGATGGTAAATGAAGATTCCTTAAGGAATCTTAGTATTTTGTAATTTGCTTTTGTTAGAAAAATTTATTGGTCTTCCCCTGCTAATTCAAACTCTTGGAATAAAGGAATGAGAGTAGTCTCTTTGCTTCAACTCTCTCAGCAATTACCACATTAGGTCACTGTAATGACTCACCACTGCAGTACCTCCTACTGGTCACTCCAGGAATTAGCTCATCAACTGTGGAACACCTTCTGCGCTTGGTGTCTTGCCCATTGTCTGTTCTACTGGTTTGGGACTCATGTTGCTCCCTGCTTGGCAGCATCCTCTTCAGGACACTGCCCTTCAGCAGTATCTACTACTCCATTCTCACCCCCTTTGGGATGGGGGGGGAGAAGGGGGGGTAACAGCAGTCCTTTGGCTTGCACCTCCCTCAGTGGCCAACCATAATCCAAAGTCTAGCCCGTTACCTCAAGGGCAAGTTGAAGTCTGTATCAGCTACACTCTGCAGCCAGGTGTGGTGGAAGGAAGGGACCCAGGCCCACCCACTATTCTGGGTCCCAACCCAGGGACACTCTAGGGGCAGCCTTTCTCTGCCCTCCTTTTCTCCCCTTGTCAGACTATCTGCCCTGGGCCACTTCCCCTTTGGCCCCCTGCACCTTCTCTGCTCTTTTTAGCAGGAACTGCAGCCTGGCAGGTAACTGTGCCAGCACTCCCCTCTGCTCCCCCAAACACTGTTCTAAGGTCTTAACTCAGAGGCCAGTCCTCCTCCCTTGCTAGTTAAGGACAGACTCCCCCTCCTCTCTGCTGCAGCCTTCATATAGGGCTCAGCCCTGCCCTGATTGGCTCCCCACAGGCTCTTGCTGATTGGCTGCCAGTCTGTGCAGCCTCTCTGACCTCTTCCAGCCCTTTTTCTCATGGAGAAAGTCATACTGAAATAAATATCTATCTATGAATAGACCCTCACGTCACTGCTGCCTTCTTTGACATAAACTGATACCTTTTTATAAGCATGTCTTCTAAAGAGTCAGTTTAAGTCACTAGTCCTCCAGTCAGTTTGTATGTGTCCCTTAACTATAGCAGCTTGAGAGTTATTTGTCTAAACTAATTTCTGCCATTTCATTTTCACAGAAACATATTAATTTCAACAAAATATCTGGAGGCTTAGGATGGAATTAGTGTGTCACACACACAGAGAGAAAGGTACCCCCATCTGTCATGGTATAATTCCCAAATCTGGACCTTAGCGTCTAAAATGGGTACCAGCATGAATCCTCTAAGCTTAATTACCAGCTTAGATCCTGTAGTGCTGCCACCAACCAGAAATTCCAGTGTCTGGTACACTCTGTCCCCCAAAAACCTTCCTTGGGGACCCCAAGACTCAGATTCCTTGAGTCCCACATAAAGGAATAACCATTCGCCTGCTCTAGGTACTCTGGAGAGATACTGTCATTCAAACCCTTCTCCCCCACCAATGTCCTGGTAGTCGAGACTCAACGTCCTTGCAAGCTTAACTAGGAAAAAAGTCAAAAGGTCAACCAATTTAATAAAAAGAAAAGAAAACATAAAACATGTCTCTAACAAATGAAATTATTACAGGTCTTACTTATACAATGGACTAACAGCCTATCCCAGGAAAAACTACAATTTAAAGATATTTCCAGCAAACTACTTTGCACATAAAGAAAAAAAAACAATAAAAAGACTATAACCGCCTTTTTACTTACTCACTATTCTGAATAGATAAAAGACTGTAGCAGGGAGATTGTAGAAACCTGGTTTCACCTCTAGTCCTGTCCAGGACCCAGAGAGAACAAAGCCAAACCCAAAAACCACAAACAAAGGCTTCCCTCCCTTGAGATTTGAAAGTATCTTGTTTTCTGATTGGTCCTCTGGTCAGATGTTGTTTGTTAACCCTTTCCAGGTGAAAGAGACATTAACCCTTAGTATCTGTTTATAACACCATCACACCTGTAGAGTAGCCAATAGCTTAGTGGTTAGAGTATTTGCTGGGAATAGGGGAAACCAAGAATCATAATCCCTGCTCTTCCTGATTGACAATAGGGATGGAATCTGGCTATTGGCTACTCTAGGGTGGCTCTCTCATGCTGTCATTTTTCCACAATTTTTTTGTTAAAGTCTCACATGTGTTGTGTTGTGCATTTGCAACAAATTTGAAAACTTCATTTTTTTCAAAAAACTGAATTGTTGTTTTCTGGCCTACCTTCAACTGCCTGCACTTGAACTTGAAATGCCTGCTCATATTAGGTAAGTGGGTTGTCTCACTTTGTCCAGCTGAATGCCACAAACCTCTTTTTTTAAACAGAAAAGGGCTTGGATGGTATGAAGTGCCCATCACCTGGTGTCTTATTGTCATTTAAGTATCTTTAAGCCATGAGCTATAGAAGGCATATAATGCAGTGGCTCTGATGCCTTCTCTCCAGGTTCCTATCTCAGATATTTATTTTCATATTACTTTCATGTCTTTATTTTTTTTATGACCACATATATCAGTTTCTAACTCTATTTGCCCAGACTTCACTTGTTGGAATGACATCTCATTTCTGTTTTGGTTAACAAAATAAATATCAGATACTACAAAATGTTTATAATAAAAGTAGAGTCTTAGTCATACTGTATTGTAGTTTGCACAATAAAAATAGGATACTTGTAGATGTGACTGCACAGTGTTTAGGTATGTTAGAGGTTTAAAGTTAAGAAAAAAACAACCTTAGATTGGACTAATGTATTTAATTTGGAGGAAGAGAGGACTTCTAGTTTTATATGGAAACATTGCAATGCTGATTAGGTTTCAGGAGACAAATGGGTGGCACTATTCCTTACTATTGTTGGAAATAAGACTTGCATCATTGGGGGAACCCAAAAATTCCAAAGAAAGGATGCAGAAATGCATTTGTTTCCACATTTTTCTTCCATGCTTGTGATTATTGCTGACAGATTTAAGTTTCACAGGCAGAATTATCAAGAAAAGAAGACTATAAAATCATATATTTGGATTAAAAACATGCACCCCCCCTCATTTTTTATTGGGAAGGTTTTCTGTCTGAAGCTCGGAGTGATAGACTAATGTGTGGGTTGAGAAATGAAGTCAGAGAAGTAATTGCTTTCAGAGATGCAGCTAACATACCAGAATACACTGAAATTTACAATGCATTGGTAGTATAAAATAATGCCTTAGAACTAAAAGAAGCCACTGCATAATAATTGCCTGCATGGAAATGAATATTATAGCTAACTGCTCAAGGTGCAGCAAGAATAATTATATGGCACTGAGTGTTGGTTTGGGTCTCAACAGCTGATTTGCATTACCAAAATTGAGTTAACCCACTTTCCTCTTCTTCTGCTCCGAGTCAGAACATCTTGTACTTTGAAACCTTAGATCATCTTTTTATTTTTAGTCTGGCTTGAACTGCAGTGTTAACTTTCCTTCTCTCTTTTTTGGAGGCAATAATAGCATGTATCTGTTTATGGGGGTATATGAGAGTGATTTTCAAAGGCATAAAGGGCAGTTAGTTGCCTAACTCCTGCTGAAATTCAATGGGAATTGGGTGCCTATCTCTGATTTGTACTTCTGAAAATCTCACTCCGGATTTCACTGGAGATAGTTGGCACCTTCCATAACTCAAACCACCTATTTAGTAAAGTCTAATAAAATTTCCCATGGAAGCAGTGCTTCTATATCGTGATGCCAACTTTTCCCAACCTAGCACTAAACATTTCCCAAATCTGGTGAAAAAATTTCCAGATAAAGGTTTTTACAGTGCTTCTATATCCTGGGAAATTTCCCAAAACTGGGGAATTTGTGAGTAAAAATGTTTCAACGTGGGAAATCGGGAATTTTCGTTCAATACATTTTACTTAAAAATTCCCAGATTTTGGGAAATTTCCCAGGATATAGAAGCACTGCATGGCAGTCTCTGAACAATAGGTTCTCCCACAAAGAACTAAAGATAATCTGTCCAGTCATATCAGTAACTAGTACTTACACACAGAAAATCCCACTTACATATCTTCAGTCACCAAGCCTTCTCCATCAGCCTCCAGGCTGGGGATTTAGGACCAGGATTTCAAAAAAGCTCAGCATTGAAATATAAGTGCGTAGCACAGAAACGTTGAGCTCATTAGAAAATCTGAGGGTAAGCATCACATTGGAAACTTCTGGGAACTAAGCATTTTTGAAAATATCATCATTTTTATTAAGGTTCAATTAAGCTGAATTCTTTTGAAAATCTGGGGCTAATCCTGGCCCCAGCAAAGTCAATAGGAATTTTGCCATTGACTTCAGTGGGGCCAGATTTTCATACCTCAGGTCCTTGGAGTTGAAGGTGCTGGATTTAACCTACCCCTCAATGCCAGTGAAACTCTGAGCATTGGCATGATTTGTTCTGTGTGTGATATCACTCAAAAAGCAGGAAACTGCATCCCAAACTACAGTAGCTTGAGCTGAGTGGCCCCAAGGTGTGGGTCCATGTAAAGTGCAACAGTATAGGGCTGAGCTGACAAAGGCATTGATCATTGCGGCAAGGTCTGCATCAGAAGGAAAAAGCTCGCAGTCTCTGGTTTATCCTGTCAATTGATAGTGAGATTTAAAAAAAGACCCTGCTAAACTTCCTGCCTGGAATTCTATCTGGTGAGCCAAAATGGAACCTTCCCTGGATCAAACCAATAGGAGCAGAGCCAAATTGCTTCCCCTGAAAGTTGCTCTGTGTATACATTAAAAGCACACCCATAATCTGCCTTCTTCAATAGTCAAAGATCTGGCTATTTCCTTTCTCTTTTTTTGTCTAATTTAATGAGCATCTTGGATGATTATAATTCTTTTTTGTCTTAATCCAGTTTAGTCTTATTTATTGCCAATTGGTACAAGGCATTAATATAAAGAGGCGATTTCTACTGGTTGTCACTTGAGGGAATAAAATAGATCACATGGCTATAGATTGATTCCATGTGGAACTTTCATTCTGTGCTTCTCTGAGCAAGATTTCTATTTCACTTGTTTCTTTGAATTCCTAACTGAGGCAAAGGATCAAGTTTCAAGTCAAACTAACAAGTGTCCCTGCAAAGCAGAAAAATAAAGAGTGCTCCACACTTTTATGGAATAAGGGGCTCAGGACCAGTCAGCCCAGTTCCATGACATGGCCCTTTTAAGAAACAGGTGTTTAAGGCAGCAGAAGACAAACTGGTGGAGAGGGATCAGGGAGCTACCTTCTGAACAGGATAAAAACTCATCTATGAGATACTCTGAAGGAGGAAGCAGACATAGAACCTGGGTGCTGAGGAGCTGGTGAAGCCAGCTTAAACGTTTGCAGAGACCAGGAAGCTGGGGGAGGAAGTAGCCCCAGGAAGAAAGGCTGTGAAATCTCTTACTCTGAAGGGAATGGTTTGAGCCTCTCTTTATGAAGACTTAATATACTGGACCCCAGGAAGGGAAACATTACTTTAATTACTTCAAGCTATGAACAAATTATATGGAAGAAGCAAGAGGGAGCTGAGTGGTGTGCCTGCAGAGCCATCCTGTGCCACAAGGAGGCATGCTTCAGTGATCGCACCCTGCCACAGTTATTTATAAGGCCCTCCAATAATCAGAGGAGAGCCTCATTTATTCTCTTTCCCATTTTTATCCACTAACTGACTGCACTCATACTTTTTCTTTCAGGGAAGAGAGACTTGAGCAGAACACAATTCATATTTGTATACCTCAAGAATCTGCCAGATCAGCAGTGTATCTGCTGATCTGGCAGATTCTTGAGGTATACAAATATGAATGTATAGCTAGCCTTGTGTAGCTAGCCTTATGTATAGCTAGCCTTATGTAGCTAGGCCTTGCATGTTGTATACAGATGTTAAGGATGGCTTTTGGAACCCATGGTACCTTCATATTATGCTTGTTGTGTAAAGAGAAAGAGACATAGTGTAAGCTCTGGTTTTCACAATTTGTACAGTATGGTATAGTACAGGGGCTTTATCAGTTAGCTCTCCATCCTGCCACAAAGGGGTGCTACACCAGCTGAGTCTATCCCTCCTACGCCACCACACTCAATCTTGTGTTCATCAAGCTTTTCATCTGGCACTCTGGTGGGTCCTTTAGTCTCTGTCCTCTTCCAGATAAAAGGATGTTGAAAGTTTTTGGCTCGAGGTGGGGCTAGACAGCCCTACATTTCCTGGGTTTAGGACCTTCTTCTCCCAACTTTTTGACTAGAGCACGTAGGGAACCCCAGCCCATCTACTCCATTGGGTTCCAGCCCAGGGCCCTTGTTTGGCTCCTTCTCAGTCCCTTGCTGCTCCCTGAGCTTTCCTCACTTCTCCTGCTTGAGTGTTGGGTTCTCAGGCAGCCATTTTTCTCCTTAGGAGTTCACCAGCTAACTGAGGTCCTTAACCTTTTATCATGCCCAGGTGCTTCCTGTCTAGTTAACTGCCTCCTAGTTATTCAGTGAGTTAAGTACTCTCAAATGAACATGAGTTGCCTTATTTCCCCCTTGCGGAGCTTGTCAGAAGCAGGCTGGGTCCTGATTCCTTCAACTGGGCCAGCTACCCTCTGACACATGGGTAAAAGGAGTTTGATTTGAGTGTGCGAACTAGAAAGCATTCACTTTCTGTATGTCTGAAAATTGTCCATGGAGGCGTTCTTGCTACTGCAATTGCAGCATTATCCATAGTTTGGGGGCTCTCTACAAATTTGGAAGTTTGTGCAATTGCTTGGGATTTCATGACAACATGAGGCATGCAAATTCTCTTAGATTTTTGTAGATAAAGCATACAAAAAATGCAAAGCAAAAGCCAGAAGTTAAATATCCAGTATCTTATATATCCATCTAATTATAAAAAGTTCGATCTTTATTACTTGTAGTCATGCAATAGAATGCCATAAGGTACTACATGTTTAGAAAAAAAATGCAATGTACTGTGCCACGTCTTGGTGTAGTCTGGCCTTTTAAGTCCAGAAATAATTATTACATATGTCTTCAAGATCAAACACTTGTCTGTTACATGCAAGATGGATGCAACATAATTCCACCATTAACCAGAAAAAGACTAGGTTGATAAAATAAGCACGTTAAGTATTTTTATCAATTAAATACTATTAATACCAAGATACAATTAGCTTTATTTTATAGGCCTTCTATTTCAAATAGTGTCTTAATTATTCCTACATTTCTTATGTAATAAAATTGATGTTATGATTGTTATTCCAATAGCATTTTTCTCAGTGAACTGCTGCAAATTTCTACAAGCGCTGGAACAAATAAATCCTGAAAGCACTTTAAAAACAATATGCTCTGCTGTTAAATCACCATTACTAGGTGTGCTGTCATTAAGAGACTATCTAACTTGCTGTATCTCTTCCATCACAATTGGGGCTGTAAGCACTATGGCTGCTAGAAAAGAGAGATGTGGGTGGATGAGTGGGGATGGAAGTCTGGGGGAGTTACTTAGCTAATCATTTTCTCTAGTTTTTAGATCAGTATTTTCACCTTGAAAAGTTCACTCTACAAATTCTGAAGTTTATAATATAGACTTTCTGAGCTTGTACAAACTTCATTGCTTTTACCTATAAAAACTCTCAAAGTAAAAAAGCTTTAAATAACTTTTTTTTTGCAACATTCCTATAACATAGGAGATGGGTTTACTTTATACTCCAGAAGTTTTCATATTTTAGATGCACCAGTCTGTCACTTTGATGTATTACTCTGAAGCTTAACTTCTTCCCCTTTCTTCTGATTTTTATATAATCTGCTCTTTTTTAAGCATGAAAATATTGATATTTTCTTCTTGAAAATCCTGCTTTAGTTATTCTTACTATCCAATTACAGAATTAGACACTTTATAGATTTTCTTTCTGTACCACCTCAGGCTCTAATCTTGTCTGATCTCACAAGTTAAATGGGGTTGTTATTTATTGTTTTATTTATTGGTAAGTGTTTGCACAGTGCTCAAATGAAGCTGATCAGTGTTTCATTGAGATGTCTCTAAGGAATACCTGGTACAGCATGAAATAGTCTGTGACTCAATGGAAGGTATTCTCATTCATTCAGAACTGATCCAATGTTCCAGTATGAAGCAAGGAAAGCAAGCTCTTTATTGCTCCCATCATTCAGGGGATTAGAGTTTACAATAGGTTTCCCAGTAACTCCCTTAACTGAGAGAGTATCCCAATTGTCCTTCTGTCTATCTATGTTAATAATTAAATCATTTGTATCTTTCTGCTGAAAGACCATAATCCCACCAGAGAATCTAATATGTATAGACTTGCATAACAAATGTCAATCATTGCAGGAATTTTTAAGAGAATTTCAAGAGAAGGCCTGGAACAGTATAAAGGTGTCTTGGGTCCTGATCATTTGATCTGCTTGATGCTTTATGTATCTTAAATTGTAAGACTGAGATCTCCAGTTTTGAGATTAGTTTCATAGTAGAGATGGTGAGCTTTGGAGTTGCTAAGAATTCTTAGAATTGGTCCATAGATTCAATTCAGCATTCTATCCAGGGTGATCCAGGCCTTCTCTTGGCAGCTCAGAATCCTTAGGTGAACAATAGGCAATTATGGAGACTTTGAAGTAGACCTATTTCCTAAGCATCACCAGTGATTAGCTACAGGGATTAATATACAGCAATTGCCTGTTTTCCACCATTCTCAGGTGATTTCACACAAAGATGGACTATAAGCCGTCAGGAACAATATCCCTGTTAATGTCATAGCAAACCTGGTGGCTGAACTTTGTGACTTTCTCCTCACCCACAACTATTTCACATTTGGGGACAATGTATACCTTCAAGTCATCAGCACTGCTATGGGTACCTGCATGGCCCCACAGAATGCCAACATTTTTAAGGCTGACTTAGAATAACGCTTCCTCAGCTCTTGTTCCCTAAGGCCCCTACTCTACTTGTGCTACATTGATGACATATTCATCATCTGGACCCATGGAAAAGAAGCCCTTGAGGAATTCCACAATGATTTCAATAATTTCCATCCTACCATCAACCTCAGCCTGGACCAGTCCACACAAGAGATCTACTTCCTGGACACTAAAGTGCTAATAAGTGATGGTCACATAAACACCACCCTATCCCAGAAACCTATTAACCGCTATACTTACCTAGATGCCTCCAGCTTTCATCCAGACCATACCACATGATCCATTGTCTACACCGAAGCTCTAAGATACAACTGCATTTGCTCCAATCCCTCAGACAGAGACAAACATCTACAAGATCTCTGTCAAGAGTTCTTATAACTACAGTATCCACCTGCTGAAGTGAAGAAACAGATTGACAGAGCCAGAAGAGTACCCAGAAGTCCCCTACTACAGGACAGACCCAACAAGGAAAGTAACAGAATGCCAATAGCTGTCGTCTTCAGCCTTCAGGGACACTATCATAGGACCTAATCATATCAGCCACACTATCAGAGGTTCATTCATCTGCACATCCACCAATGTGATATATGCCATTATGTGCCAGCAATGCCCCTCTGCCACGTACATTGGCCAAACCGGACAGTCTCTATGCAAAAGAATAAATGGACACAAATCAGACGTCAAGAATTATAACATTCAAAAACCAGTTGGAGAACACTTCAACCTCCCTGGTCACTCAGTTACAGATCTAAAAGTTACAATTATTCAACAACAAAAAAAAAAAAAATACAAAAACAGACTCCAACGAGAAACTGCAGAATTGGAATTAATTTGCAAACTGGACACCATTAAATTAGGCTTGAATAAAGACTGGGAGTGGATGAATTATTACACAAACTAAAAACTATTTCCCCATGTTAATTTCCCCCCTACTGTTACTCATATCATCTTGTCAACTGTTTGAAATGGGCCATCCTGATTATCACTAAAGTTTTTTTTTCCTTCTGCTGATAATAGCCCACCTTAATCAATTAGTCTCATTAGAGTAGGCATGGCAACACCCATTTTTTCATGTTCTCGGTGTGTGTGTATATATATATCTTCCTACTGTATTTTCCATTACATGCATCTGATGAAGTGGGCTTTAGCCCATGAAAGCTTATGTTTAAATTAATTTGTTAGTCTCTAAGGTGCCACAAGTACTCCTCATTCTTTTTGCTGATACACACTAACACGGCTACCACTCTGAAACCTGTTACTATATTTACAGTTCATTTAAATGTTAAGTTCTCCTTTTGATCTCTGAATTAACAGAATACAGCATAGACAGGAACCTTTTGGTTATATTGTTAACCTCTAACAATGTATATGTAAACACACAAACAGTATCTAATAATATGTCCCTAGAGATTGAGTTTGGGTTATTTATCCTGCAGGATGCTTAACCCTTTCCGGCCATGTGTCACATAGAGGTTGCATCATTTTCTAACATTTGTTATGCATATTTCTGAAGTGAGATACCTATCCACATACATGCTTTACAAATGTGAAAAATCACCTGCGCTATGACACAGTAGTGGCTTGTGGCAAAGGATTATTATGGGTTCTTAATTATATTTAAAAAAATGGGTATCATGTCTCTCGTTTTGGTGACATCCACAATACTGGTATGTGCTGTGACCACAATTCAAATCTGATGTATTTATAAACATTTTAAGGTGCTCTTCCCCCATAGTGATGAGCAATATCTATTACATTGTATTTACTCATTAATGATGGCTTGGAAATTAAAGAAATCAGGGGGGAAAAAATTGAGATAAGATGCATGAAAGCTACCCCCAACAATCTTCTGTCCAAGGACTTAATGTAGGCATACAGAAGAACAAAGACTGAGGCCAAGAGTTATATTTTCTGCAACATAGATACTTTAAGGAAACCTTTAGAGGAACTCTCACATAGTGCATAATCTGATTGACTTGACCTGTGGCTAGTTCCTTCAACTGACACTGTCACAAGTCTGCTATATTTTGTGGATTAACCTCAAGCTTTTACTGTATGCTTTTTACTTAGAATATCAGAGTTGGAAGGGACCTCAGGAGGTCATCTAAGTCCAAAACCCCCTGCTCCAAGCAGGATCAATCCCCAAACAGATTTTTTGCCCCAGATCCCTAAATGGCCCTTCAAGGATTGAGCTCACAACCCTGGGTTTAGGAGGCCAATGCTCAAACCACTGAGCTATCCCTCCTCTTACTTGCTGGAGACATGGTCTTTTGGTGGTTGGGTTTGACTTTGTTTCTAAGAGACTTTCTCGGTTATATGAAGTGCACTGAGACAAGAAGGAAATGTTTGACTTGGGACACAAAAATGATTCTGAAACAGACTCTGATGGAGTTTGAGCTTCACTGGTGAACAAACGATGACTCATTTTGTCCAGTCTCTCTGCTCTTTCTGGATATCTGCAAACTTTTTGAAATTACTATTCATGGTATAAGTTGTTTGACGGGTTCATTTGAAATGACCCAATAAGGGAAGTGACATGGCTGAAGGCACATGAATTTTTCCTGTTCCCATCCCCAGGTAAACTGAAGGGTCAGCAAGAGACATTTTCACTGGGTTAATGGGAACATTCCTTGTGGTTGTATGTGTTTGTATTACTGAAAGTTTACTTTTCGTTAGTCATCAATATGAGCAGATGGATGGCAAGGTGTCGTTGACCTAGGTGCACAGTATGCAGAGGATCCTGCGGAATTTCCAACATATTATGGAGGACATATGGCTTCCACATCATCTCAGCCCTTCTGGGCTCCTGGGTCCGTACTTCAGTAACACCCTTCACTTTGAAATCAATGGTGCTATGCCAACTTCCACCAGCTGACTTTCTGGCCTCCTACTTTCATACCCAAGGTTGAAAAGATCTTTGTCAATGTAAGTTAAGGATTATTTGATAAAATGGCTGGGTATTGAGGGTGGTCTCATCTCATACACTAGTCAGCAGCATCCCTATGAAGTAGGGAGGAATGTTAATGACCTGAGGGCAGCAGTGGGCATACTGAAAAGTAGACATGGGGGATCTATCTGAACTCAAAAATTGGAGTCTTCAGTCTCATGTTGTTTTTGAATCTTAGCTGCTTTGACCAATATTTAGGACATGAACTAAAGCCAAATAAAGTCAATGAGAAAACTATTGGTGACTTCTGTGGGATTTGGATCAGATTCTTGTGTGTAGCTAGAAATTATTTTTTCTTCTAAGTTAGTGGAAACAGTTGCAATATCTCAATGTCTGTGGAAAATAAGGAGGCAGACTTTTGTAATGCACTTTGAAGTTCAAGTTTCAATCTGGGCAGGTCACTCTGATTGAAGTCACGTGGTATCTGATGTGTCTTCAGATTTAACAACAACAACAAATGAGATGTCAGAGAACAGACTCAAGTGGAATTTAATCAAAGCTTATTACTCAAAGATTAATACTGCAAGACTATTCATACCAATCTGGAGACTGGAAAAGTGACAGTAGCTCAATTCACTGCTGATTTAACTCTCCAAAATCTTTTCCTTTTATGGGGCTTGGGAGAAAAAGTCTTTCTGTGACTGATCTGAGTTCAATTCTAGATATCTTAGCTCACTCAATTAATAAGCTAAAAACATTTGCGACTAATTTATTATTACCAAAACCATCTGACAATAAATGGTTCTTATTGACTTAAACATCTATCAAGCACTCATTACTTTATCAATTACAGAACATGTGTTATAACAAACATCCTTTGTCTATCGCCAGTGGTCCCTCTCTGGATATGAGGACACAATTCTCCATGGGTCAGCGAGGTCAAATATAACAGATATCAACAAAAACAAACAAAAAACCACCCATCCCTCTCCCATATTATCGGGCAGGCAATAGCCTTGTCCTGATTTATATTCCTATAATAACTCAGTTAGTAGGAGCTGCAGAATTATTTATTATTCCCAGTTGGAAAACTCCTTTAAGATACTGTTAAGGTTGTGAAGACATGCTAATTACTTGCACTGAAAATGTTATTTAGAATGTTTCTTTTTCCGAACTACAAGAAACACCCCAAAACAGACAAATCAATACTAAACAGACTTCTATTGACAGCCAGGAAAATTCTAAGTGAAGATTTTATTTAATTTATTTATTTATAATATTATAAGTATGAAGATTCTTATATAAAGGCATCCCAACCAAACTCCATCTCCCGACCTCCAACCTACTATTGTGTGCACAGCCCACACCATGCAGATCGGGGCTTCATAGGATTTCAAGTATTTTTTCATTTTCAACTTTTTTGTTCTGATGTGAATAATGTGATGTCCTCCATTTGTGTAGAAGAATGTGGTCTGCAGCCAGTAATTTGTCAGTATTCGTCTAGTTGTGTATGGGGAGGGGGGGATCAGGTCTCAGCCCCACATCAGGAAGGGGGGAGCAAATATGGTGGCACTTGGCAGCAGAATGGTAGATATTGACAGATGAGTGGAAACCATGTGTAGAGGGTGAGTTGAGAATGTCTTATTCCATTAAGTAAAGTCCTACTGCAGCTGGAGGAGGGTCATATCTGGTAGCTTATTCTAGGGGAGGGTTGATTCAAGAAAGGTCCAGGGCAGGGATATGACTCCTGTGTAATGAGAATGTATTATTAGGTAGAGACTAGGAGGAGTATGTGGCTTATATTAGAAACTGGGTATATACTGTACAAGTATCTCTTGGATATTAGACTAGGAAATCTCTGGGACAGAGAAATGGGCACATTTAAAAATCATTTATGGAAATTTAAATCTCAGTGTTCAGATTGTTAAAACTTTCCCCCCATAAAATTAACCTTGACTTTCAAGCATTTTTTTTATAGCAGCCCAACATTCTCATGCCATTTTTACACACACGTACGCACATCCCACATCTGAACACTTGGCCTTGACCAACAAGAAGTGCCATTAGAATGTCACAAGACTTCCATATCACTTCAGCAGACCAATCACAGATATTTGGTTCTCAACACTACAAGATAACAGAAGTCTTGCTAATGAGTAGAATTCTATCTTCATTTGAGTCCCTGCTTATTGTGGGACTTATTTGGAGTAATGACTATATGTATTACTTTGAGTGGAACAAGTATTTAAAATAGAATAATGAAACAAAAAGTTGTTCATTATTTTTCCAAGATAAGAAATTAAATAACCTGAATTTTTCAGATTTATTCAAGCCTCCATATTTTAATACTTAGAATTGCAATGTGAAAATAAGCTTTGAAAAGATAATTTTAATGTTTTCTATGATAAGTGAGATTGAATGTAATAGATATACATAATTTACCAGAAATTATCTGAGATATTTGATTGCTAGTATTACCGACAGACTAAAAAAAGAATGAATGAAGTGTTTTAGAAATAAGATATGTTTTCATTCATTTACAAAAAATCAATATAAAATTCTTTTACTTTTCAGTCATTCAGAATTTTCTCGCTGAACTGCATGATACTATATTGTATTATCTGAGAACTATTATGAGACCACATAATTAAGATTGTATTTTCATGCATACTCACAAAGGAACACAATTAAGTCTGTGTGCAACATTAGTTGACTTTGAGTACATCATCATCATCATCAAACCATAGTGTTCTCTTAACAGTGTTTTTATATAAACTCCTGATTGGGGAGATTGCTAAAGAAAAATAAATAGTCCATGAAAATGCCGTAATATGCAAACTTTTGACTAGACAACATAGAAGCAACCTGTCCTACATAGTTTAGCAGTATGAAGAAGAAGCCCCTGTCTCTATACCCAAGAAAGCCATTTTCCTCTGAACCTTAGGAGCTGTGCAACTTTGACCATTCTAGACATGTAGTGCCAGAGGGAAGGGTTTTTGATGAGGCCTTGCCTTATTCAACCTTCAGATCCTGAAGTCAATGGGAGCTTTTTCTGTTGACTTCAACTTATCATGCCATCATTGTACACGTATGATAAACTTTTCACTACATAAGTGAATTGGCCATGCATGCCAACTTTTGAGTTTGGGAGGAATAACTGCGTAAATGAGCAGAATACGATTTTCACCTGATAAGTCAGTGATAGAAGTCCCAATTTTCAGCACAACACCTCTTGAAAAAGGGCTTCTACAATGGCAAATTGCAACTTTCTATTTTGTCTTTCATTGGAAGAGCTGATTTTTTTTTTTGAAGTGGAAATAGTGTATTCTGATCTTCTTTCAATAGGCATTTTGTGTCTTTAAAAACGATCACCTATTCATTTTCCTGGTATTGGAAAATAAAAGTTGATTTTTGATTTGCTCTCTTTACACTAAAAAAACCATCTGAATAATTTATTTTGCTTACATAAATACATAAAATCACTGTTGAGCAGAGGCTAAGACTGGAAAACATCAGCCTAATAGGTGAAAGTTATATGCAATTAAAACCAAAAGTTTGGAATACAAATACTAACACAATCTTAACTAAAGCAGTCAGTCACTGTGTTCTATGCATTCTTCTTCATTGCATTACTCTTTAATTTTAATTTGTTGTTTTTAAGAACATTAGCTTAAAATTTTCTTCAGTCATAAGGTTTCTATTTTTAGAAGACACCTTGTAGCTGACCCTTTCATCCCATTCTTGAATTAATATTTTCATGCCCCTCCTGCCCTTCCTACAAATGGGCTTTATCCTGCTCCCACTGACATCAATGGAAAAACTCCTAGTGACTTGAATGGTGCAGAATCAAGCCTGATTTGCACATTTACCTTTATTTTCTCTCTGTTTGTTCACTCCAGGGTACACGTGAAAGCCTCCGTTTCCCCAAACATCCCGCAATTATTCTTATTTTAATGGTAGTCTCTGAAAACTGCAAGCTGAACTGGAAACATATTCAAACAATGTAGACATTTTAAAGATTTCTAGACTAAGCCAGAATAATAATATTACATTCAAATATTCTCTAAATATCATAGACCTACTTTTTTTAAAACCACCCTCCTGTAATCTAGCCCAAAACACCTTGAACCAGAAGTTGTCAAGGCAGTAATGTCTCAAGTCACTTACATCTAGCCTGAACAAAGATGGAACCATCAATAGCCAATCTTCCAGAAAACTCCCAAACAACATTTCTTCAGATGGAACAAAGTCTCAGTCAAACCAAACTTGCTATACCACAGCAAAGCCTAGACCATCCAAACCAGGTCTAGTTAAAAGTGCATCTGAATGGGTTACATATGGCTTGTGCTGTATTTTATTTTACACTGGATTAGGAGTATTTTTTCTTCTCCTGAATTCCAACTGAGCTATATAAACAACTCACAGGTAGTTCATTTGTTGATTCCATTTCTGTGGCCTTCCTCAGATGCAGTAAAGAAGAGTCTTTTTTAAAAAAGAAATCCTCAGAGGCATTCTAGACAGGGGCAAATCCTGTGGCATTCAATGTCATAACAAATAACCATGATGAATTCACAATGGTGAGGTTTTTTTGCACTGTTATGGGTCTCAACCTTAAAGCAAACAGCATAAACTAATTTGAAAGAAATCAGAACTTTTTTAAAAAAATAATGGCACGCTCTGGATATTTGCTGCAAATTGGCTCTTGCAAAACCATCATTAAAATCTACCAGCCCAGGCAAAAATAAGATTATGCACACAGGGAGCTGGGGATGGCAATGACGCCACTAATGTTACATCATCTAAATCGTCCACGCTTCTGGGAAAGTAAACATTTCTAAGGCTTCTGTATTCTTGCCAGGACAAGTCCTGAACCTTATGTAAAGTCCATTGACAGGGCATTGCTCAGTCATTCATTCTCAATGGGACACAGAACGAGGCCATAGATAACCAGCCTACAACTCCACAGACATTACAGCAGAAGCTGCAGAAGCTTCTGCGTTCCCTGCATTCCTATTCATAAGGGGCTTTAAAGCCTGGATCCATGTAGAAACTGCTCTACAGATTGTAGACCTGGATGCCCCTGTTTTCTCACATAAACTCCCCTGTTTAGGTACACATTGTTGCTTGGGGCCAATGGGATGCAAGTGAGGTTCCTCTCAGCTGAACTTCCATACATCCTACTCTTCTGTCTTTACCGTGTATGGCTACTATTAGGGCTGTCGATTTAATCACAGTTAACTCAAGCGATGAACTCAAAAAAATTAGTCGTGATTAATTGCAGTTTTAATTGCACTGTTAAATAATAGAATTCAAATTGAAATTTATTAAATATTTGTTGATGTTTTCTACATTTTTCAAATGTTAATTTCAATTACAACACAGAATACAAAGTGTACAGTGCTTGCTTTATTTTTATTACAAATATTTGCACTGTAAAAAATGAAAAGAAATATTTTCAATTCACCTAAGTCCTATAGTGCAATCTATTTACATAAAGTGTAACTTACAATATAGAATTGTACAAAAACTGCATTCAAAAATAAAACAGTAAAGTTTAGACCTACAAGTCCACTCAGTCCTACTTGTTCAGCCAATTGGCTAAGATTAACAAGTTTGTTTTACTTTATGTAGATAATGCTGCCCGCTTCTTATTTACGATGTCACGTGAAAGTGAGAAGAAGCTTCACACATGGACTTGGCCAGCTTGCAAATATTACATGCCCTGCACTAAAGATTCATATGTCATTTATGCTTTGCCACGATTCACAGGACATGCTCCATGCTGATGACACTTGTTTAAAAAAAAAAAAAAAGGTGTTAATA
>NC_133769.1:43324520-43325955 GCF_003597395.2 Chelonoidis abingdonii | reverse complement strand
AATGAGAATTACGTGTGAACAGGAGGTAAACGCAAGTTATCTTGTCAAATCTCCTATGAAAAGCTCTTTTAAAAATGTATCAAGATTGTATGCTAAGCTGTTTTCCCCCTGGGAACTTTTATAGTATTCAGACAAGATAGCCATCTTAACTTCCATGGGCATTTCTATGGGTTGTGAATGATGAAAAGACATGATTCTTGGGAACTGGATTGGAGCTGAAAAAAAATTCCACCTGGACAGTATCATTTTCCTTTTAAATTGAAGACTAATTTTAACCTTCACTCTGCAATATCTTGAGGGCTCTTAAAGAACTATCTATCTCTACACTAATAAAACAGTTCATTGCATATTTACACTTGAAAGTAAACATGTTGTTGGGACAATTTGTGCTCAGTTAGACCAATGTAAATATGGAGTATTTCTAGTGGATTCCATGGAATTACTCTGAATTAATGCCTGTATAGCTGAATAAAATCTGGTCCACTGGATCAAATTCTACCATTTGATAGAGACCCATATCTCTCATTAAAATAAATGGGTCAAATTCGGGTTCCATTCTATACAGCCTAATTGAAATTAATGAAGTTGTATTGTATGTAAAGGTATAAGCTATGTCCCATTAAGTCAGTTGGAAACATCCTAATAACTTCAGTGGAATCTGGATCAGATCTTGCATGATAACCTAGTGGGCTCAAATTCTGTGTCAAAGTCTGAATTTGTCCCTAGGTGGGAGAGAATACCTGTGACCATTCTTATTGTACCTTAAATTAGATATTTATTGTTTTTTTTCTCTTATTTTCTCTTTCTACTTGGCCACTAGGTGTGTAGAGAGTCACATTTTCAATCGGTTGAGATTGGCATGATCATGCAATTCTTCATCTTTATGCATCCAGTTATTGTAGTTGCATGTGCAGTTACTGTAAGTGCAAATGGATATTTCAGCATTTTAGCCAGTAACTGTAGAATACTGATGTTTTTATAGAGGTTTTAGAGTAATATTTTCTAGCAACATCTTTCAAGGATACGTGCATAATTTTCAAGTTTGAATTAAATACATAACAATACAGTCTGAGGCTTGGAGATTCTCTTTAAACTAATACTAACATAATAAAAATACCTCCCCTGATTACAATTATTACTTTGCCAAAAAATTAAATATTCTGTGCACAATATTTTAAAATTCTGCAAAATTCTGCAGATTTTATTTTTTCTAAATAACACAACATAATCACACCATTTTCAATTATTTGCTAACAAGTATTTTGAAATAAATTATCAAAACAACCCCACTCCCTCCACAGTGCAGAACTTCCTACAGCAAGGGGAAGTTTCTGGGGCTTGATCTGACCCAGCCCCAGTTGCTCCAGGCAGCTAAAGGGAATGGGGAAGGGGAAGGGAACTCCTCTTCCTCCCCCCACAGCTGGGACTAACATCA
>NC_133769.1:43303578-43322906 GCF_003597395.2 Chelonoidis abingdonii | reverse complement strand
ACAGGATGGCTTTTGTACTATTATGGCATGATCCTTTACCTTTTAAATTGATTAAATAATATTTGTACTGAAATTTCATATTATTTAATAAAAATACTGGCTTCTGCTTTTATATCCTTTGTCAAAAAGTAAAACTAATGAGAATTACGTGTGAACAGGAGGTAAACGCAAGTTATCTTGTCAAATCTCCTATGAAAAGCTCTTTTAAAAATGTATCAAGATTGTATGCTAAGCTGTTTTCCCCCTGGGAACTTTTATAGTATTCAGACAAGATAGCCATCTTAACTTCCATGGGCATTTCTATGGGTTGTGAATGATGAAAAGACATGATTCTTGGGAACTGGATTGGAGCTGAAAAAAAATTCCACCTGGACAGTATCATTTTCCTTTTAAATTGAAGACTAATTTTAACCTTCACTCTGCAATATCTTGAGGGCTCTTAAAGAACTATCTATCTCTACACTAATAAAACAGTTCATTGCATATTTACACTTGAAAGTAAACATGTTGTTGGGACAATTTGTGCTCAGTTAGACCAATGTAAATATGGAGTATTTCTAGTGGATTCCATGGAATTACTCTGAATTAATGCCTGTATAGCTGAATAAAATCTGGTCCACTGGATCAAATTCTACCATTTGATAGAGACCCATATCTCTCATTAAAATAAATGGGTCAAATTCGGGTTCCATTCTATACAGCCTAATTGAAATTAATGAAGTTGTATTGTATGTAAAGGTATAAGCTATGTCCCATTAAGTCAGTTGGAAACATCCTAATAACTTCAGTGGAATCTGGATCAGATCTTGCATGATAACCTAGTGGGCTCAAATTCTGTGTCAAAGTCTGAATTTGTCCCTAGGTGGGAGAGAATACCTGTGACCATTCTTATTGTACCTTAAATTAGATATTTATTGTTTTTTTTCTCTTATTTTCTCTTTCTACTTGGCCACTAGGTGTGTAGAGAGTCACATTTTCAATCGGTTGAGATTGGCATGATCATGCAATTCTTCATCTTTATGCATCCAGTTATTGTAGTTGCATGTGCAGTTACTGTAAGTGCAAATGGATATTTCAGCATTTTAGCCAGTAACTGTAGAATACTGATGTTTTTATAGAGGTTTTAGAGTAATATTTTCTAGCAACATCTTTCAAGGATACGTGCATAATTTTCAAGTTTGAATTAAATACATAACAATACAGTCTGAGGCTTGGAGATTCTCTTTAAACTAATACTAACATAATAAAAATACCTCCCCTGATTACAATTATTACTTTGCCAAAAAATTAAATATTCTGTGCACAATATTTTAAAATTCTGCAAAATTCTGCAGATTTTATTTTTTCTAAATAACACAACATAATCACACCATTTTCAATTATTTGCTAACAAGTATTTTGAAATAAATTATCAAAACAACCCCACTCCCTCCACAGTGCAGAACTTCCTACAGCAAGGGGAAGTTTCTGGGGCTTGATCTGACCCAGCCCCAGTTGCTCCAGGCAGCTAAAGGGAATGGGGAAGGGGAAGGGAACTCCTCTTCCTCCCCCCACAGCTGGGACTAACATCACTGGTGGCCTGGGCATCCCCAGACCCACCTTCCCACAGTGATTTACCTGTCCCCTGGCTGCCTGACCAGACGTGTCTGAGCTGCTGAGCTGCCGGGGAGGAGTGAGCAAGTACTGGTGAAGCTTCTCTTTGATTCCCTACAGAAACAATTTTCTGCGAGGAAGGAAAGGAAATCTGTGGGAGGGGGCATTCTGCTGATGTGCTGCAGTTTGAAGAATTTCCCCCAGAGTAAATTATGCAACTGACAAAAAGGGGAATGGTTGCATCCATTTTTCTCAAAGATAAAATTTGAGAACATGCAGTTTATTTTGCAAACACACATCCAACAAAAGGCATCCCCTCTGGGATACTGCTAAAGATTTGTTCAGGTTTTGTTTTTTGTTTTTGGCAAGTATAATAAAGGAAATCTGTTTACACGAGGAAGCTATTCTCAATCTAAGTTCTGACCCATTCAGTTGCTTCCTGTGTTGTCAGATGATGGGAAAATTAATGGAAAGGTTGTAAAACCCTGTTGCAGAGTGAGGAAAGAAAGGAGAGAGTAGAGCCAAGCAAAACTTTTTGGACTAGTTGCTTATCTGCCGAAAAATGCAGTTTCAGGTCATCCAAAGATACTTGTGTATTGGATGTGAATTTGCCAAATAATTTTGGACCAAAAAAATGTTCTGACTAGATTCACAAGGGGTTAAGCACTATTCACAAAACAATTGGAGGAACAAGTGGCAATACCACCCTGATACTCAAAAGCCCTGGTGGCTAGGGATCTTGCCTGGATGGGCAGGGTTCAAGGCCTCACTACAGAGCAGGGATTCATATATGAGTCTCCTAAATTGCAGGTGAGTGCCCTAATCACTGGGCTATTGAGCATAAAGGGATCACCTCCTTCTCTGCAGGTTTTGTAAATCTAGTCCTTCATCTTCTTTGCTTTTCATAAAAAGAAGGTAAAAAATGACTAGAAATGAAACCGCTTGTTCCAGGTTGAACTAAATGAAATTTGTATTGACTTTCAATTTGTCAAAGATTCTGAAAAAAAAATTCAGTTTCAGTTTGGGTCAAACTGCATTTTCTCCCTATGTTTTTGGAACTGCCAAGAAACTGATTCACCCAGCTCTAGGAGACAAAGAATGCCTTGTCACAAACATATCAAACCTACTAATTAATTTAGGATTCAATCATTCAAGGTGCTGAATACTATGGCCCTGATCCAGCAAAATATTTAAATATGTACTTAACATGTGAATAGTGCCATTGATTTGCATGAGCACACCAAAGGATTCTGATACTGAAATTGACTACAGGTAGGCAGACTCTAGTGTCTGTGCACAATCAGTTGTAAGTTCGAGGATTCATTTTGCTATATTATTTTAATATATATAATTTTGCTTGAGATTCTTCCAGTGTAACTTCCACCACACATTGAGTTAGTGCTACATCTATTGCAGCGGTTCTCAAACGTATTTGATTGGGCCTCCGCTTCTTTGTGTTTGTAGTAGTTTATGACCCCTCCCGCCCAAATACATATACTTCTCACCCAGCACTGAAGGTAGTGCCAGGCCAGCAGCAGCACAGAAGTAATGAGGGCAATGTGAAAAGTGGTATTTGTCAATATCACTTTTCACAGCAAATATGGCACCCCCTTCCTTATTTCTGCACTGCTGCTGCCACCCTGGGGCTGGCAGCTGGAACCCCACCACCTCCAGGTGAGGGACTCGGGACGGAGGAGCACCTGAGTGGCGGGGCTTCAGTGACAGGGCTCTGGCTGTCCCCTTTATCTTTGCCTCACAGGTGTGCATAGCCCTTCTGTATGAGCCCCAACCATCCAGGGCTGACAGCCAGAACTCTTCTAAAAAAACAAAGCCACACAGCTCATGCTTCCCTTGACACATTCCTGCACCTCTCCATAGTTTGAGAATGGCTGTTTATCACAAAAGAAAATTTAATAAAACAAACTAATTCATTGCTTTCTAATTTTAAAAGAGTTTAAATAAACCATAATCCACCAAATACACTGTTGTCCAGTCTTGTAGGTCTAGGCATCATGTTATCATCCCATCATGCAAGTGACCTGCAATGATAATAATTAATAACAATTATTCTTTATTTCATCTGAGAATTTCAGAATGCTTTATTTTCCTCCCCACAGCACATATGGACAGCTTTAAAACATATCTGCACCTGACATGGAAGTTGCACTGCTTACTTCATTGATGGAAAATGAGGGAAATGCTGATTTGTGCCTGTGGTGTAGTGTAAACTGTCAGACACATCATGGAAGGTTGCTCATATATGCTCATCCTGGAGGTATCGCTGCCATTCACGTGGCTACCCCTTTTGCTCTGGGCTGGATAAGAGACCTTAAGGTCCAACTGTAATCATGCCATTGTTTTCACTGTTCCACTATCGAAAGAAGAAGAAGAAGAGTGTTTTATTAAACATGAATTAAATATATCAACTCCTCCCCCCACGTAAGATGGGCATTAGAGCAGCAGAGGAACACACGCAGAGGTTAAATACCTTACTCAAGTTTATGCACTCAAAATCTCTTTATAATATTTTCTTGTCTGTCTGAAGTGCTTAACTTAGATGGGTTTTGTATTTTATATCCAATCAGGTATTTTCAATTAGGCCTCTTTTACCAAGGCATATTTCAATATAATGAATAATCCATTATTAATATATGATTTTTCTTTTTCAATTCAGACTTACTCTGCCTTGAGCACAATTCAATATCACAATTATTGTTAATGGTAAAAATCAGGTTTTCCAAAACATATCTTAGGTAGCTTAGAGCAGTAGTTTTCAACCTTTTTTCATTTGTGGACCTCTAAACATTTTCAAATGGAGGTGTGGACCCCTTTGGAAATTTTAGACATAGTCTGTGAACCCACAGCAATCCACGGACCAGAGATTGAAAACCACAGGCTTAGGGCTTTGGACGTTTTACAATATTAAGACTTTCATATATAACCTTCTGCATGCAGTTCTCTTGCCTTTTGAGACTATTGAAACTAGGTTAACTTTAATTAATTTTTTTGGTTGATAATTTTATCTTTAAAGAAGTCTGCCTTTATTTTTTCCCAAAGCCCAAGGGGCGCAGTTATCTTTTTGTCATTTTACAAGCATGAGAAATATGGTTGGTCTAGTTGATCAGGTTTGATCATACACTTTATTTTGTTATTGTTAATCTATTTTAAAATGAGTGGTAAAACTTTTAAATTTCAGAATGGATTTCTAAATCAAAGGGTGAACATCAAGTGCATTAAGTCACATATTACGAACATTCTTATAGTGTGGGCCACATTGTAGCAGAGAGGTTATCTACCTCCCATCTACCCATGTCAGCATGCCATCACTTTGGCAACTATATGGAATTTTCAAAAAAGTGCTTTGCATTAGCCTAATTCTACTTATATTGAACACTTTTGATAATCCCATTTGTATACAGCAATTCCTTACAGAAAGCAGTAATATTTGGAAAGGATTAATGTCATAAATTCTGCACATAACAATTCCAGCACACACAGGGAGGATTAAACCTTCCTATCACTACTAACCCCATCAGATCAAAGAAATATCAAAACAAAAAAGAACAGCACCGCCTGCTGGTGGAAGTGCTCTCTACACTGATCATTACATTACACTGCTCTACAGCCAAAATGCTTCTGAAATAAATGTAGTCAAACTGTACTAATTCTGGGTCACTGAGAATGAAAATGATGCTTAAAATTGTTGATTGGCTCTAGTCTAGCTGTTGGGCTCCAGACTACAGCAGTGGAATCTCCTGGCAGGTGATGTTAGGGTTTCCATGTTCCGTGACCGTCAAAAGGATCTTGTCCCATTCTTCTTCATGGAAGGTGATCTTGTAGCCTGCAACAACATCGATGGTGTGATGGCAGCCCTCAACATCGTTCACGATCCAGATGAGTGGAGACTGTTCATTGATTCATCGAAGACGAGTCTTAAAGCTGTTTTGCTGCATAATGGCAATGTTTTGCCATCAATTCCAGTTGGTCATGCAGTCCATATGAAGGAAACCTATGACAACATGAAACAACTTTTGAGGTGCATAAACTATGACCAACATCAGTGGCAGCTTTGTGGCGATTTGAAGGTTGTTGCTCTCTTGCTTGGTCTGCAGACTGGATACACAAAGTACTGCTGTTTTCTCTGCGAATGGGAGAGTCGTGCAAGAGATTCCCACTACATCAAGAAAGATTGGCCACTCCGACAGTCATTGGAGCCTGGGAGGAAAAGTGTTCAGCATCCACCACTTGTTGAATCAAGGAAGATTTTGTTACCACCCTTACACATCAAGCTGGGTCTGATGAAGAACTTTGTCAAGGCCATTGACAAAACACAAGCAGCTTTCAAGTACCTCCGTGGAAAATTTCCAAGGTTAAGTGAAGCTAAGATAAAGGAAGGTGTCTTTGTTGGTCCTCAGATTCGTGAACTTCTTCGAGATGATGCATTTGACCATGCACTGCGTGGCAAGGAAAAGACGGCATGGAAAGCCTTCCAGTTAGTGGCAATAAATTTTCTCGGAAACAACAAGGCAGACAACTACAGGTTGTTGGTGGAAAACCTCCTCAAGGCATACAAAAGCCTTGGTTGCAACATGTCACTAAAGATACATTTTTTGCACTCTCATCTAGATTTTTTTCCACCGAACTGCGGAGCAGTGAGCGATGAGCACGGCGAGCGATTTCACCAGGACATTGCAACAATGGAGAAATGCTATCAGGGCAAATGGAGCCCATCAATGCTTGCAGACTATTGCTGGACAGTGACAAGATATGCTCCATTTAATGAATACAAGAGACAAGCCAAGAAGCGCCGAGTAGACACTGAATAGGACTAAACTATGTACATAATAGTTTTTTGCCTTTTGTTTCATAATAAATTTTATTTATATAACCCTTTTGCTGATTTTTAAAGTGTTACATAAACAGGACAGGTGAAATATTATAATGTAAAGCAACCATAAACACATGAAAAGACCTAGGTTTACAATTTATGATTAAAACTCTACTATCTACACAATATACATAGACGTAAAATATAAAAACTTAAATATCTTAGAAACAGTAGCCAATTAGTTGTTTTAATTGTCATATTTGAATTCAGCACATCAAAATACATAATAAATACCACATTTTATCTCTGAAGCAGACGACTTCTCAAAAATTGTAGACCAGTGTTATTAGGGCAGAGGGGAATGGGGGAAGAAGGGTTGTTTGTTTGTAATTGTTTAGGTGCTCCATTAAAATTTGAATACTTAAATCAACATAAAAGTAGTAACCAGCACAATGTCGGCTGTCCCCAAAACTCTCTTAAGACTGCTAAATTCTCGCAGCCAACAACTTCAGTCTACTAAGAGTCAGAGATGCCTCATTGTTAGTAGTCCAGAGTGCCTCACTCTTCCACACAGAAAGAATAACTTTCAGTCACAGAACAGTTAACAGTGAAAATTGCCAGGGCCTGTATGGCTCATGGGATGTGGCATTGTGAAATATAGCCAACAAATAAAAGAATGAGAAGTCTTAAAAGGACTGGTTGTTGAAATAAACAAGATATATTATCAGCTCCTAATCCAGGTTGCCTCTATTTGAGGGCAAGGCTGGAGGAGATAACTAAATAATATGTCAACTTCGCTACAATGTTTCAGACTCTCAGGGGAATCTGACAAGTGCATCTGATAAAAGTGGCTGTGTGTGAAGATTGTAGAGCTGAACATCTTTATTATCTGGGTAAGAAGCACTGGTATTAATATTAAAATGAAAAACATGTTTCCTCAGCAATGTCAGTTTGCTAGTTCTGCAGCCATGAGTGGCTCTGTAAATTGTTTCTGGTATTCCTAATAACTGGAACTCAAGAATGAGGATGGACTACATCGGGTTAAATACCATTTCCTTGAGGAAATTATATATTTTAACCTTGGTTAGCTAATAAAAATATATAACACATAACACTTAATAGGGTTTACAATTTAAAGCCCAAACAACTCCCAGTCTTGAAAGAAACACTCCTCTTTAATCAAGGCTACCAAAATGGGGAAGATATAAACACCTTCCAACCTCCAGGGAAAAGAATTTAGCAAACACTTTTCTACCACTGAGATTGAAATTGATAACCTTTTTGATAATCTGTTCTAGTTCCTTTTCAGCCAAGAAACTAGAGGAGTCCCACAGCTGTTTTATTAGTTCTAAAAACCACAGGTTTCTTCTTAGCTTGTAAGCTCCCTCTTCCCCTCTCTTTTAAGATAAGGGACTCTTTGATATATCATTTCAGACACAGTTCTAAAATAAAAGAGAAAGGAAAAATAAAAGAAAGAGAGATTGCCATTGGAGGGAGAGAAAATGCAGATACAAGGAACTAAACACACACATAGATATATCTCATTGGACTCCCAGGAGTCTGACCTTTAGAACATTTGTTTTTCTTCTTTCAGTACAAAATGCCCAGAAAGAAAGCTTTGAAAAGTACTACACTCTCCCCTTCCCCACACACTTGGGGATGAAACAAATATTTATAGGTAAGTATGAGGCTGGTGCTGTCTCTACTAAACATGATTCATATTGCTACTTGGTAAGGCTCCTTCACTACCTCAATGTACCCATCAGACTGTAAGATGCCTGAGGATATGTATCATATACCCATGAAAAAATAAAGTGAAAAGCCATGGACAGGTTAACAAATGCAATTTTAAATTCATCATCCTTTCACTTGGCACGCACCAAGGTATTCCTGAAAAAGAAGGTTGGGTTTTTCACACCACTTCCCTGGGGCTGCAACAATATCTTTCTATATTTTGAAAGACTTCATAGACATAACAGACTTTGACAGGTTAAGAACCTAAGGTTGTTGTACAACTTTATCTGAACTGCTGCCATTTCCAGTAATCTACTTTCCTTTAACAATTAAAGTTGTTGGAACCTTATGCAATGTTCATTGGAAGGCTCACTTTGGGCTTTGGATCAAGTCCTTAATGGTTATCTAATTTATCAGTAAGGCATAGTTTGATTTTCATTTAAAGAAAAACATGGACTCCCTACTTTCTGTCAGTAATCTAGAGCAGGGAGTCTCAACCTTTTTCTTTCTGAGTCCCACCCAACATGCTATAAAATCTCCACAGCCCACCTGTACCACAGTAACTGGTTTTCTGCATATAAAAGTCAGGGCTGGCACTGGGGGATAGCAAGCGGGGCAATTGCCTGGGGCCCCTTGCCACAGGGAGCCCTGCAAAGCTACGTTACTCAGACTTTGGCTTCAATTCTGGGTGGTGGGGGTCAGGGCCCTGGGCTTCAATCCCATGCAGTGGGGCTTTGGCTTTCTGCCCTGGGCCCCAGCAAGTCTAACGCTGGCACTGCTTGGCAGACATCCTGAAACCTGTTGGTGGCCCCCTAGGGGGCCCTGAACTGCTGGTTGAGAACCACTGATCTACAGGCTTATGATTCTGGTCAATGTGAAACTGCCATATGAACTGCAAATCATTCATATTATCTTTGCTTATATCTTGGGTATATTTTTTCTCTTGTTTCTGAGGATTGTCTGATGGCCAAGGTCCCATGGTTGGTGACTAAAATAGGCTAAGCCTTCCCTAAGCCAGGCCCTGGCTCTAGCCCCAACCAGGCTCTGCCCTCTCTCCCAAGCTCAGCTCTGGCTGGAGGCCAGCAGGCAGCAAGGGCCAGCATATGGCCCAGCACTGGGAATGGCAGGCAGCCCAGTGCTGAGGCTGGTGGGTCTTTTTCTTATATAGGCTCCTATTACCCTCATCCCCATCCCAATTTTTCTGATTTGCTGTCTGGTCACCCTAGCTGCAGGCAACCTGGTGCTAGGCTGGCTCTGGGAGCTGCAGGTGGGCGGGCACTGGGACTGGTGGGCAACCTGTTGCTGGAGTTGGTGGGAAGCCAAGTGCTGGGGTCGACCAGCAGCCCAGGGGGAGAGGGGAGGTTGGCCAGGGCTCCTCTGCCTGTGGGGTGAGGGGTGGCATCTTGTGGCTCCAGCCCATGGGAGGGTTGGTAGGAGCAGGGTCATGGGCGGAAGGGCCCAAGGGCAGGGCCATGTGGCTAGCCTTCCTGAAGGAGGAGCTCACACACTTCCCATGCAAGGCCCCAGTTCAACCAAATATTTAAGCACATGCTTAAGTCCCATTGATTTAAGTGCTGTGCAGAACAGGGATGGACAAAAGTACATTCCGAAAGTCAAATATATGCCTAAGTGCATTTCAGGTTCAAGGCCAAAGTACTCAATACCTTGTAGGATCCTTCCCCAAACTAATAAATTACCCACCTCCCCAATAAAGGTGTTATTGTGTTAAACTGTTCTAAAAGGGAACATCTAACTGTTTTTCATATCTATGATCAATGGTCTTTAAAATATTATTAAAGCATTTTTACAGATCATTCAATTGGCTTTATATTGTTCCATTATCAGTCATGCAAGACTTTTACTGTGTTTCCTGATCTTGCTTTGACATTGTTTTCACCCTGATTTCTTTGCCACAATTCCCTTTTCTTAATGGTACTATTTTATTTATATATCTTGGCAGAATCTGCTAGGACAGCCTACGGTGCAGTTCTAAGAGGGATTTACTTGATTACAGATACTTATTTTATTATTTGGAATTTTGATTCAGAATTCAAAAACTAGTATTTAGGAAAAAACTGTGTGTTATTCATAGGGACCTAAAAGGGTATCCACGCAGCAGCAAGCCTGCCAGCCTGTGTTGATAGGTCTGGACTAGTGGAGTTCATGCTCATGCTATAAAAATACGTTTGTAGATAGTGCTTTGAAGTTGCAGCTTGGGTCCTGTAGCCCACCCTCCCCTTCATAGGCTTCAATGCTTGAG
This sequence comes from Chelonoidis abingdonii, assembly GCF_003597395.2. Lineage (NCBI taxonomy): Eukaryota > Metazoa > Chordata > Testudines > Testudinidae > Chelonoidis > Chelonoidis abingdonii. The sequence goes on along the minus strand of NC_133769.1, from coordinate 43,312,491 downwards.
CCACAACTCTAAAGCACTGTCTATACAGCTATTTGTAGAGTGATAGGTCAAGCCAGAGTTCATCAACCTGGGCTTGGATGCTTCTGCAGGTTGTTTAGACATACCCAAAGATTTAAGAGAGATTTCTAATGGCACTGGAAATTACAGGTTGAATTTAAAAGACTTTAATTTTTGCACAATTACCTCCCTTGACTACTCGCTAATTTCTCCATAAACTTTTCTCAGTTCTATTATGTTTGAGGTCATGGCAGTTGAAAGCAAGCTAAGACTTGCAACTGAAAAATACTCAAAATGCATAATCATTTCACCTTAGAACAAACAGTGTATGTTATAAACATAAATTCACATCACACCCACATATGTACAGCTTTCAATATTTAAATACTTACGATCTTTCAACAAATAGCCTCCTTAGCAAAGTTATGAACAACTGAAAATAGGGTTGTCATGATTCAGAATGATCTGAACCTTTGACTCCCTCAGTTAGTCGGTGCCCCTTCCAAGTGGTACACCGCAGGTTCTAGACCTGGATTCAGATCCCTACACCCCCTTCAGGTGCACTTTTCTCAGGGTGGCACTGTGCCAGGGGAATCCTTGGTGAAAGTTTGTCAATAGCTGGTGGATGTGGGCTCCCAGGGTCATTTCTCAGAACTGTAACCTTCTCAGTCTGAAGTATTGCAGGCAACCTCACTGCAGACAGCAGTAGAGGATCTTATGCACTGTATATTCTTCATGCCCCTGAAACCTGACTGGTGGAGATGGTTGTTGATACCAATTCAAACAGCTGAGGGAGGGAGGGAAGGAGTTGATCAGCGGGGTACTCTCGGGGACCTTCAGGGGTCCAAGGACCTCAGTTTGAGAAATGCTGTTCTAATACACTTCTCTTTCCAGGATTTTTTCCTGAAACTCTGTCTTATTATCTCCTTTATAATGTCATACATTTTTTTCCTGACAAGGCCTCTTTCTGTACCCAAAATAATCCCTTTCCGGCTTGGTGTTCGCATCTTTCAAATAACTGTAGACAGTTTTAATTTCTCCTTTTAGGTCACAATCCAGCAAAATCCTTAAGCATGTGTGTAACTTTAAGACTTCACAAGAACTACTTTTGTGCTTAAATTATGCATTTGCCTAAATGCTTTGCTGGATAGTATTTAGCTCTTTTGTTTTTTCTTCATCCAGCCTCTAGGGAATAGAGATTTATTCTTGTTCCTGTTCTTTGAATTCCCTACAATTTTTCAAAATCCTCATGACTCTGAGGTACTAAGAACTGAATGAAATATTTTAGTTTCGATCTCACTGGCTCATTATAGAAAGGGATTGTCACCTACCTCGTGTGACAATGGTAAAAAATAGAAGGCCATTTTCTTTAAACATTGAACAAGAAACCTTTTGTATCTGTGTAAGCAGCCACATATTACATTGGCTTCTTTTTTCATTATATTGAATTGCATGATTATATCCATTTTGCTGTCCACTATCACCCTAAGGTCTTTTTATCCTTTACTGCAGTGTTTTTCAAACTGGGGTCACCGCATGTGTAGGGAAAGCCCCTGGCGGGTCGGGCCAGTTTGTTTACCTGCCCAGTCCGCAGGTCCGGCTGATCGTCGCTCCCACTGGCCGTGGTTTCACTGCTCCGGGCCAATGGGGGCTGCTGGAAGCGAAGTGGGCCAAGAGATATACTGACCGCAGCTTCCAGCAGCTCCCATTGGCCTGCAGCGGCGAACCACGGCCAGTTGAAGCCACGATTGGCCAGATCTGCAGATGGGGCAGGTAAACAAACCAGCCTAGCCCATTAGGGGCTTTCCCTACACAAGTGGCAACCCCAGTTTGAGAAACACTGCTTTACTGGTTTTCAGGTACAGTATTTCCTCCCCACTGAAAATTTGCAGTGCAGTTTATTTTCTCTCAGAGACATTAGCTGGCATTTTTAAAGGCTGAGTGAATGTCAACTGGTTCCTTCCCATTCTTATTTAAATATGTCTGTAAGTACTTTTGCAGGGAGGAAGAGAGACCTAGTGGTTGGGGCACCAGCTGAAGCCAGGGGATACCCATGTTCAATTCTCTGCTCTGCCACAGACTTCTTATGTAATGATGAGCAAGTCATCTAACCTCTTTGTGTCTCATTTTCCCATCTACAAAATAGGGGTCCCCAAGACAAGATGCACACTGCTGGCATAAACACCACTCATTGACACATCATTAAAATGAAGCCCCTATGACTGGGTCAGTCATGGGATGGATACACACAGGCCCCTTTTTATAGTTTCTCTGTCTTCATTAATAATGGCAATACTTCTGAATTTTGTACCATATGAGCATTTACCCCATTCCTGTTTAATTTGTATCCAAAGAATTAATTACAACATTAAATAAAACCATACCTGCCATTGGGCAGCCGGAGGACCATTTAAAAGTGCCAACTGAGATTTCCTATGAGGAAAACCTATGAGATTTAACAGCAAAGAGGACATGCAAAGAGTGGCTCAGGATAGATGGGAATGGCTGAGTCTTGTTAATGCCCTAAGCAATGTTTGATGATGCAGGAAGGATTCAGATTCTGACAGCTAACAGAGGCCTGATCAAAAGCCCACTGAACTCAATGAGAATCTTAATCCTTCACAGGCTCCTAAAATATCCTATTGAACTTCTTTCAGCTTGGTATGTTGCTAGTCATTTATTTATTTATTATCTTACTTCATATAGTCATTAAGAGAATTGTCATATGTTCATATCCAAGCAGACATGGATTTTTTCCCCAGGCACTGGAGACCCCTGTTTCCAGTGCAAGCCAGATTATATTCTTCTAGCCCTGTGCACCACATTTCTTTCTCCAAATATAGTACATCTATTGCATTTCTCTTCATCCACTTAGTCTGTATCCTGCGTGGGCACACTGCTGTACTTGCACACAGATCCTCTGAGGTCAGTGGATCTTTCCAGATATTTCTGCTGAAATGCTGAAATTTTATATTGTGGTTATTAGGTTTCAGACTCAATAATTCATGGAGTTTTATTGGGTATCCATACCGTTGGAGGGCTAGGCCATCAAGGGAGTCAATAAAATGAAGATGCATAAGTTTAATCTTATTTCACATTTGAGAAGTTATCTTTTCAACCGTAAATGTTAAAATTTTACAGAAAGCTCCTTCAGTGCAGACCATCTGCTTTCTACTAAATCATTAGTGAAAGCTGGCCTTAGTCAGGCTTCCAGACCTGGAAGGATCTCTCTGATGCTAGAGGAATCTTTTAGTGACCTAAAAGTACTGTAAAGGCCACCTCTTGTCCTGCTGTCAGTGTAACAGGGCATGGCCAGAATACTGTGCCATTCCCTGGCTGGTGTAAGTTAGATCAGTCTGAGAGCCCAGAAGCTGGGCAGTAAAAAGATAAGCTTTTCACCACTTTTGCATGTACTGTCCGTGGTCTGAACCATGTGCCCTTTGGCCAGACACCAAGATATGGGCCATATATTTTTTTAAAAAATGGAAAGCCTAGATTCCAGAGCAGAATTCTGCAGCATGCGGTGCATTCTGGTGTGAATTCCACAGATATGGAAATGCTGAATAGCAAGGGCTCTACCTAGCTGCGTGTATAAGGTCCTTCAGATAAGCATCTGATTTTGATAATGTGGCAGTGTCTTGCAGAGTATCTTAGTGTACTTGGGAAGCAGGAGGTATGTGGATGGTAAAGTGACTTTTCTCAGGAGGTTTGGGCCTCGGAATCTTAGACGGATATCTCAGTTTTAACTCTGACACCAACTTGCTTTATATCATTAAGCATGTCTTTTAACTTCTGTCTCAGGTGTTTCATCTTAAATATGGAAAAGAAAAAGCACTATAGATATGTAAAATGTTGTTATTAGCCCCATCTAGACCTTGTCCACCGTACATGCCTCAGGTGTGATTTTTGTAACCAGTCAGAGGCACTGTTAACTGCTTGCAAGTGCATGTCCTCACAGCAACTTTTCTGCAATTGCAATCATATTTGTGCATCTACACCTACCACACTGTCTAACCGCACTTGTCTCAGTACATACTGGGAAAAGCTAAACAGTTATTCTACAGTGCCTCAACTGGTATAGTGTGCTTGGAAGACATGGACAGAGGACAATGACAGCAGCAGCATGCAGGTCAATGCAGTCTGGGATGGCCTATCACACAGAGAGCTGGGAGGAAGGAGATTCCAAATCAGTTGCATAGAGAGAGGTGATTCATTTAGCTAGCAGCAAGCATTTAAGTGGTGTATAACCGGGAGCTAACATATATATCAGGCATGCTTGAAATATTTGTTTTGCAAAAGAGCAGTAGTTTTGCGTCAAGAGGGATTTCCTCACTAAAATTGTGACAGTCTTGCAAAAGCCTGCATGAGTGCCCAGCAAACCTAGCTGAAGTTAACTTTTCCCCTTCATCTTCCCTCTGTCTTTTCTATATAGATCAGATCTCACAGTACAACATTTCAGTTAAACCTTCCCATCAAGCTTCATTTGTGATCACTAGTTCAGACCATCCGTCATTTAGTATCATCTGCTCCAAGTGATGAAATCCGTATCCAAGCACGTCTATAGTTTGCGCATTGGAGGTCAGGATCTGAATTTTACAGCGTGAAGCAATCACTGCTGGTAGCTCATCAAGCTTATTTATTGCCCAGACTCCTTGCATTTGTGTATAGACACTTAAGTACATGAATACTTCTTTTAAAAAATCTTATTATCCATCTTATTCCCTCAGGGCTGTCTCCTTCCTATATATCATCCATGTATCCTTGTAGACATCGGTGTCTGTGAAAACCAAGGACACATCCAAATTAACTTAACATGGATGTGTAATATTATGGAATTTTAACAGAGTTTCAACCTCAACTCTGAAGTGTCTTTTTTGCCAGACTATAAGATAATCGGAAGACAGCTTTTATAATTTAATGTTATTATTATATCAGAAATCTTTGTGTTTATGTGACATGACTTTTCTTAAATGGGTCTATCTGAAAAGCACATTTCAACAATAGATTGATCCCAATGGCATTTTAACTTTGGGTTTAGCTGCTTCAGGTTAAAAATTAAGACATTTTATTATGCATCTATCAAATGGAGTTCAGTGCTTCAGGCATCTTAGCTTGTCTGAAAGTATATCTGTTTTGTAAATGCCTTTTATAATGGAATGCCAAGCAGTATGCAAGAATGTTAACATAAGGGAAAATAAAACATATGGAGAATAATAAAAAATATGTAGTTCAGAATAAGATTGCCGTGTTTCTGCAAAAGACTCTGCCTCAAAACTAGGAGTTGCTATATAAAACATGACCTGGTTCCTGTACATTTTTTTGTTCCTTTTTAGCACCATCACTATTTTCTGTCCTATTTTTGAGATGGTTAATCTGCTCGTAAAATCATAATGTAATATTATCATTTTTGGTTTTTCCATCTTTAATTTCTTTACTTGGGTGGACCAATTATCCCATGTCCTCTGCAGCCAACTATAATTTCCACTGACTGTAGTAATGAGGGCAGCACTGATTAAACATAGGTTTCCGTCCTGCTAAACACTGCCAACAACCTGCCTGTCAAGACGTATTTTTTTCTTTAAGTAAATGAGAATGTTCTGATCAGAGCTTCATCTTCCCATCAGGAACAAAATATACAAGAAGAATAGTTATCTGCAGAATTGCTAATTGAACAGTAGGCTCAGGACATGGAATTGTGTCATCAATAGCAGTCTATCAGAGAATCATGTTTGTGTGGTTAGTCTCTGCGCTAGCTTTATCTTGTTTGAAGGGCCGCTGCTGTGTAAGAAGGTATGGTGGTGAATATCTTTAGCTGGTAAGAACGCAATCCTCCAAAATAAGGAGAGGTAGCAGAAGGATCTAAAAAGAGCAGAACTGATGGGATTCTACATGACAGTGATTCTACAAGACAGGAGCTCACACAAAGCATATACAACCCTATGCACCACGTATTATACAACAGCTCTCCTGGCCCTACTGCACAGAAGAGATGCCAGGGTAAGGGGCAGGCTGGAAGCATAGCTGGTGGAAATATAATTGTACAGATGCACCAGTTGGCTTAATGCCCTGGTGGGAAAGGACACAGCGGATACAATTAGTGTCCACAGAGTGGCGCTGCTGCCACTCTGCGATCTGATAGAGGAGAATTCTATCTCTCTGCCCCTTGCAGCCATCGCCGGAGTACAGACCATTAACTTAGTCTCTGCACTGGGAAGAGAATTTGGAGCACCCTAGATGAGGTCTGCCATGGACAACTCCACTCCTCTGCTACATTGGAAGGAAGAGTGTGGGAATCAGAGCTTTCTCAGACCCAGTCCAAGATATAGGGATATAGTTCCCACAGTATCTGAGATCCATCATGTACCTCCCTAATTTCTATTAAAAGTGCACAGCACATGTCTTTGAGCTGATAATAAAACACATAGCACAGTGTCACTAAACAAATATATATATATTTATTTAAAAGCATATGTGCAATTTCCCTATTATAGAGATTATTAGAGAAAAGAACCACGCATACCAGATGCAAGTCATGTTTCTTAATGCATCAGTAGACTGTACTCAAACATCACAGTGATGGTGTGGTGCACGAACCTGACTAGAACAGAATTAGGAATATCCTGAAACTGTTAATAATAAAGTTAAAAGAATGGAATGTTTAATCCTGTGATGTATACTACATGGAGGTCCACATCAATAAGGATAAAGTCATAACAGATATTGGGTCAAATATGTCAAAAGGATTTCTTCATTTTTAAAAACTTCAGTAAGTAAATGACATTTTCATGTAGTATTTCCCACCCTTTGTGTTTTACTGAGAAGTTCAACAGAGTAGCTATTATTGGCTATGAATGTATGTAATTGTCACAGGGTGGCTGAGGCCAGTAAATGAAGCAGATTCGGCTCCCCTGTGCTGGAGTAGGTGCTGCCATTTGGACAGTTCAGAGAGCATGGCAGCTCTGGGGGCTATAAAGGATTAGGGAAAGACCCAGGGACAGGAAGAGACCTGGTGAAGGGTAGTTCCAGTGAGTCAGAGGCAGGTAAGAGCTGCTGGAGACTGTATGTTTGGGAGACGGGAGAACCCTGAAGGCAGAAGAAGAGCAAAAAGGGTTTGCTGGCTGATGACCTCAAGCCAGTGCCTAGAGCTGGAGAGGCTGAAGGCAGAAGAATGGTGGAGGAGATTACCCAATGATGCTTGGAGAGCTGGAGCCAGGCAGAGTAAGGGATCTTCTTCTGGTAAAGATGATCTCTCAACAGAGAGGCTGTTGGGGGGTCTTCACTGGCAAGAGTACAGTTACACTGCAGTTGGAAGGGCTGGGGTGGCTGTCCTGGTACAAGAACAGGTGAGGATTTGCCAGAGAGTCCAGCCATGATTGAAGATGCCCTTGTGTGATATGTGGGGTGTTGTGGGACAAGACATAGGCTGATCTCGATGACTGTTTGCACTGGGGTGAGTAATGAACCGTGTGTGTTGGAAATAATGTTCTGGACCATTTGTACAATGTTCTATAATAAACCAGCCCAAAAGAGGATATTATTGTGTCAAGAGAACCTGAAGTGACTGGGGACTCTGAAAGGAGAAACTGAGGCATGCCACAGCCTGCTACAAGACACTGTGCCAGGAGGGGTGCCTTATGACAGTAGTATGTATTGTCCAATATTTGAACTGAGAAAACATAGTGAAAAATTATTTGTCAATATTCTTGCAAATACAACCAGCTAATTTTTTTCCCTGTTACTCATGACTCCCTTTTTATGTATACATTTGTATGAGATTTTATTCCTAAGGATGTTCCTGGAAAGTAACTATTTTTCTGTTACCATCATGAATGAATATAATTGTGGCAGAATTCATACTGACACTATTCACATGGCTGTTTGGTAAAACTCCTTTATTATTCACACAATAGATTACACAGTGAAGAATTGATGTACAGATATTCATAGAACTTGTGAACAGAAAAAGGGATGCCTTTTAGTTTTATAAAGTGTATGTCATTCAACTAGTGACTTAGGTGACCAATCCTGTGGCTGTGTTGTGAATAGCAAACAATAAAGAACAAAGGCTCATAGCAATGGGCTTATCAACAGGACATACATTAACATTTGTTCATAGAAACTGTTTGTTTAATAATTGCATATGAGAAACCCATGTAAATATCACAGCCTGTTCATGGATTATTCCCAAGCAAAATACAGAACTAAATTCAATGGCTAAATTATTTTCCACCATTAAGGTAAATATCTCTTTGTATGGTTGTATGTACATATATTAATGTATAAGTACTTACATGCCCTCACCCCATAAATTTATTAGAAAAACCTAAAAAAATTCCCTGTGATTGTTAGGATCTCCAAGACCTAGTGAGCTTCCCTCTCTGCTGTGTCTTCACTATCAAGTCTTTATGGATATTCTCTGTGAAACCATAATTCCTGTGTACGGTGGTCAGATTCTATGATGATGGATGCCCAACAAATACCTAAAGAATACTATATTTAGATAGATCAAACCTCTACCTAGATAATTTTGTTGGGGCCACTCCTTCCAGGGATGGCAGGAGCAGTCTTTTGGAGGAGATGGTAGAGACAGGGACGCCCAGAGGGGGGGGCAAGTGGGGCAATTTGCCCCGGGCCCCCGGCCGCGACTGTGTGACTGTGTCTAATACTCCCCTGACGGGGCCCCGCTGGCCGAAGCAGCTCTAACCTCTGTCTCTCGGAAGCAGTAGCAGCAGCTAGGCAACCAGAGACGCTGAGGGGAGGCAGAGCCAGCCGCTGGGGGGGCGGGGGAGGGGAGGGAGGAGAAAGCTACCTGCTCACCTGGAGGAGACAGCTTCTTCTGGTCTGGTGGGAGACTGACAGGATGGAATAATCTCTCAGTGACCTCACTCACCTGAACAGCTGCTGGGACTTCCAACC
>NC_133769.1:43211942-43298921 GCF_003597395.2 Chelonoidis abingdonii | reverse complement strand
GCCGCCGAGAGGGGGGGCAAGTGGGGCAATTTGCCCCAGGCCCCACAGGGGCCTCCTATAGTATTGCAACTTTTTTTATGGAAGGGGCCCCCGAAACTGCTTTGCCCCAGGCCCCGTGAATCCTCTGGGCAGCCCTGGGTAGAGACCATCTCACAGCAGGATCAGTCTTTGAGAGGACAGCACATTCCTTTCTTGCCAGGATCATCCCTTTTCTTCTCCTGGCAAAAAACTATTTTCTAGGTCAGGGATCGGCAACCTTTCAGAAGTGGTGAACCGAGTCTGCATTTATTCACTCTAATTTAAGGTTTCGCGTGCCAGTAATACATTTTAATGTTTTTAGAAGGTCTCTTTCTATAAGTCTATAATATATAACTAAACCATTGTTGCATGTAAATAAAATAAGGTTTTTAAAATGTTTAAGAAGCTTCATTTAAAATTAAATTAAAATGCAGAGCCCACCGGACCGCTTAAGGCTAGCATAGTGTTTACTTCAAGAACAAAGTCAATTAACTCGTTAGTAAGTTTTACATAGTAATAGAGTACCTTTCACAGGACAAATACAATCAGTGGTTTCTGCAGATATTATCTCACAAGTTTTAACAGAAGAACTAAAAGATTTTTGTACTTGGTGAAACTGTTGGATTTTTAAAGTGTGGGAGACAAATTATGGGAGGTCACTGTCACTTGGGGGAATCACTGTTAGCACCTTCTTTAATATCCCTACATTTTTCGGATACCACATTATGCCAACTTCGCTTTTGGGAGACGAGGTAGAATTCTTTCCCCAGTTACTTTCCTTTAGCTGAAAACCTGTTTTTAAAGATGAATCTCCCTTGAAATAGAACAAGGGTCTAAATTGCAGACAGAAGAAAAAGTGCATGTACTTGAATTTGGTTTCAAACCAGAGTTAGTTTGCAAGGTTTCCAAAAAGTCACACCTCGCCCAATGCTCCCAACCCTGGGAGAACCATTGAAAATGATATGGGGCATGTAAGTGGATCCTCAGTCACTGATGAAGTAAAATACTGGAGTCTGACCCAGCATATAGGAATCCAAATAAGACAGAAAGTTACTAGTCTTGCTTGTTACTCTTTCCTTTGTGTTACTGGAGGGAAAAGTCTCTAACCCACCTGTGAATCCAGCACTGCAGTGTCAGTGCTAAGGTACTCCCTTAGGACTTTCAAGAGTTGGATACTCTTTTTAGAGCATTCCTATATGAAATATACATATGTTTCCTCTTGATCTGCTATATAAAAATAATCAGTAAGTATACATTGTATTCTTAGCCAAGACATTTCTGTTGATGATTCAAATGTTGCTTCAGGGAAGGATTATTATAAAGCTATATGTATGCTCATGAAGCGTGACTAGTATGGGATCAAACTAGAAGATGTGTGTGGGAGTTCTACTGGGAACATGTATTGCTTCGGGTTATAACAGTATTGAGTGCACAGTCACATCACCTCTAGTCTTATCTAGATAAACTGACAGATGGATGCAGCTCTGTGTCCTCATAGTTGATATTTAAACTTTTTTAAAAACTTCCTTGCTGGGCTCTAGCTATCACCTGTGTATGGATACACACAGTGGAGGTCTTTTTTTATTTAACGCAAGAGCACTTAGTACTATAATTAATCAGAAAACTCTATCCATGTTATATTTATAACAAGGATTCAATAGCCTCATCACAATTTAAAATTCCTGTTCCCAGAAAAGATGTAAACACAAACACAAACATAATGGGTAATTTACAATAAACACAGGAGAGAGGTGGGAATAGAAGTGACCCAATGCTGGACTTATATGAAGCCACACACAAAAATGCTTGGCACCATGTTTAAGAACAGGGACTCCATATGGCCTATTTAGAAATGCACAATGGTTTAGCTGTGACCCTCTTACATCAAATGGAAACTGTTGCCATTTCTGGGATGCCAGATGTCTTGTCAAACAGCCAAGCTCATGTTTAATTGTGTGCCCTGTCTAAAGTTGAGAAAAAGCTTGAAGTGTGGCACAGCTCACTGAGTAGCAGTTCATCAGAAGCCTGCCTCTTACTCAAAGAGATAGTAAGCCTTCAACAAAGCTAGACCTAAGTGAAATGGTTGGGAATCTCAATGCAGTTCCTTGTGGATAGCTATCCCCATGAGAAAAGGGACCATCTTTAACATGAAAACTATGGAAAACTAAAGGCTAACCCCCTAAAAGATGCAGAAGCAAGGAACACAGGATAGAAGTATTCTAATGTTTGGTCCAGCTGAATTTTACATTCCCCCGGGGCTATAGTGACCACAACTTTCCTAAGAGTTAAAGTGGCATTTAAAGTAATGGCATACTGTGTAACTGATCTCTCTCTCTCTTTCCCTGACATTCAGCTCAAATTTCCCCCATATTAACTTAATCCAATTACTCGTATTTCTGCACTAGTAATTATTCATTTCCCTCTCTCTGTGTTCACACCTTTCAAATACATATACAATATACTGATATTAGTACTGCAAAGAGACACCATTGTATGGAGGAATTCCGAACTAGTCCCTTTTTTTCCCTTAAAGTGGCAATTAATATTCCAGAGTTACAACAGGAAAACATTAGGCCTATCAAATCTTTTGTCACTGCAGGGATGTCAACTCTGTGCATCTAGGAGGAAGGAATGTGGAGTGTCACTTTCCCAGTAACCTTCTCCACTTCCCCAGCCCAACCAAAGAAGAATCTCCATGGGGCCTCCTCAGGACCTGAGATGAAGAGTTTCGGATGGAACAAGATATTCTCCATGGTTTGGTACTCCTGGAAGCACATGGGACTTTTGGGAATGAATTAATTCTGACTCATTTCATTGGACATCCAGAATTCAGGCTACATTGGTTACTTTAGAGTAGAGACAGTGGTCACTTTGTGATGTTCCCTGATTTGAGAATTGTAACACTTATTCCTTGTAAGGTTTGTGAATGTGAATGTGAATAGTTGCATTAAAAGTTCATATTTTTCTTTCCACTAATATTAGCTTAAATTTTGCTATTTTCATGGACCTTCCTGCTAATGATAGTGTTTGCTAAACTGTTTCTAGAAAGGAAACAAAACAGAGATACAAACATGGGTATAACACATAAAGATTTTTTATATGGGAGAATATTCACAAGTGGATATTTCTGCAGTGTTCACCCAGCTCTAATACATAATCTGGTTCTTAGCTCTTTGCCAAGGTTCTTACCTGATGATGACCATTAAATGTCAAATTAAGTGATGGTACTTGAAGCAGTAATTGTTTTTATAGGTCTATAACTACATGAACGCTATGGAAATATCACTGTTCTGAAAAATCACACTTGGATTATATAAAAGAAGGTAGTTTGTGACCAGTGGATAAACCTCCTCAAAATCATGATATCGTTGAAAAGGAACATGTAGGGAAATACACACAGCTCTGTGGTTTGCTGAGAAATCATTTTGCCAAGGAAACCATTTTGAAAATTGAAAGATTCCAATCCATGAATCATACATTTGCTAAAGCATCGAGGGAATCAGGGTTTCTTTGTAAAGATGAGATTCAAGTATTTTAAAAAGTGCTTATTTTTCCCCTTCGAGTAACTGCTTTTAATATAAATTAGATGCATTTGCGGTTTAGGGCCTCAAGCAGTTTTAAAAATAAAGTAGTATTGTCATTTATACACAGTATGATACTTGAAAGAAAAAGCCAGGAATAAAGAAATGGATACAGAATTCATATTATGCCTCCAAGCAAACTAAGAATAATAAATTTCTATCCAAACACTTCACCCAACCTCACTCATTCTCCCACTCCCAAAACAAATATAACAAACCTCATAACAAAAAGGAAACTTAGCACTGACCTTAGATTATTAAAACTATCCTTCCCAAGGCCTAGAGCTGTATCTTTCAACTTGCCAGTGCCCAAATGTGCAACACAATGTGTGACAAACAGCGAAAGGGCCAGCTTGTGGCCCGTCTACTATTCCCATGCAAGATAGATAGCATTGCTGGGGAAGGGAAAGCCTCTCAGAGTTCTGCTGCACATAATAATACAAAGCATAATGGCTGAGGAGTTCAAAATTACATATTTTGCATTCAGAGTAGAAGTCACGTTGATTTTTTAGCTCTCCTATGCAATTATATTACCACTAACAAAGTGGGGGAGTTGTGAGTTGTCAATTTTGCAGCAAAACAAGCACACCATGTACAACATGATTCACTGAAGCACAGACCAGGGGTATGTAGCTGTCTGATTAGGATACAGTAGCCTGTATATGCTTTTTTTCATCAACAGCAATTTGTGAAAGCAAATCAAAATGTCAGCATAGCTATTTAATATATTGTGTATGCATGTTTGTTTCTCTGCTAGATATTTTAAAATATAGATATAAAAAATTCAGTGCCATAGAACTATTGTCTAGCAGAAACGTGAATATAGCAGAATCTTAAGAAATAGTATGGCAAAATATATAGTGGGATAATACAGAGTGAAAGTCACTTTTGTGCAAGGAGAGGTCCACCACAAGAAGCATTTACCATTTAAATTTCCTATGGGTCCTCATCTGAAGCCATTAATGGAAACAGATTTATTTTGCTGGGTGTGGCATCAAGTCCTAAATCCTATTTTGAGAGCTTAAGTGTATAGGCAGCGTGCTGGATCTCTGCATAGAGGTGAATTTCACCTACTGCAATGTTGATTACTACAGAAAAATCAACCTCTTATATAGCTAAAATCTGCTCTGATGGAGAGAAAAATGGCAGCTGAATTAATGCATCATTAAAAGAAAACAAAAAAAGTAAAGATGGACTTTTTAAACCTTATGCTAAAGTGAGCTGGGCAGCAGGTTTTCAGAGTTCTTTACAGAAAAAAAATAACATGAAAAAGATTTGAAGGTAAACATTTGCTTTATGTGTTGGAATTAACTGGGGAATTGTCATTTCTCAGATCTTTATATCTCACTCCCTTTTGGAAAATGTCATTAGTAGCGTTACAATCCTCATGCAAAATAAATGTATCACATAGGATCTCTACTTCCTCCTTTCCCCATTGTTTTCTTTCACAATTGCTACAATCTTGACAGCTGCTACAACAAATTATATAAAAAAGATGAAAGAAATCATGGCAAATTCCAAATTCTATCATCTTTAAGGAGGAAATGAATTAATTTTTATGGTTCCCATATAATATGCATAAAAAGTTATACAACCAGAATACAGTACATGACTTTGCATAAAGTTAGCAATACATTTAGCTTTCTTTTTTACTTTTAAAGTGATATTTCCAATGCTTTCCTCCTGGAACATTGCTTAACCAATCAAGCAAATAGCTGTTATTTCACCTCAGAACACCTATATTTAGATGCCCTTTCTATGAGATATTACCAAGAATTAGGAAAATAAAATATGTAGTTTTAAAGAATTCTATCAGAAAAATAATGAAATGTCATGTCTTTTCAAAGCTGAAAAAGTGCAGGTTTGGTTTATAATGACTAATAAGACAAAAGAGATCTGCTATCCATATAACATTCCTGCAAACATCCTATGGGTTCCATTTATGGACTTGCAGAATCAGACCCTTAATAACTAACTCCTAGTGACTAGCTGGAAAATCATATAATATTACCCATTTTATTTGCTCACCAAACAACCTACCTTTAGAAGGTAGAAAACCATTTGGTCATAAAATATACTTGCAGAAAGCCAGAAGAGTATCCTAAGGGTACATTGCAGTGATTTCATCATGATATTGCAAGACTATCAGATGGCATTGTGTTAAACTATTTAGGATCATTGCACATTGACACAACATGAAACTATCATTACAACATCATCATTCCCTCTTTAACACCTAGCAGCTGTGTGGAAGGAAAGCACCTTTCCTTCAATCCTCTATAGGGAGAGGGCAAATATAGTCTTTGCTAGTCTGTTTGTCCAGTGCTCTTTATGCTACATAATATATCAGACAGCACGGGGAATAATCCCACAATCAACTTTCCCGCCTTCTGTTTGAGACTATGGAAAAGTGAATGGAATGACTGTTTGTATCATACTCCTTGAAAGTTGATGAAGGGCTTGTGATGGGATATTTACTCCTTCACTTGCCTGATAAGGTTAACGTAAGCCAAGAGGGGGCCCAACTAACCAGATAGGTCACACCTGAGGGGATCAGGTGGTTTAAGTAATCCCCTGACTGAATAATGAGGGAATGAGCTGGGCTGGGTTTATAAAGACAGGGAATTAGCAGTAACAAGGAGGCTGCAGGGAAGTAGCTGTCAAGGGAGCTGCCAGTGGACAAGGCCCAGAGGAACTCTGCACAGATACGTGAATGGAGAGAGGAACGGAAGTAGGCCCCATAGCTGCAGCAGACCTCCTTGGCCAACATCCTCTCTCTGGGAGAAGGGAGGTGTGTTTGTGAGCTATGGAGCCAAAGTAACCTATAGTTATTTCCTAGGGGAAAGGGAGACTTGTGGCTGGCAAACCCAGAGGGATGAGGGAGCAAGACAGTTAGGAAAAGCTCAGGGAAAAGGCAGTAAGGTCCAGAACGGACCAGACTTTGGCTGTTGATTAGAGGGTCCCTGAGCTGAAATGTGGAGTCAAGGGTTCCCTAGCTTCAGCAACTCTAAGGCAGGAGGCATCCTTACCCCTAGGGGTTGTGGTTTTGATGGGGAAGGTATGTGATGGCATGTTCACCTCATCTTTGCCCTGAGGGGTTAATGTAGGCTAAGAAGGGGGCCAATTAACCGGATAGGCCATCTGATTCTCCTCAGCTGTGGCCTAAGTTACCCTCTGACTGAATAATGAGGGAGCCCAGCTGAGGAGGAATGAGCTGGGCTGGGTTTATAGAGACAGGAAATTGGCAGTAGAGAGGAAGTGACAGCAAACTACTTCCCTACAGCCTCCTTTCTACTGCCAACTTCCTGCCTCTATTTGCATATATAAGGACATATTTGGTATTACTTGTCCATGACAGCATTGGTGCTATTAAGGGCACTCTTAAAGTTAGGAGAAACAAAGCTCTCAAGAAACGACTGTTATGGGTGATAGAGGCTGGTGATCATAAGCCTATATCACAATTTCAGGTGCCCAGCTTGAGACTCCTTTAAGGTCCTTGATTTTCAAAGACTGGGTTCTCAGGAAATTGATCCTCAGCATACAGAGCACCAAAAGTGTAAGTGCTAGGGTTGTGATGAATGCCTGACTCAGACTTTGACTTGTGCGCAAATCCAGCCTTTTTGAAAGCATTTGGAATTGCTCAGGTAATGATCCTCAAAATATACAGCTATCAGACTATCATAAATATAGTTATAGGTCATACACTTAAATGATAGCTAAATGTAGCTATAGTCTTACTGTACGTAAAGTCCTTATGTGCTAGAGTATTTATTCATGGAAGTCCCCCTGCTCATACGGACTTCAGAGCAAGCAGGGCCAGATCCTCAGGTGATGTGGGTCAGCAGAACTACACCGACTTCACTGCAGTTCTGCCAATTTATGCCAGCTGCAGATCTCTCCCATTGACTTCATTATGTGAAGTTTTTATGTATATTCGCTGTATCTGCATCTGGGGCACAATTTTGTAAAAGCTGCCATTCATGGCACTGCCAATGAATTCAATTGGAATTCAGTGGGAGCTCTGCAGACGGCTTGCAGGGTTGGATGTCTAATTACTACTTAAATTGATGTAACTGTATTTCATTACTAGCCACTGACATTTTGCTATATAATATTGTCTCAGTTCTTGACTTGATTTTAGTATCTGACAAAATCCTTATCTTCCTACAGAAAGAATTGAATCAGCATATGCCTACAAGATACCAGAGTGGTCACATGATTTAGGGACGCTGTTATTGGCTGATAATATAGATATATTAGTGCATCTTATTGAAGCCACCATACTTGTGGTAATCTGATTATGCTCTACTGAAGGCTCTGCAGTTTAGGATGAGTACCATCAAGGTGTCACAAAAATATTAAAGGACAGAGTCATCGCATCCTGCTGGCTATAGACACAGAAAAGTTAAAATTGAGGCTCGGAAATAGCAGTGGAGAAGAACTTGCTAAAGGGCTTAGCTGTGCCAGAGTCAGCCAAGCAAGAGATTACCCCTAAAGCAGAGAGAGTAAGTAGAGATAATGGGTTAATTGGAAGGAGGCGTCTGCATATGTACTGAACGGTTTCCCTGAGGAAATTGCAAGAGTAGAAGCTAAGTAGAGAAGCTGATTTTTCCTTTGTTCAGTTTCCAGTAATGGGTTTTGCTGTAAATATTAGCAGGAGCATAGAAATATTTTGAAATAAATTAAGAGAATCTTTGCTAAGCAGTGCATGTGGCCAGTCCCAGATGCGTAAGGGAAGGCTCAAGAAATCCTGTAGTGCAGTGTTTCCCAAACTTGGGACACCGTTTGCATAGGGTAAGCACTTTGGTGGTCCAGGCCGGTTTGTTTACTTGCCACGTCCACAGGTCTGGCCGATCACGGCTCCCACTGGCTGCGGTTCGCTGCTCCAGGCCAATGGGAGCTGCGGGAAGCGGCGGCCAGTACATCCCTTGCCCCATGCCACTTCCAGTAGCTCCCATTGACCTGGAGCAGTGAACCATGGCCAGCTGGAGCCACGATCGGCCGGACCTGCAGACGCTTTAGGTAAACAAAGTGACCTGGCCTGCCAGGAGTTTTCCCTACACAAGTGGCATCCCAAGTTTGGGAAACACTGCTCTAGTGGACATATATCAGATAAATTTCTTCTTAATCTGTCAATTGGGATATGCCCACACTTGGAGCTGGTGTGATTCCCAGTTTGAAGAGATCTACTCATTCTAGCCCTCATGAAGCTAACATGCTAAAAATAGAGCGTAGCCCAGTGGTGCAAGTGGCAGGATGAGCTAGCTGCCTCGAGTATGTACCTAGAGTTTTAGATGGTTACAAACTCAGGGAAGCTACTTCCTGCCACAGCTCATGCTCCCCTGGCTACATTCTATTTTAAGCATGATGACATCTAGTATGAATATTTCTCCTCAAGCTGGAAATCATACCACCTCCAACTTCAGACATGCCCTTTGTGGCTGTCATGCTCAGAAACATGAGAAAATATTGTTCCTTCCAGTATATAATATCAGACATAGAGGATGTTCAGATATAGATGAAAAAGTTAGAGGAATGGAAAGAGTTCAGTCTGAAGAAAGACTGGAAATATCAAGTCTGTTAAATCACAGGGGAGAAAAATAACAGGAAACATGATAGACAGTGGTGCAAGTAAGCCAGTACAGTCAGGTATGCTGTACCAGAAAGACACATTTGGTATCTACTGTACACTGCAAGGATCTCCCGGGAACCGCAGCAGTGAAAGGAGCATAACATGGGACCATCAGGCAGCCCCATGCCAGCAGTCCCTCCAGCGTGGCTGTACCACCTCCAGCCCTTCCATGTAGTTGTATCTCCTGTCTGGGGTCTGTAGACCCCTGCCAGAGGACAGGTTGGGAGCGGGTCTGGGGGCAGTACAGATGTGCTGGAGGAGCTGCCGGCATAGCGCCACCTGGAGGCCCCACGTTCTGCTCCTTTTGTCGCTGCAGTTCCCGGGACAGCCCTGTGGTGTTCAGCAGACACAGATTTCTGTCTGTGGATATCTGCCTCTGCAGGTATACTTTTGTATCCATACAGGGCTTTCGTCACAGAACATTTTTTGTGACGGGACTAAAGGCAATTGGTGGGAGGGTCAAAAAGGGTCAGGTGACCCTCCCCAGGTTCAAGTGGCCCTGCTAGTCTGGATGGAGAGAGGAAGGGGTGGGGCCAGAGCTGGAAGGCCAGTCTCTCTCCTCTTCCAGCCATGCTGCCTGGGACGCTGCCCAGCCCAGCGCAGCCCAGCGGTTGCCTGGGACAGCCAGGCACTCTCCCAGGCAACTGCTGAGCTGCACCAGGCAGCATCCAGGAGCTGCTCCAGGGCCTGGCTGCCAGGAAAAGCAGGCAAATGTGAGAGGGAGCTGGTGCAGCGGGAGGAAAAAGCCCCCTCCCCCCCAGGTAACATGGGCTGGGGAGAATGCCGGGGCCCTGGGCTGGGGTGGGGTGGGGATCATTTGAGGGGTCATGTGGGGAGGTCATGTGCTCACCCTTTAGGTGGTGCCCTGCTTTGTTGTAACGTTGCACCGCATATGCTTTATGAAAATATGCTTGGAATGTAAGCATAATGTAACTGGAATATGCTTTATGGAAAAGGTCTCTTATAAGGTATCATTACAAAGCTTATAATCTACTGAATGTGTTCATCCTATTTGTATACATGTATCATTCTTGTATCTAAAACTGGAAATATGAAGTAAACTCTGAGGTCCTATTGTATTTATCCAGAGTGTGGGCCATCAATGGTGGTCTAGAATCTTGATGTCTCTCATTGACTAGGACAGTTGTCTGTAGATGGTTTATTTACCTGCAAGCCTTCTTGTGGACGTGGGGCCAGCCTGTGGGTAATGAAGAATGAGGTCTTACAGTGACATGTGACCATGTCACCTGATACTGGAATCCATCTCAAACCTGGTGCTTTTCCATTTAGAAGGAAGAGTGGGAACCCAGAGAGACAAACGATTCCCGTCTTGGGACAAAGCTATAAAAGGCAGTGGAACAGAACAAAGGGGGATGCAGTCATGAGAAATCCCCTAGTTACCACCTCAGCTGGAACTAACAAGAACAGTACCAGGGGTAAGGATTGGGCCCAGACTAGGAAGGAGTCTAGTCTGTGAAAGAAGCTTCTTGGAACATCTCTGAGGGTGAGATTTACCTGTAATCAGTTTCTTAATGTATTAGGCTTAGACTTGTGTGGTTTTGCTTTCTTACTTGGTATCTTACTTTGTTCTGTTATTACTTGGAACCACTTAAATTCTACTTTTTATTCTTAATAAAATCACTTTTGTTTATTATTGAGCCCAAAGTAAGTGATTAATACCTGGGAGCAAACAGCTGTACACATCTCTATCATTGTGATAGAGGACAGACAATTTATGGGTTTACTCTGTATAAGTTTTATATAAAGTAAAACAGATTTATTTGGGGTTTGGATCCCATTGGGAGCTGTGTTTCTGGGTGCTGGAGACAAGAGCACTTCTTAAGCTGTTTTCAATTAAGTCTGCAGCTTTGGGGGCGTGGTTCTGTGTTGCAGCAGGCTTGCGTGTCTGGCTCAACAAGGTAGAGTTCTGAAGGCCCAAAATGGAAGAGAACACAGGCTCAGAGGTAGTGTCAGCACATCAGGTGACAGTCTCAAAGGGGTATATGTGACCAAACCCATCCCAGTCAGATGCCCACCATTTAGCTGGTGTCCCACTTTGGGTCCCTCATAGTTGCCATACCAGTAAGAGTTAAAATCGACTTGCACCTTTGGTGATAGAGGGGTATTAAATTAATGGTATAGATAAGGTAGATCAGCCATTCCAAGAATTACCCTCTCATGAGATAAGAGCAAGAACATATACCATAAAACTGAAAGAAAACATATTTAAAAAACGTGTGCATGTTTGAGTGTAACTGATGTTCTTGTTATCCATAAACATTCTGTCCTATTTTGACTCCTATTAAGGTCTCAGCCCATGTTAATTTTTGGCAGTATTTCTTCAGATGATCTATAAGCAGTGTAAAATAACATTTCCTGTTAGCAGTTTTAACTTGCTGTCTTTCAGTTGTATTGTCTGTTCCCTTTTACTTATATTGTGAAACTAGGTAATTCCAGAAATGTCTGATTAACCTTGTCTATACTATTCGTTATTTTTTACACATATACCAACTTTTGTCTCCTGTCAGTTAGCTAAATTTTAACTCTTGCCTAACAGCTAAGACAGAATCAAACTACAGATCAAGCAGGAATGCTTCAGGAGCCCAAGGGCACTGACAACTGTAAACAGCTGATAAACTTATATGGTCAATGCCTACCCAGTAACTCAGCTCTTAGAACAGAACAAACCCTCCCTTCACAGCCCACTGGATATATGTAAGCACTCATCCCTGCCCCCTGCCTCTTCCCCCCGCAAGGGAGCCATGGATGCTTGATGCAATCAGGATGACCTCTATATATACCTACTGTTCCTATTTTTATCTTTGTTCAGGGTTCCCTCTTGACTCGTACATACAGAGACAGACATTGTTATAGATAAATATATACATTCTCTTCTGAAATGATTTACAGCTGGCCACTATGGCACAAAACTGTTGATCAGTCTTCCTGGTACCATGAATAAACCCTCATCAGTATTGTCTATGCTTGCCTGATTCTTGGGGAAAAGATTCTTTTCCTCAACATAGCTAAGCTAACAGTTCCAGTCTTTTCAATCTCTCACCATAGCAAAATCTCTCCATGGCTCTAGTCATTTTTCAACTCTCTTAATTCCTGCCCCCCATTTCTATTATATCTTCTTTGAAAACTACAACTAATCTCATTAACTCCAAAAGCCTGCTCAGTACCAATATAATGCACAAGCAAAATAATACATATCTTTTCTGTGGTGTCTAGCCACTATAATTCTCAAGGCAGATCATGTAAAACACAGGTCATTAAAACAGCAAGTAAAGCACTATAAAACCACAATCTAAATAAAGCAAAAATACTAATACCAACTTATTGTGCCATATCAAATGACCTGAGGGATTAAAGAAAAAGATATGTCTCTTTTAAAAGAGAATAAATCTGTGGCTATCTGACGGGGACAAAGTAGCTAATGGCTGTCAGTGGGAGTTTTCTACAGGAAAGATTGAGTAAATGTACAATAAGAACCTCACTTGTGGCCTAAGGGCAAGAGGCAGGGAATTTAACAGAACCAGGACTTTATCTGGTTCAGTATACTGAAGAACCACAAGTCCAAGTCACGCTACTTAAGGCACCATTTCAGGAAGGTACTTAAGAATGGGCCTAGATTTAAGGGCATCAGTAAGCCTACTCTTGTGCTTGAAGTTAGGTGTGCTTAAGTATCATCCTGAACTGGGGCCTAAGATACTGAATGAAAGGTTGTTTCAGAAATTCTGCAGGCTAATTAAGAACTGCTTCATCTACTTAATTTTATTATTTGTTTTAGTTTATGGTTTTAAGCATGGCTCCCAAAATAAAAAGTCAATCAACACCACCAACTCCATGTGCGCATTGCAAAGCAGTCTGCCCACTCTGTGCAATATTTGGGTTGCTGCCTTATAAAGGTTCAGTCCTCTGAGGGGCTGAGTGTCTCCTTTGATTTCCAGTGGGATTTAGGTATAGTCAGCTCCTCACAGGATCAGGCCTTAGCATAGTAAAAATGTGCTTTGACCAGGGTTGACTATAGTTCATTGTGAACCACAGGATAAAAACTGGCATCAGTTCATCATACAAAAATAATGTAGGGGGGAAAAAACTAGATTAATATTGAAAATCCTAGAAGCCCAAAAATATGTGGGGCCAATGGCATAAGGTTTTCATCTTGCAAATGGCTTTGTTTGCTTCGATTGGTTTTTAGTGATAGAAACGCCAAATGGTTAAACATTAAATAACTGGAAAATTGGAGAATATGGTTTCAACCAAAACAGACAATCTCACATCATTCATCTCCCTCCCTAAAACATATCTGTGCTCTGAAGCCTAGGAATATACAAGACAATGAGCCAGATCCTCTGCTGGTGGAAACTGGTGCACCTCCACTGACACAAAGCAGAGCAATTGGTTCCCAAACTGCATTCCTTTGAGATCACACCATCATCTGCCTTTTTGAAGCCTTGTATGTCAGAACTGTATTGTTTGTCTAATAGGAAGCCAGATCCTAGAATTATTATAATTGATACCAGTAGTGCCTAGAGGCCCTAACTGAAATCTGGGATCTATTGTGTTTGGTTCAATACATACACATTGTAATAGACAGAGTTTATTGATCTAAACAGATAAGACAGAGAGCTGGTGGGAGAGAAGTTAAAAGGTGGTTAAGCAACTTGGTATAGAAGTTCTTTGATTCTTTGATTCTAGGCAACTTGGTACAGAAGTTCTGCCTTTTGCATACGGACTTGATCCAGTGACTACTACTGGATCAATGATCTAGAAGTGAAACCCTCGCTATCTTGTTCCCTGAGCCATCTTGTTTCTCTGATATTTGTGCCTTTAACAAGATAAAACAGAGAATAATTTAAAAAAAGCCCTTCTAAAGACTGTATGAAGTTTGTGTAACTCAGATAATTAAAGACAAAGATGTACTATTGAATGTATCCCAAAAGGTTAAAAGCATCTCCCCATACAGAAAATGAGGTCAAACTGTTTTATTCTCTTAAAATGTTATCATTAAAACATTTGGTAAAAGAATAAAAGCATGTGGAGTTCATGTAATCTGAATCACAGACTTGGCTATAAATGGTACAATACAAATGGCTTTTACAATTTAATAATAATTAGAGAAATTACAGGGAGATTGAATTCCCTCTCATAATTATTCTTTGATTCGAATGGTTATACAAGTACATATTGGCTCTGTGAGAAGGTGAAGCTGATCGTCAGTCCTTTAGTTACAGCACAGCTTCTTTATGAGCTAAAACAAAGAAATTAAAAGGAGAAAAATTAAATGCAAGAAAAAGTCCACTTCTCTGTAAATTATTAAATACAGATGGGAAGCTCCTACACGACAACAGATGGCCAGCCACTGCAAACAAATTAGCATATAGACAACCATTAGCAAATTCAATTAAATGTGAATCTAAATATTAATTAGAATTTAAAGGCAATAGCACTGAATAAGTGATGTGTTTCTAGGGCACAAGGAGATCTGATTACAGAGTGGGAACCTACTGACAGTTCCATTGGAATTTGATGAACTAATTAAAGTGTGACTTATCTACCTTTCTATAGTAGAGAGATTCATATTTTATGCACGCTCTGCACTACGGTCATTTTCAATCTACTACTTCTCAGAGTGAACAAACTTCAAATATGAAAATTAGTGAGGAACCTCTTTTTTCCAGCATCCATGTATCTGTCTTAGGAATTTCTAAGGTGCTTAATAGCATAGTGCCTAAGCTCTTACACTATGACATAAATGCTGAAATAAGCATGTATTTCCATAAAATCAATATTCTGCTCCAAAAGGATGGACCATTATGTACAGAAGTACAATAGTTTTGACATATTATTATTCTTATGAAGGTACATTTTTCTGTTCAGAATGTAATAGCTTGATTGAATAAACATCTATCTAGATGTATAGAGACAGAAGCTATTATTTTAGTTAAGAACAAGCCAGATGTGTTTCTGAAGACTAATGGTTCATTAAGCAATATATTAATTTGGAGAAGAGTAAATGGCATTTTTCTCAAGAGGAGGGATGTGAGATCTGATGTCCTGTCCAAATTCCAAAGTGGTAATTACATTTTACCTACGTACATTTCCCCTAATGATTATGTAGTGTACAAAATACTTCTCCACTGCCTGTTCTAAACTATTAAAGCTGGTACTATGAAGATGATATACTTAGCCTACAGAATTAAAAATGAATATATCAGTAAGATCACAGGAAAAGTATGGCAAACTACTTTCAACAAGGTTAGGAAAGCTAAATACGTCTCTGTTATGTCTGACTGCACTCAAGGTCATTCCTGAATGGAACAAACATCTCAGGTGTTACAATATGTTGAGGTTCCAAAAGACAGAGCAAATTTCATTGCTACCCATACCAAAACAGGGTAGGGCATTATGGAGATTATTTCAGAGAAGTCGAAAAAAAGACATTTTAAATCTGACTGAACCACGCCCCTACCGCTCCTTCAGTGCTGGGGGTGGGGGTCCAGGCAGAGATGGCATGTAGCCAGCTACGGTTGCCTAACTGAAATATCTTCACAGCCCCCTTTGTGACAGCAGAGGAGAGCACAAGGATCATATCAGGGCTGAGTATCTGACCTTCTATTTCAAGTAAATTTTTAATGATATTCTAAGTTTGTAATTTCTTACACTCAAGTTTCTTGGATGGAGAGAGACTCTTCAAGCCTTCACTGCAATGATTTTTGCTTCTTGCTGTCTAAGCCAAATTTTATTTAATGTTACAGTTAAAATGTGTGATTCATCAAACCACATTTTGTAATTATTAACTAGAAAATCTGTAATTGATTTGTACTTGATTTACAGACTCCAAATAAATATACTGTATTAACACTTTATATATATCATTTTTTGCGGTTTTTGTGTGTGTTTGCTTCAGCAGTTAAAAAGGCTATTCCATTTAAATGGTAAGTCAATAGGAAAGCAGAGAAAGAAACATCAGCTAGGTGGAAGACAGAGTTGTGGAATCAGTCTATATAGAAATCTTTTCACTTGTATAGATTTTAAGATATGTCATTAGTCTAGTGCCACAGCATGTGAGAAAGACCTCCAAATACACGTGCTTTCTTTTGTTCAAAATAGCCAATGCATTCTAAGGGCTGATCTTCACTACGCGGAGATCAATGCTGCTGCAATCGATGCACCGGGTGTTGATTTAGCAGCTCTAGTGAAGATTCACTAAATTGAGAGCAGAGTGCTCTCTGGTCTATCCTGGTAGTCCAGCTCCCCAAGAAGATTAAGGTAAGTCGACAGGAAAGTGTCTCCTGTTGATACAGTGCAGTGAAGACATCGGGGAAAGTTGACCTAAGCTACGCTATTCATGTAACGGAAGTAGTTTAATTTAGGTCAATTTACCCCCATAGTAAAGACAAGCCCTAACGCTTTATTTACTATTTTTGACTTGAGACAACCTGTGATATTCTGGAAAAATGTGTGCACCATATACTCCTGATTCTCTGAATAGCAGGGGACACACCGATTTTATTCAGATAATCTGGAAGTTTGGATAGTCAGGAGGGGAGGAGCAGCCACAGAAGGAGCCCTCTGCAGATCTGCTATTATGGCCCTGCTCGCTCACTCCTGTGACAGTGGGGCTTCAGATGGCTTCCAGCACTGCCTCATCCGCCCTCCCGATTATTTGCAGGTGCACGGTTCAGGGGGAGAGTCTGCAGACATAGCAGGGCAGAGCTGACACACCTGCCTCTGCCTCTGCCCTGCCAGGACCATAGCCATCCATATACCTTGTGCCTACAAGAAGTGTAGGTCACCAGCCCTGCAGCTGTTCACAGACATTCCACAGTTTCGCTGTCACAGCACCTCTCACTGTGTCCCATGACAGTGTGGCTGCAGAAGGACTCTCTGTGCTGCCCTAAGAGCCATTCAGCAGCAGTGTGGCGTTCTGAGGCCAGGGATCTCTTCTCTATTATCTGCTTTATCCAGATCCCTTCTTTGTCTCCCAGCATGGGTTTCAGAGAATTAGGAGTATAATGTGTGTATGTGTGTGTGTGTATATATATATGCACAAAAGTGTTTCTTGCACTGTTGTGAATTAATTTAATTAAAGTAATTCATTTCTTTCAATAATACAATAGACTGAATTATGGAGTCACCATAAACTCATACAGAAAAAAATAACAAATTCAATATAACAAATTGTGAACTTGATCACACTCTAATGTTGTGATAAAGCTCCTTTCTTACTGCAATTTCTCATGTATAGTGTCTGCCCAGAGGAGAATTTTAAGAAAATGTGATATTACTCAGATGAGCTGTTTTTAAATTCGGAGACTGAAAATACAGTGGAGGTTTGGTTTCTTTCTCTCCCCCTCCGCCCACCAGGTTTAATGGACTTTTTGGGACATTGTTCTCATTTTTATTACCCAGTCTTATTGAAAAACTTTAAAGATTTCAAGTGTCTACGTACCAGCTTTCTGTGAGAACTAGCACACAGAACTCTATTGAACTCTGTTGGAATTAAAGTTGTGGGGTTATTTTAATGGTGCGTATCTCTAAAAGCATGGAGGACATGTATGTTGCTGTCTTGTGGCATCCCCTGTGAGTAGAGCAAAGCAACAAAATGCAGATCATGGACTCATGTCCTAAGTGACAATCAGCCTGAAAAAGCCATCTTCTAATTGGGCCACTTTCAGGGCCAGTGTCACAAACCCTAGCTCTGAGGCCACTTCTCAAAATGCTGCATTTTAATATTGAGGGGATATTGGCAGTGAAAGATACTCTTCTCTGACATCCAGTTACAAACCTTGAAGCACATGGAGTCTTGCTTCAGCAGATGCAAGTGACCACTGACAGGCAAACTTTCAGTGCCAGGAGCTGTCATGGCTCATCAACATCACAGGCAGTATGGGATGGCAGCTCATGTTAGAGAAGGGCTGTCCGCTCTTACTATATTGACATCTGGTCCAAATGATATTGTGAATGGTAGGCCATAAAAGAGATGAACATAGGCAGATTAACATAAACAAGCTTCCAACAGCTAGCTGGCCAACCCTCAATCTGCCCACCTTTCCCGGTTCTTACATCTAAAATGGTGACTTTAATTCCTACCATGTTAACTAGTGATATCTTGGCAAGAATGCAGATGAAGAGAACCTAATCAAGTAGGCATCGGCCACTGATCTACAACCCCTCTATGACCAAAGCAAATGCCACGCTTTCACAGTAGCAGATGGGCAGCAGGCTCTTCATCCAATATTGCCTTTTCATCTTCCAGGCAACTGTCACATGTGGTCATAGAACAGAAGGTGCTTGAAGCTTTCGTAGAGTTTCGGCATTGGTCATCTTTGATCACCACGGGCCTGTGGATGGCAACAACAAACAGCTTATAGAAGGCCCAATGGAGTTTTTTGAAAGCTCAGTGGGAGGTCTTTCAAGCAGAAGTGGAGACATATGTCAGTAAACTGGCTGAGTTGGACTTTACATGTCCAGCCAATATAAATGACTCCTACCAAATTTTCTGCAAATTATTTCAGGCAGCTGCTAAGAAATCAATCCATGGAGCCTATCATTGACAGTATATCCCTAGATGGCCGTCAGAGGCAATTAAGCTCTACTAGGGATTCAAATCTTCTGGTAATGAACAGGAGGCTGTTAATAAGAGCAAGGAACATATTCAATTGCTGGATCAAACCAGGCACGAATGATGGAGAGAGATAATTACAAACCTGGACTTTACTCATTCTGACTGGAAAGCCTGGTAGATCATCAGAAGACTTTATGGAGATTCAAGCCTCAACAAAAAGAAGTTTCTAGTAAACACAAATACTATTGCATCCCAGCTAGTGACTAATGGCCATACAGAGAATTTGGATAAATTTTCAGCCATTCAAACAAAACTGAGGTTACAGAGAGGCAGCTGCGTCTCCAGGTACCAGCACACCAAGTGCGTGCCTGAGGTGGCAAGCTGCAGGGGGTACCCTGCCAGTCCCTGCAAGGGCAGCAGTCAGGCAGCCTTTGGTGGCTTGCCTGCGGAAAGTCCACCAGTCCCGCAGATTCTGCAGCAATTCAGTGGCAGGTACACCAAAGCCTTGGGACTGGTGGACCTCTCACAGGCAAGCTGCCGAATCCGCGTTACCAGCGGACCTCCTGTAGGCAAGCCACCAAAGGCAGCCTTCCTGCCATGCTTGGGGTGGCAAAAAAGCTAGAGCCACTCCTGCAGAGAGGTTGTTGGCTCCTAGTGTGAATTGAAACCTGATGGCTCTTTTTCCAGACAAAGACTAGGACCATGTCACAAAGGTCATGAAACAAGGAAAGGCTCCAGGCCAGGACTATATCCATGTGGAGTTTCTGCTTCCCCCTCACTGGGTTTCAGAGCCCAGGTTTCAGAAAAAAGGAGTTCTTGGCAAGCATATGACCATGTGAGAACTTTATAGATGTTCATGTGGATTGGAGTCTTTTACAATAACAGACCATAAACTACTTGTAATCTTTATCAACAGAAAAGAGCTGAATCAAGCACCACTGAGATGCAGTGTCTATTAGTAAGATTCATGTAATTTAATCTGGTTACTAAATATGTTACTGGGAAAAAACTAGAAGTAGCAGACACACTATCATGAAACCCAGCATCACACTCAAGTACCTGTGACATAAAGGTGTACATGGATCCTGGATGTATACAGACCAGTTTCAGAAAAGAGACTACTCCAGCTACATTGACAGACACACAATTTCAAGAAGTTCTAACTTACATTAGGGCTGACTGGCTCAAGTCTCTGAAAGAAGTGACAAGAGACTACTTTAAAGTACAGGGACAATTAATCGAGTTAAAAGAACTCATGATTAAAGACAATTGCATAGTAATTGCAAATGAAATGAGGAAACCTCATCCATGAAGGACATCAAGGACTAACTAAATGCCATAAATGGGCCAAAATGTTAGGGTAGTGGCCGGGCATCAGCAAGGTAAAAAAAAAAATCTACATGTAAACATTGCAGAACTAATAGAACAACACTGCACAAAAACCCTTTAATACCAACACCTCTATCAGACAGACTTTGGACATATACATCTGAATTCAGAGGACATTGTTATGTGGTCGTAATGGATTATTTTTCCAAGTAAACATCCATAATGTACTTGAAAGACATAACATGTTACAGTATTATCAAGCAACTGAAGTGCACTTTTGCTCACTTTGGTATTCCAAAACAACTGCTGATAGTTAAAGGACAACAGTTCACTGAAACAGGTCAGACTGGAAGGTTGGTCATATTGGCAAAGATCCCAGAGGTTTTTTTGCCTTCCTCTGCATCATGGGACATGGATCACTTGCTGGGTTGAACTAAAGTAAAATGGTGAAGAATTCTTTGTAACTTGACGTCTAAATCATGGTTTGAGGTCTTCAAATATCAAAGGGGTAGCCATGTTAGTCTGGATCTGTAAAAGCAGCAAAGAATCCTATGGCACCTAATAAACTAACAGACGCTTTGGAGCATGAGCTTTCATGGGTGAATACCCACTTCGTCGGATGCATGTAGTGGAAATTTCCAGGGGCAGGCTTCTTGCTTGCATATATATACCTGCCCCTGGACATTTCCACTACATGCATCTGACGAAGTGGGTATTCACCCACGAAAGCTCATGCTCCAAAATGTCTGTTAGTCTATAAGGTGCCACGGGACTTTTTAAGGTCTTCAGTAACTCAGCCAAAGATTATGAGTCTATTGCAGGAGTGGGTGCATGAGGTTATGTGGCCTGTGATATGCAGGAGATGGTACCTTCTGACCTTAAAGTCTATGTGTTTATAAGCTCACAATACCCATTCCTACCAGTGCATTAAAAGATCTTATTGTGAACACAACTGCTGTATCTCTCCAGGAAGTAAGCATTGTAGCCAGTCTATATCTGTTACAGAAGCCTGACCTACAAGCAGCAGTACTGTAACCTACCATGTTGTGAGGCTGGCAAACCAGGTGCAAGCTGTAGAAAATGTTTGTTCTGAAATTGTGAACTTGTCAGGAGAGATCATCTCTTGATCATCAAGAAGGTCTATCAAAACTAAATGGGCCATTGTGAGACATCACAATACAAAGACTTTGTTAATTGCCCCTTCACATCCATGAAGAGGTAAAAGGGCTTGTCCCAGTAGTTTGAATTCTGGAAGCTGGAAATAAATATAGCTGACAAGAAATGTTTTCATCTCTCTTTTGCTGGCCTGATGCTAGTTAACATTTTTATCAATGACCTGGACAAAAACAGAAAATCATCTCTGATGAAGTTTAGAGATAACACAAAAACTAGGAAGCAGAAAATAATAAAGAGGACAAGTCACTGATACAGAGTGATCTGGATCACTTGGTGAACAGGGTACAAGTAAACAATAAGTTTTAATATGGCTAAATATAAATGTATACCTCTAGGAACAAAGAACATAGTCTACACTTACCAGACGGAGGACTCTATCCTGGGAAGCAGTGACTCTGAAAAACTGTTTAGGGTTGTGTGGATAATCAGCTGAACATGAGTTCCATGTCTGATGCTGCGTTTAAAAGGGCCAGTGTGATCCTGGGATGTATAATCACTAGAATCTGAAGTAGAAGTGGAGAGGTTATTTTACCTTTGTATTCTCTGTTAGACTGAAGACTCAATTATCAAATATTTGTTTCCCATAGAGGTAATCAATTCACCCTCAATCTTATCTTTGTTGAGCTAAATAGATTGAGCTCTTTGACTCTATCACTGTAAAGCATGCTTTCTGACCCTTTAATCATTCTTATGGCTCTTTTCTGAACTTAGCCAATTTATTAACATCCTTCTTGAACTGTGGACACCAGAAGTAGACACAATATTCCAGTAGTGGTCATACCAGTGCCAAATACAAAGGTAAAATAACCTCTCTACTCCTACTAGAGATTCATCCGTTTATACATCTCAGGATCGCGTTAGCCCTTCTGGACACAGTGTCACACAGAGAGCTCATGTTCAGCTGATTATCCACAACAACCCCCACCTCTTTTTCAGATAGGGCACTGACAGCTTCTTCAGGTCTGGGAAGCTAACTCAAAATGTTACTGTTAAATAAAAAAAATGAACAGATTGTTTAGCCTAAGTAGTTAACACACATTTCAAGGGACCCTTCAAGGTGAAGTGGCCCATTAACACTGCTCCGGTGAATGAGTGAATGGGTGGGAGAAGCAGTTGGGGGGGAGTTGTTAGTGGTTTAGAGATTGTTGTAATAAACAATAAATGCAATGTCTCTATTCAGTTCATGATTGTTGGTGTCTAACAAAGTTATGATTTAAGCTCCTGGGCTTGTCTTATGAAAGTGTGCAGGTTCCTTCTGAGGATGAGGACTGATAGATCAGATATAGAAAAGCATTGATATGGTGTTTTTTCCTTTGCATACATGCAGAAGAAGTTGTGTAAGGGTACCATATTGATGTAACCTGAGAGCACAGATAATGCTATGTACAGTTGGGCTCTATAGGCCCATGGAAATTTTTGTCTTAACTATAATGTTCTACTTAGACTGCTTTAAAGGGCAATGTGGGTGAACAAAGCCCAGAGATGGGAGGTGATTTTAACCAACCTTTATACCTTCCTGATTGTCTACTGTTGCGGAGGCCAGCATCGCCCTGGCATAGTTTAGGCAGCCATGGAGGGTTACAACAGCCTGGCCTTGGGGGCCTATGGGTGGTAATGTTGCCTGGAATCCCTTCAGGACTATATACTATAGCTTCACCACTACTCTTCACCTCCATTATGCTGGGGTTTGCAGTGGGGACATGGGGTAACAAACTGCTTTGTGGAAACTCTGAGGCAAAGAGAATTTTCTGTTCACTGGATTTGTAGTTCTAGCAGCTGCAGTATAAAAGGGCCATAGTGAAGGAAGAAACCCTCCCTATATTCTCAACCTTTATTAATTCTACAAAGTGTTTTGAGTGGAATATAAAATGGAGTTAGGATCATCAGTGTGTGTATGTACTTGCCAATACTTGATATTAAAAGGTCATATTTCTACATTCCATGTACACTCTACCTTAGGTTGAATTTCTTACAAAGATATGGGATTCTGTAGCAATCCTAGTCTGGTTAACACTAATAAAATATTATCTGAAATTGCCACCAAGCTAACACATTCACTTTGAGCTAATCATGGAATGCTTTTTCTAAGCATCCTGCCCATAAGCACAATACATTTGTACATATTTGACCACTAGTGAGTCTGCTAGCTATAAGCATATCAATACTATTTTGTAACCATTTTTTTTCCATTTATGATTTCACTATATTCAAAGCCAAAGTTGCACTTCATATTTCATACATGATATATGAATCAACATAGCTAAAACATTAGGAAGAATATTCATTGCAATATTGTTTAGGACAAAAAGGGTAGGGTTTTCAGATAGCACTTTTTGACATTTTTTTAATTCTTAATCACTCAAATATACCAATCAAAAGATGACTGATGTGAGACTTTGTGTGTATTCTGTTGCTTGTCTAAATTGACAGGTTGTGTGTATCAGAAAAATTTTTAAGTTCTTTCTTGAACTTTAGCTCTTATGTAATTGTGTCTTTTAAGCTTTAAAAACACTTTTCACTTGAAAATGGTTTTGAAATGTTACTATATATATGAATATATTATTTTATCATATTGTTCTACATTATCACTCTATTGCCAATAATTTTGGCCAGAAAAATCTGTTTCAGATTCTATTTAATTTGCTGTAAATTGCACTCTAATTTGAATTGTCTGAGCCCATTTAAATTAATTTGAAATGGGGTTTTTATCCTTTCAAAAATCTCCTAATAGATTTATAGACCTTATTTGAATACGACCTTATTTGATCCTAGGAAAACGTGATATGAAGCAATGAAAGGAAATGAGCTGTAAAACTGCAGGGAAAAAAATTAGGATTAAGTTAAAAAATTGAATCAGCGCCACTATTTTCCCTTGCCTCGATGAGTTTGACATTGTGTTATTTGATATGAAGGCCAAAATTTTCATTTGATCCAATTAAATGATAAATTTGCATGTCTGGGATGAAATTTTAAAGGTTGACCCGTTGATTTTCAAAGGCACGCTATATACTTGAGCAGCTACTATAACGTGATGTTGCTTTGCTATATATATAACGTACCCCTAAACACATCATATGTATCAATGAAATGTACAGTATTCTACCAATCTATTATTGCTGTATGTGTAAACACAGCACAAGGAACCACTTCCTCAATGAAGACTGATTCTAAAACCAGGTTCAGCTTAACATTATGCACATATTTAAGTGTTTTACTGGGCTGAGCTCTGAGCAAATGACAGGAGGCTGTCATTAGACCTAATAAGTGGAAGCAAAGAGTGCAAGAGAAGATATCATCTCACGATGACTGTCTTAGCAGTGGCGTGGAGGCGCTTAGCTCTCCCCAGATTTCACTCCATGTGTGCGGCAGCATGGTAAGAGCTATAGCAATTTTTAAAGCTCTGCATCCATTCCACTGCAACAGAAGGAGCCTTCCTCCTTAATTGCTTGTCTTTTCTCTTGTACTTCCCTCTTTTCTCTCACTTTCCAAATAATCTGTTACTTGGAGGGCAGAAGTCACTTCCCACATTATTGCTGAGGAAAGAGAAGGCGGAATCACAGGAGACTTTAGCTGCTTGGCAGAACATTCTGCATTCCTCCCATAGGGTGTAAGAAGATATCAGGATTTGGTGGCTTGGAGGTAAGGGCCCAGCTGTGAGTGAAAAATGATTTACAATGGAGATAAGATGGGAGATCCAATATTGTTGTGGGCATGGGAGGTCAGACCTCTGGGGATGGGGCAGCATGGAGAGGTTTGGAATATGCTGGTGGGAATTTGAGCATGTTAGGAGACTTTCAGCTGAAGCTGTACTTTTACATATCCCTTCACACTCCCAAGTTTATATCAAGCTCCTCTCCTGGCTCTTCACGTAAGGAATGAATGTGTAATGGATGGATTCTAGTAGTGTAACGAGCGAGTGCTGAGAGAATGTGGAATCAGTCAACGGTACGCTTGGCTGATATGGCAACTCATGGTGTTGGATGCCATCAGGTGGTGGAGGCACATCTACATTGAACACATCACTGGACTTCGGCAATACCAGGAGGGATGAGCTGGAGTGCCGACGAGAAGTGCAATCAGGAAAGGAACGAATACTTTCCTCGTGGATTGTATTTTCTAAATGGACAACCAACCTAATTCTCAATTACTGAGGGACAATCTCCACTCATTGATATATTTTTCTTTCCACAACCAAATTTCTGTACAACTTTTCATGAGTGATGTACCTGAGTATTCAGATTCTAATACCTAGACTGTATTATTAAATCTATTCACCTTTAAACTTGGGTTATTGCTGATTATGCACTCTATGTATCATATGATTTTAAAAACAAACTTTGCATTTGTGGATAATTTAAGCATTACACCCAGACGTACAGATACTCTTTCCCCAGCTATGTATTATATATGTAAGCAGAGTCAGGATGAGCTGTACCCTGACATCTGGTGGTGAAGTATGGGAAGTGTGGAAAGAATGTCTGGAATGCAAAATCTCAAATATTTGCATAGGCACGCCTAACCCATCCCAGACTGCCGAGCTGTGGGACTGCTTTGTGACAGAAATGACTCAACCTCAGTTGGGTGGTACTTGCTAGACAAGGGACATGGGTTCCAAAACCCTGTGAATAGAGAGAGGTTGGGGACAGGTATTTGTGCCTGGTGGTGCAGGCTCCTTGTGGAGCTAGAAGCACCAGTTGCACCCCCTCCTCTCTCCACTGTGGAATGTCAGAGTTGATTTTTTATTCCCTTAAGACTCTAGATACAGGTTGCTGAGCTGAACTCACTTTGGGCTAATGGTGCACTAGCACTGGGCTCCCCTACTATGTGCTGAGATCACTAAGAGCTGAAATCACAAAAGAGCTGAAATTACTGAGCTGGGAGCACTGAGTACTGTGCTAACTAGTGGGGGAGCCTGAAGCTATACTGTGGAACAGAGCAGCTGGCGGAGTGGAGCAGTTTATGGGGATGGCTGGAGCGGACCACAGGACAGCTGGTGGAGTGGAGCGGCTGGCAGAGCGGAGTAGCTGTGGGGCGTGTGGAGCAGCCCACAGAGCGAGCGGAGCCGAGCAGTTTGCTGGGACAACTGGAGCAGCTCACGAGGCAGCTGGTGGAGCGGAGCAGTTTGTGAGGACGGCCGGAGGAGCAGAGTGGAGCGGCTGGTAAGGCGGAGCAGTTCGTGGAGAAGGCGGAAGCAGAACCCACGGAGAGGCAGGGCAGTTGGCCCTGGACCACGTAAGGTGCCCCTTTCACCCAGGCTGGGGGGAGGGACCTCTATAGATAGACTCTTGAATTCTGGGGTGGCATTGACCAGAGACTTTTGGGTTGTTGGACTTTGGAGTGATTGGACTTAAGACCCTAAGGGGAAAAGGACATTGCCAAATGTACTTGGGGGGGTGGTTATGGTTTGTGTTATAACTCTGTTTGTGGTGTTTCTCCAATGGGATGCCACATTGATTCCTTCCTTTATTAAAAAGATTTCGCTACACTCAGACTCCGTGCTTGCGAGAGGGGAAGTATTGCCTCCTAGAGGCGCCCAGGAGGGTATGGTATGTAAGTGTCCCAGGTCACTGGGTGGGGGCTCGAGCCGGTTATGCCTTGTGTTATTGAAACGGAACCCCTGGATACTGAACCTGGCCCTTGTTGCTGCCAACTCAGAGGGGCAGAAGGGTTACATATACTTTTTAAAACATTATCCTTAATAAAAATTTTAAATCTGTGAGAAAGCTAACTGCCTGGTAGCCCAGGACAAGTACAAGTGCTATTTGGACAAATAGTATCAAGTTTCTTGCCTGGTGGACAACAGCAGGAGAGGCTGGGGACTGGCCAAGCCAGTGGCAGACGCAGCAGCGCAGAGATCAGAGGGAAGGTACAGGAGCAGGGAATGAGCCAAAAAACAGCAACAGAATTGAGCTCCCAGGGTTATGGGAAAACTGTCAGCCACGATACATAATGCCTTGCAGAATGCGAGCAGGGCCAGGGAGCTCTCAGCAGCACAATTCGATGTCGCCTGAGTGTAAGCCTCTGCTGTGTTTGAGCTCTGAGGCTAAGCTGTTAAATTTGAATGTGCTGGCCATTGGTGATCTGGTCAGATGGCTGTGGGACTGGATTATAGGGCCTGGGCTTTTCAGCTGCCAGTAAATTATCCGGTCTTCATCCTACAAACATCAGCTGCAGGCAGGGAATTTATTGAAAGATTTTATTTTGGGCTTTTTTTTTCTTCCAGAAAGGGCAACAACATTTTATTTTGCTAACCAACCAAGAATGGGCTCTAGTGAGAAAATTCCACAACTTTATTTCAAGAGGAAGATTCAGACTTCTCTCCATGGTAGTTTTGTGACAGCATCATCCATTTAACAGCAGCAATTTGTTTTGTTAACCAGTCCTAGGATTCCTCATTCAAACATTTGTATTTACTCATGTATTTCAATTTATAGCATGCGGTCTTGGGCAGGTACTGTCGCCTCTTCTGTGTTTGCACAGTGCCCAGTACCGAGGCAGTGTCAAGACATTCTGAATAATAATAAAAATATTTTTAACACCTATTCAGGTTGTAGGTATCTTGCCTAGAAAATTAAAAATACAGTCAGACATGTTTATATCACACATGTGCATATAGAGATGGTTTATTGGAAAAAAAAGTGAAAAAATTGACTTTAAGATGTCGAACTATGCTGTGGAAATGTTTTAATTAGAAAAATCCAACAGATGAAACCAGTGCTAATAAAGTGTCTGGGTCAATTGAGCTGAGGATTGATGTAATCTGAGTGAGGAGCATTCTTAAAGAGTTCAATACAGACAAGTGTGTGGGCGCGTTGTATTTCCATGATTTACTTCTCAAGAAAAGAGGACCTCTTCTCCTTGAAAAGTAAGAGACTTTGCCAAAGCTAGAGTACAGCGCTGAAACCCATGGTAGTGAAAGACAGTACTGGCCCCTGCATCTGAATATGGATTCTTTGAGTTGTCAGATTTGAAGGGGTGAATGTTTGAGCATTTAGAATAGTTTTCCATCAGCTGTTTTGACAAAATTGAAATGTACAGCAGGAATGTGTCAATTCTGCCAAAACTTTTTACAGTTTATTGTAAACTGTAAAACTTGTTGGATACCCAGCCTGCCTGGTTTCTACCAGCTTGCATACCTGCCCATCCTCTTCCCCGGGGTCACTGTCTCCTTGGCAGTCTGCCTGGTGGGTGGGCTTCTGACTTTCCTGGCTGATCTACCTGCTGGCAGCTGCCCATAAGTGTTTTTAAAAAAATAAAAAAATAAAAAAATTCAGGCCTTCTAAAATATATTTTTAACCTTTTCTGTTCTGCAAGTAATTTTGCATTTCTGACTTTTTGTTCCAGTGTGTAGCTTTTATTTATTTATTTACTTATTTTATTTATTTATTGAATTGTGAAATTTCCTTTGGGATAGAACTTCCTACTTGAAGTTTAGCTTGAAGCTTCCAGTGAACACCTGGAGGCCAGATTCATCAAACCAATCCAGTCTCTCTCAGCTTCATTGTTTCTCTTGATTGCATCAGAGGGACAGATGGTCCTTTGGTATATAGGCCTTATGCCTTTGAAAACTCTGAAGCTGAGTACCAGCAACCTGAACTGGAGCCAACATTTGGAAGCAGACACAATCAGGCCTTGATATGAAAGGATAAAGTGGTTGGAGGAGATCTCAAGCAGCTTCAAAAATAATATATGCAATTCATTTCATACATTTTATTTCCACTTTATTAGGAAAATCACCCCCAAATAAAGCAAAATTTGACCCTAAAGTGCTGTTTTCTGCTTTCTTATCGTTGTCTTTATAAAAAAATATATAATTCTGCTAATATTGTTTTAGAGAAGTTTCTCCAAAAAAGTGGTTAGTGAAATAACATAAATGTGATTCCTGTCCAAAAGAAAAGTATTAAATGAATCTAAAATATTAGAGTAATATGAAAAAAAATGAAGTATTTAAAAGGCTTTATATCTTCATAATATGGCTGTAAAATTGTCTGCATTTTTAAACCATTCTTACACTGGCTAATGTGCATTAAATAGTGCAGTGTGGCAACATTTCTCAAATAGGCAAGAATTCATGGTGGCTTTGGAAAACCATGTAATATTTTGTATCTTCATATCAAATACTTGGTTGTTTCTGTAGAAATGTAAGGCAGGTTCTAGTGGCAAAAACCTCCCATGTTGCTATGAAAATACTAAAATTTTCCTGCAAAAACTAGTAACATTTCACACTGTGGCAAAGTTAAAGAAAATCACAACTTTTGTTCTGCGAAAAGGGGCTCTATTCTCTAGAGGGATTCCAAAATGTTATGCCTCTTCAGCTCAACATATTACCTGAATTTGGGTAAAGATTTGTGTAATGAAAACTGGTACTTTTGCATATCTCTGGTACAAGTGTTATTTAAAGACTCAATCCTGGAATTTGCTGAACATCATGAGTATCTAGCTGAATAGCTCAAATCCTGAAGCTCTGGAATAGGTTGTACTCCATTGGATCCAGGCATGGAAGAGACTTGTTGATCTCCTAAAGCTTCATAGTATGGTGTCAATCAATGGCCTCTCCTCACACTTGTTCATGGGGAAAGGGAGTCCAGATAAAAGATGTGGATTTGTCGTGCTTTATCTTGAGTAATTTTCAGGGATTTTGACTTCAGATTCATAGTATTAACTTTTCCATGAAGACCCCCTCTGTTGACGAACTTCCCTTCCAAGCAGATTTCAGCGTGCAGTTACAGTTACAGGAAGGCCTGGCAACACACCTTCACTGGACCTGCAATGTATGGGACCAAGAAAAGCCACAGATCGTTCTGGAGCTGTTGCAGAATCACAAGGTTTCAAGGTAAATTGTCGTGGGCTTCTTATAGATCCCATGATTCCATGCAGATCTCAAAGGTCCATGGTCTTTGTAGAAATATTTGGAGGGAATTCCATGAAGGGAAACCTCATAGAGTTTTCTGGTTTTCCCATAGTAGATGCTGATTTAGTCCTGAGATTTTATTCAGTCTTTACCCAGGCAAATGTTTGCCTGTGACAGAATGAATTAGAACTGCAGCATATTGTCCATTGGTTCAGTATCTCATAGGAGACAAATCACTACCTTGTAGGATTGGATTCTTGTGGCCATATGGCTTTGGGAATAGTGAGGGAGGTAAAAATTCTCATTGATGTCAATGGAACTTGGTCCTGTGAAGATTAAGAACCATGTACGTGTAACACCAACAAACCCCCATCATCATCAGCGGGATCATACCTGGGGACCTCTGGCGCTAAATGCATGAGCTTCTACTGAATGAGCTAAAAGCTATGTGGCTGGTAGCTAAGACTTTAGCAGACTCATTAATCTCTAAGTGGTTATGGTGCCACTAGAGGGGACAGAACACCACACCCCGGAGGTGTCTAGGTTACATATAAGGTTTTTCTTTCATTTTTTTTCTGTGAAGCAGGGATGTTCTTTTGTGATCCAAGTTTACAACCAAAAATGTCATGCGCAAATGTTTTATTCTGAGTGAAAAAGTTTTGTGAAAATGATAGGCAGACCGTTCCCATTTGTAATGTATAATCTGCTTGAATTCCTCTCAAAATTATTATTCCACACCTGATGAACTGGGGAGAGACCACCCTGCTGCTAGAAAAAATAATCTAGTTTGAGCTGTTTGACTTACATCATTGTCTTTACTTACAGTGCTTTGAATCTGCAACCCTGCCTAAGTTCATGCTGAGGTGGGAAATAGTATAAAATTAGATAAACAAAAGCCTCTAAATCTTACATTTACAGCATTATATTGCACTGTTGAGAGGTATTTACCAGTTCATATTTTCTTTTAAACAAATTTTAGTCTCCATTAACTGATGTTGCATATTCTTCCATCCCTGTTTGTGACTCTACCACATAATTTAAATGTTAGTTAGCATTTTTAGTATCTGCTCCTGTTTAAAAAATGCTGCAGATTAAAAAACAAACAAACTCACACCTTGCTGTTAGTTATCTGTGCAGAATAACAGGCTATCGCTTTCAAACATCACTGATTTTAAACACTTTTGTTACCCTGGCAACCACGATAAGAATGCAGACCGACCGATCTTCATAAATAGTAGCTAAAGGTTAATATTGTCTTTTACCTGTAAAGGGTTAACAAGGAACCAACACCTACCAGAGGATCAATGCAGGACTGGATTTTCAAAGTCAGGAGGGAATTTTGGACTCTGGTCTTTGTTTGTCTCTCAGCTATGAGAAAGCTCTTTCTTCTTCTAATCTTCCTGTGTCAACTTGTAAGTAAGTCGAAAAACAATATAGGCTTTTATGATTGTTTTGGGTGTATTTACAGGTGTGAACTTGCTGAAATGATTTCTAAGTGGATACATCTTTTGAATCAGACTTATTTATAAATTTTTTTATAAGCAATGCCGTATTGTCACTTGAATGCAGGAGTTTATATTCCCTATGTCTTTTTCTTTTCTTTTATTATAAGCTTTCTTTTTAGACTGTTGTTGAGTTTTCTCTCTGGGTAGACTAAGGAACAAGGGAGGATTCACGTTTTGTTAGATCTAGGAGAAAGCTCGCAGCCACCAAGAATTGGTTGGAGGGGAAGAGAGAGAGATCATTTGTCTGTTCCTTGATTTGGGTTGTCTCTTTGTAATAAAGGGACATGCTCTTGTATTTGATGTAAAAATGCATCAATACTTCAGTTAGCCCGAGGAGGGAAAGTCTGAGTGAGAGAGAGAGGGAAGGAAGGGTCATTGGGTCCCCCAAACAGAAGGTTTGGGAACCAGAGGGGGCCAAAACCCTATTTTGAGTGTGCCGCGAGATCAAAGCTCAAGCTGGAAGTAATCTTGAGAAGGGCTTCATGTTAACACCCAGATTTTGGACGCTAAGTCAGATTGGGAAAGATGCTTAAGTTATCTGTGCAGAATACAGGCTAGATCAGCTTCAGAACATAAAACTGATTTTAAACCCATTTACCTTGGCAACAGATAAGTGAAATGCAGACCCCACATCTGAATGTTGACTGTTGCTAAGTGTGTGATCCCAGGATGCTCTCTAATGACATCTCACCAGCCTTTGAAAAGTACAAGAACATGCCAGAAAGAAGAGGTGGGAAAGAGCTGTATCTCCTTGGCAGTAAAGGATTGGAGAGTGTTGAACAGAAGGATCAGTATTCTATGTTCTGTAATTGTTAAATAAATAACAGTTAAAACTGGGACACATTCTTAATGGAGAATGACATAAGAGTTCACCTTTCCTGACTGACCTTTTGGTCCCACTAGTCTAATGTTAACAATACACATATATTGTTTTTCATTTGGAAAATGATTTTTAGGCCTTAATGTAGGCTAGATCTTCGGCTGCTGTAAATTGGCATCACTGCAGCAAAGTTGCTGCCAGTAGTCACTTTGCATCAGGTAAGTATCTGGTGTTAGGTATTTAACTGAGCTGTTCTAAGGAGTTCCAGCTAGCTCTGAGCCGAGGTGCTCATGACAGCTGTCACATGCTAGTAAAGCCTGCAGAATTATACTTGTGACCATGTCTCATTCCTTCAAGCACTGAAGGATGGAGAAAGTCATTTAGTTTCCAGAATAGGCACAGCATACACAAGAGGGCAAATTGAAATTTGTTGGGGATTTGCAGGGCTAAGGTTTATATATATTTGGGAAACCCAGTGGGATGAGAGCTGGTAGAAAGCAAGTATTTCATGTGGAAAAGGGCAGGGATGTGGGGAAAGCAAGAAAGAGTGAGAAGCAGCATCAGGCAGTTACCAATAGGGCAGAGATATATAGAAAACAAATGTTGGGTGACTGGTTACAGTCACATTCTGCAGCCATGGGATCATGCAGTGTTCAGGGCTCTGAATGAGTTAAATGAGATTGTTGACACACTCAAAGCTATTGTTTCAGGTTGTCTTCAAATGTAGGAACACATTGGTTACAGACTTTACACTCTATTACATTCCATTGTTTATACTCTGTTCACATTTTCAAAATTATGTTTTAAAAATGAAAGCTGAGATTCTGAAACACTGTTATGTTGCAAGAGGTGGATTCTGAGGCAAATTACGTGGCCATGAAATGCACAGGATCCTGGATTCACTTCTCTCCTCCCATGCTGCTATGACAGTTGTTCTCAGCTCCAGGTTTTCACTTGCGAGCCCTAGGAGTTGAGTATTTGGGTGTAGGACATTTTCAGGAAAGGATTATTTCCACTAATGGATAACAAAGCCATGTGCTGTAGACAACTGACACATTTGCCATATCAACCAAACACACATCTTCAAAATTGAGAGTAGATTTAAACTCCAAAAATACAGGTATCTCCTACCTGAGATAAAGGATATCCCTGTCAGCTGATTACTAGAAGTTGGTCCCTTATCCTCTCTCTTTCAGCCAGCCAGTACAGGGCAACACCACATGCAAATATACACACTCACCTCACTTCAGTGCATTATAATTGGCTCAATAGAGCAAAGCTTGTTCACCTTCAGGTATGGTATAAACCCTTACCCCTTAGGTAGTGATGGTTGGTGTGGACTGAAGGTTTTTTATGTTTTGATTGACATTAATGAACAGAATTAATGGAAGTGTGAAGAGAACTAATGTGATAAATAGATTAAATAAATCTATCACCGTTAGAAACCTTTCTCTGATACTCACCCTAACTTCCTTGTTCAGTTTTATCTAATTGTTCATGGTTCTGCCTTCTTGGACCATCCTCTCCACTTCTTGTTTTCTTGCTTTGGT
This sequence comes from Chelonoidis abingdonii, assembly GCF_003597395.2. Taxonomy (NCBI): domain Eukaryota; kingdom Metazoa; phylum Chordata; order Testudines; family Testudinidae; genus Chelonoidis; species Chelonoidis abingdonii. Next base: position 43,264,882 of record NC_133769.1, on the reverse strand, counting down.
TTATTAATATATCAATATTTTACTTGTTCTGCAACACAATGGGCCAAATTATGATCTACGTTACATTGGAGGAATCAATGTATAAAAGAAGAATATCATTATAAACTCCACACCAGTATCATCAATGTTGTCACTCTGATTACACTGATGTAAATTGAATCTAAGGTGCATACACTAATATATAAAGTTTATAATGGTATTTTCCATTTATGCATATAGGCCCTGATCTTCAGACACAGAAGTCAATGTGAGTTTTCAACTACATCAGGATGTACTGTTGAATGTTTTAAACAATGTCTTGGATGATAGAATGGAACATATGCTTATAAAATTTGCAAACAAAGCTGCGAGAGGTCTCAAGCACTTTAGAGGACAAGATTAGAATTAAAAGTTATATTGATACATTGGAAAATTGGTCTGAAATCAATAAGATGAAATTCAATAAAGACTGGTGCAAGTACTACACTTCGAAATGAAAAACCAAATGCACAGCTTCAAAATGGGGAATAACTGGCTAGGCAGCAATACTGCCGAAAGGAGTCTGGAAATTGTAGTAGAACTCTACTCAGCACTGATAAGGTCTTACCTGGAGAACCATGTCCAATTTTGGGCAGTACACTTTAAGAAATTTGGGAACAACTTTCAGAGAGTCCAGAGAAAAGCAAGAAAAATGATAAAAGATTTAGAAAACTTTTTGTATGAGAGCAGCAGAGAATCCTGTGGCACCTTATAGACTAACAGACATTTTGGAGCATGAGCTTTCATGGGTGAATACCCACTTCGTCAGATGCATGTAGTGGAAATTTCCAGGGGCAGGTATATATATGCTAGCAAGCAAACTTGAAATAACGAGTTTTAGTTCAATCAGGGAGATGAGGCCCTGGTCTAGCAGTTGAGGTGTGAAACCAAGAAAGAGAAACTGGTCTGTAGCTGGCAAGCATTCACGTCTTTGTTCAATCCTAAACTGATGTGTCAAATTGCAGATGAATGAAGCTCGGCAGTTTCTCTTTGAAAGTCTGGTCCTGAAGTTTTTTTGCTGCAGGATGGCCACCTTAAGGTCTGCTATAGTGTTGGCCAGGGAGGTTGAAGTGCTCTGCCTACAGGTTGTTGTATATTGCCGTTCCTAATATCTGATTTTGTGTCCATTTATCGCTTTTCCGTAGGAGACTGTCCAGTTTGGATGATGTACATAGCAGAGGGATTGCTGGCATATTGATGACGTATATTACATTGGTGGGACTGCAGTGAATGAACGGTGATGGTGTTGGCTATCTGGTTAGTCCTGTGATGGTGCACTGGTGTAGATATGTGCGGTAGAGTTGGCATCGGAGGTTTGTTGCTGGATGGTCCTGAGTAGAGTTACTATGGTGCGGTGTGCAGTTTTGGTGAGAATATGGGTTTCAGGTAGGCAGCGTTGTCTGTGGCGAGGACTGCTGCCACCAATGCCTGTGAAAGTGTGGAATCATTGTCCAGGATGGGTGTAGATCCCCTGATGATTGCTTGGAGGGGTTTAGCTGGGGCTATGGTGATCGGCAGTGATCCTGTTGGGTTTCTTCTTGGGTTTGTCTCTGCGTAGGAGGCTTCTGGCATACCCTGTCTGGCTCTGTGATCTGTTTCTTATTTCCTCATGTGGGTATTGTAGTATTGAGAATGCTTGGTGGAGATTTTGTAGGTGATTGTCTTCTATCTGAGGCGTTAGAGCAGAATGCGGTTGTACCTCATGCTCGGCTGTAGACAATGATGTGTGATGTGCCCGGACGGAAGCTGGAGGCCAGAAAGGTAGGCCATAGCAGGATTGGAGGTTTTCGATATAGGTGGTATTAATGTGACCATCACTATTTGCATTGTCTAGAAAGTGACTCTCGCATAGATTGGTCCAGGCTGAGGTTGATGATGGGGTGGAAGTTGTTGAAATCATGGTGATTTTTCACAGTCTCCTTCCATGGTCCGATGATGAAGATGTCTAATGTAGCATAGGTAGAAAAGGGGCGTGAGTGGAACGAGAGCTGAGGAAGCGTTGTTCCAGGTCAGCCATAAAAATTTGGCATATTGTGGGGCCATGCAGGTGCCCATAGCAGTGCCACTGATCTGGAGATATATATTGTCATCAAATTTGAAAATAGTTGTGTGTGAGATAAAGGCACAGAGCTCAGCAGCCAGTTGTGCTGTGGCATCATCAGGGATACTGTTTCCTGACAGCTTGTATTCCATCTGTGTGTGGGATGTTTGTGTAGAAAGCCTCTACATCCATGGTGGCTAGATGGTGTTTTGGGAGGTGACCAATGCATTGCAGTTTCCTCAGGAAATCAGTGGTGTCCATGGAGATAGCTGGGAGTGCTGGTGACATGTCTGAATAGAGAATCCACATATCCAACAGTCCTTTAGTGAGACTGAGATGTATGAGAAAGTTTGAAAGATTGACATGTTTAGCCTAGAGGAAGCTGAGTGTGGGTGAGAAAAGACTGATAATAGGCTTCAATATGTAAGGTCTGTTATAAAAGAAGAGGGTCGATCAATTGTACTCCATGTCTACTGAGGGTAGGACAAGAAGAAATTGGCAGCAAAGGAGATTATGTTGGATATTAGGAAATAATTTCTAACTATAAGGATGTCAGTTACAGCTATCCCCTATTCCATTTTGTTTTCTTACAGCTGTCCCCTACTCCATTTTGTTCTCCTTCTGTGGCCCCCTTCCCTGGCTGTTAAGTTGTTTACCAGGGCCACTGCCCTTCTCAAAGGGAGGGCCTCTTAAAGTTGTTTACCAAGAGCCATTGCCTTCTCAAAGGGATGGCCACTGTTGCTAAGTGGAACCACTGCCCTTTCAAAGGGTTAGTCTTGTTATCACCTTGTTAAACCTGGGTCGGTGTAGGGTAGGCAATGTCCAGAGCTGCAAGACCATTGTGTTTTTAAGATCTTGGGCATGAGTCATAGGCCTCATGTGCTTTTGAGTCACCTACTGCACAGGACTCTGCCCAGACAGTCTCTGGCTCACCTACAGTTTGTCCCTGCCCCCTCCCCTCCCCTGTGACAGGGAGGCTATCAGAAGCCTGCGGGAAACTGCCTGAGTTTGCCTTTAAAACAGACATTTTTAAAACTAATATCAGAAAGGTTCCTGCATGCTGCCTGGTCTGATCAGCCAGGGGTTCTGGGGGTCCTTTCTCTGCTTCTCATTTTATTTTTGAGCATACCCCGTTTTTGAAACCCCCCCACAAAGAAAATTGCTGCTGAGAGATCTCCTGATTATTGAGACCGTACCTAGCCTTCTATGTTCTTGCTGCTTTACCTCTGCTGCTTCCTTTGGGGCTGGTAAGATCCCTCTGTAAAACTCTCTATACTTTCATTTTATTGTTTTAGCTGCTGGCTCTGTCTCCCCAGCACACGATTCAAGCTAAACCTTGGTCTGGTCTTAAAACTCCCCTAAACTCCGCGGCACTTTGCTGCTAAAATAAGTTGTGCCGCTGCTAAGCTCGCTCCTGTGGGTTGCCTCGGGCTGTCTGCTTGCAGCTGTGTCCACTGCTGCAGCCACCATCCCTGGGCACATACCACTCTGCCTCTTGTAACTTCCCCATAACATAAGGTGCACCATGGTTTTGTTTTTAGTTTAATAAGTTATAGTTGTTAAGATTATAGAGCTTGTAAGTTTCACTGCCTTGTTCTTTGTTGCTCCTATAGATTGTAAAGCTTGTAAGTTTCACCTGCCTTGTTATAGTTTGCTGTTCTTTTGCTCTGTATAGTTGCTTGTTATATTTGCTTAGAATGTGATATTTGTTGTTTTGCCTAGTTGTTGGTTAGATAGATAAAGTTTTTGCTGCTTCTCACCTCTGTATAACTTTGTCTGTTTTCCCCAGCTCCAATCCCCCCCTCGTGTGCTTCTCCGTGTCTCTCTGTTACACTCTTGCTGCCACCGAACTTCCCAAACCCCTTGCTGTTTCTCCCCTGTATAACTTTGTCTGTTTTTCCCCGCTCATATCTCCCCCCTGTGTGCTAAAACTCTCTTCTAGCCCGTTGTCCTTACCTTGCAGGGCTTCAAAGTGTCTCGCTGCTTCGCCGCACTCTCCTCCATCAGTGCCACTATATCATTCACTCCCCCACCCCACTCCTGTTCCTTAACCCAGCTTTTAGGTACACTCTTGCTATCACAGCCTCACAAATTAAGTCAGTAATTTTCTACATTGCATAATTTCACTTATCACCATATGCTGATATACTTTGTATTTACATTATAACATTTGTTACATTGTATATAAGCCACCAACCACTTAATACATTCTATCTAAGATTGTTAACCATTTTATATAGAAGCTACCATTTATTTTGCATTCTTTTGGTACGTTTTGCATTTCACACTGTATCTAGAATTGTTCCTATATAAAGTTAAGTTGCTTATTGACTGTACTGTATCCCATTGTGCTGAACCCCACTTACTGTACTCCACTGTTAGAACTCCCTAACATGTCAATATAAGAACCCCCCCATCATTGTCTATTGTAAACACCCTATACACCCCATCCCTTCGTATTTTATTGTTTAAATTCCCACCACTTCCTTTTTCCTTTAATAAAGAAATTAATTGGCACCCCACCTGTGTGGTAATTGCTCCCCAAGATCCCATATACCTGCTGGCAGGGACAAAGGATAGTTTAAGCAGTGAAGCAGATTACCTAGGGAGGGTATGGAATCACCATCCTTGAAGAGTTTTAAGAGCACGTTAGACAAACACCTGTGGTCACTGATGACCTAGGTATACTTAATCTTAACTCAGGGCAGAAGGATGGACTACATGACCTCTTGAGATCTCTTCCAGCCCTACATTTTTATACTTCAATGAAGCCCATGCTGCTATTTTAAAACATAAAGTTTGAAATGCACTTACATTGCTTCTTCTTCTTAAAGTGATTAGACATACAGCACTATTATAAAACTCTTATGTTTTTGGTTCAAAATATTTTAGTTTTAAAAGACAACACTATGTTACTTCAGAAAAGAATAAATAAAAGACATCATGATGATCTCAGAAGAACCCAGACAGAAATCTCAAGTGCATGAACATTTATGTCAGTTCTTTATATATGTAAAGTTCTCTTTGTTCTTTTGCCCAGCTTTCAGAAATCCTACAAAAATAGTTTTTGGACAAAAGTTGATCACTTGTCTAGTTCTTACAAATCACTTCTTTAAAAGAAGAGAATTTATCAGACAGCTGCAGTAGTTCAGCTTGCTGAAATGAGGAATGTCATTTCCAAGGTAAGTTTGCTTCTGTCATACAGTCACTTTGGCTTTTAAAGATAAGTCTAATTCTGGGTGTACTAATGAATTTTGTCATAGGGAAGCAAAACCACGAGGTATGCGGTTGTAGAGTGTTTCTGCATAACAAAAAAATCAGGTCTTCCCATTTGCAACAAAAATGTATTTACCATTTTGACTTAGGAGAAGATAGTATATCATAGAATCAGAAAGGCAGAGTAGCTTGCAAACAAAGTGAAAGATTCAGTCAATAGATCCTCTGGATATTGTACTTAAATGTCTGAGTTCTAATTTCATGCAAACTACAGTATGTGCATAGCACACACCAGAATTCTGTCAGCTTTGTCTTCCTTTCACCATGCTAAAAATCCACAACTGTACCACTTTTCAGCTTATTAATACATAATATGATTACTTCCAGTGTACTATTGACCCTGGCAGAAAAGTTTAAATGAATTAAGATCCATTTCTTTTTCTGTGGCTTTTGTGGATGCTTACAAGACTCTTATGGACATTACTGGTGCTTTAAATTGGGAGAAGCAAGTTATAAGAATTGGAAAATGCTATTGTACTAGTCCTTGACTAGTGTAAATTAGCACTGGCCCACAGACTTCAATGGAGCTTATAGACACTTTGGCAGAAATGGTTCAAAACTATCTACAGGCTATTTGATATACAAGAAGCTAGAGAAGAAAAAATATGGAGGACACACATATACAAAAACAATGGTTCACTTATCTGTCCCTCAGTATAAAACAATATCATAATGAAACTTGGGGATTTTCAATGTTTGAATGTACAAGTGATTGGACTTCAAGCCAGGTTTCACTGGAAAAGTAACTTTTTTTAGCTGTGAAATGAGGATTTTGATTATGGTCCTCAGATCATGATAATTCATCCACCCTGTGCATCCTCATTTCTTGAATGGTGCTAGTACTAATTTTTTAAGTCAAAAGCAAAAAAAAATTAATACAGGAAAAAAGTAGGTAATTGTTTACACTTCATTGTTCATTCATTAAAAAACATGATACTTGTGCTCTACAACTGAAAAATGGCATCTATCTCACATAAGTTCAAAGCCTCACAGATCATGCTTTAGACTGCCTTACAGTCCAGTGAGAATTAATTAAGAAGCTGAAGGATGGGACAGATGCAGCTTGACCCAACTTCTTCATTAAGATAGAGGGAACCTGCTTCTCCAAGGGAAAGGGAGGTGGGAAGTGAATCAGGAGGAAAGGGGAGAGAGACTGAGGAGAACCAGAACCGAAAAAACCAAACTCCTGCTAGCCTCCTGAATGTAGTCTCACCAGTCTATCCCAACTGAACCCCACCGTGTAGCTCCCAAAAAACTAGGGAGAGAGGATAAGAAGATCTGTTGCTTCAGCGCATCCTTAAGCCTGGATAGAGAGGAAGTGAACCTCTTATTAAGGGTAGGGTAGAGTGGCTTGGGGTAGAAAAAGGCTGAGATTGAGGTCAGGAGGCAGAATTGGTAGTTGCTGGGGAAGGTTAAGCCCTGACTTTCCAACTATTCAAAGAGTAAATATACTTCTGAGGGTGTGGAACAACATTTTCTCTGTTTCTCTTTAATCCTTTAGCGAGAAGTCTTGTGTTCCCTGGCCCTCTGGCAGTAAAGTCATTTTAAATATGCATTTAGAGTAAAGAAAAGCAATTGCTAGGCAGGTTTCTGAAGAATCTTTATTTTAAGCCAACATTTCCCAAATAGTGGGTCATGAGCTTCACAGGAGTCATAAAAACAGAGGGGGGCTGGGCCAAGCCTGAGCTGTGCTATGACATGACCTGGGCACTGGTGTCAGGTCACACTACCCAGAGCAGGGAGTTAAGCCCAGCCAGGCCCTCAGGAACTACTAATGCAGGGTGAGTATGGTGTGAGATCACTTTGCAGCTTTCCCTTGCCTCTGGAGCCACACCTGACCCCTCAAGACCTCCTACTCCCCAAAGCCCATAGGAGGTCAGGGCATGAAAAATCTTGGGAACCATTGTTTCAAGAAATAGATATTCATTCACTCTAAACCCATATTCATACAGATATGTAGACATTCAGCTTTCATTGGTATGTTTTTTTATGTATTTTGATTTTTAGCTGGAGGCCTTAGGTACAAAAATGTATTATGTGTCCTTACCTAACACCACATCATCATCAGCTTACACAGAACCTTTTTCAGGCCAAGATATCTCAAAGTGTTTCATAAAAGAGAGGCACAATAATTTTATGATGCAGCCTGCAGTGCCAAGTTTAGTAATTCTGGGCGCAAAGCAAAAACAAGTGGGTCTTCTGTTGTGATTTAAAAATTGAAAGATTAGCATCTTCTGGGCCTTTCTGGACAGACATTTTCAGAGAGAAGGTAAATGAATGATGTATTGATACTGGGGGTGGCAACTGAGGTGACTGGACTGCAGAAAGAAATTAAGTGAAGATTCTAAAATACTTTATAAATAAAGCAGCAGCTGTGAAGCTGATTTGGAATCAAAGTGGCAAACAGTATTATTGAGTCAGGACTAGGATATGTGTGTTCACAGAATCATCGACTTCAAGGTCAGAAGGGACCATTATGATCATCTAGTCAGACTTCCTGCACAATACAGGCCACAGAATCTCACCCACCCACTCCTGTATCAAACCTGTGTCTGAGCCACTGTAATCCTCAAATCATGATATAAAGACTTCAAGGTGCAGAGAACCTTTCAGCAAGTGACTTGTGCCCCATGCTGCAGAGGAAGGTGACCGCTTCCCCCCGGCTTCTGCTAATCTGCCCTGGAGGAAAATTCCTTCCCGATGCCAAATATAGCAACCAGCTAAACCCTGAGCATGTTCCTTCTGGTATGAGATAGGTCCTTGCAACAGCATTTCATATGAGAAGTAAAGTATTTTATTGTGTGTGCAGGGAAATCAGTAAAATAATACTCTGAACAGGCCAAAGGAAAGAAACACACATCAGGAAAAGAGGAGGGAAGATGGACCTAGGTAAGGAGTGTAAAGTGGCAGAAAGCAGATTTCACCATGCCACAGAAATGCAACTCAAAAATGAAAGCAGGGCCTGGCTGAATTTTTGTGTTCTTAATCATGGTTGAAGGCTACATAAGAGAGACTGAAAAACAGGGTAAAAGAGGGGATTAAGAAACCGTGGCAGAAGAAATATTAAGGTTCACATTTATTGCAGGCAATGCAGGTTGCAAACGCTCTAAAGTTAAAGTTGCTTGACATTTCCCATTATAAGACATAAAGAGCTAGCCAGTGCACCTGTGATTGATTGTCTATTGTCAGGGAGGTGGAGTTGGTGGAGCTAGGTAAGGATCATTAGGGAACTCAGTGGGGAGGGAGACTTCAGAAGAGATGAGACTTGCCTGTGGAGAAAAATCCCACAGAGAGCAAGTCAGGCTCCTTTCTGGAGTGAGCCTGGAGAGAGGCCTTATAGAGGCAAGAAACCAAATAGAAGGATCGACAGTAGGTTAGGCTCCTCTGAGGGAAGGCCAGTTAAAAGTACTTCAGTGGAGGCCAGGAGGGGTAGAAGAGTGGTTAGTTCAGCAGAGAAAGGAGCAGAGGGGAGGATCTCGGTAGAAGCCAGAGGCCTGAGATGCAAAGAGAAGCTGTGGGGGAGCAGCATGAGGGGACTAGGAGGTAGCAAGTGGCCCAGGGAAACAAAAGTATGTCTGAAGAAACATACTTAATTGCTTAAAACAAGATCCCAGGACTGGAACCCAGAGTGGGCTTGGGTTATTCTACTAGTTTCTGAGAAGGGCTATGCAAAGCCAATGGAAGGAAAATGAAGCCCAGGGTGGGGCTGATGACTGACCCCAAAGAAAGGCTGTGAAATAGCTTTTGGCCTCCCCTTTTAAGCTATCCTGTGTTGAGGTATTTTATGAGCTTTTGGTTGGATCTTTTTGTTACCCTGGAATGGGACTGAACTTTGGGATTTGCTTGGATGGTGGAGCCATAGAAGGGCCAAGGAGAAGCAGATGCCCTGCAGGAAATGCTGGAGACTAGGATTTCTTGCACCATTGCACCCTGACCCAAGAGGATGATATGGGTGATGAGTACACAACCTTAACCTGGAACAGTACCCAGGGAAATCCATGTACCAACACTCCTTAAAGGTCTGCAAATACCCGTGAAAACAACTGGCCAAATGCGTGCCTTATCTCCCTCTAGTGGGTGGCCTACAGAGGGTGACAGTCTACTACCGTTATGAGTTACTACATTAGCTCAAGTGGAAAAAGGTCTGTGTTGGATCCAGAAGATGCTAAGCCTGAGGATGAACCAGGGACTTTAGAAAAGCAGACTTTGACTCCCTCAGGAAACTGATGGGCAGGATCCCCTGGGAGAATAATATGAGGGGCAAAGGATGAGGGGGGATTTGGTAGCTGCTTTCAACTATCTGAAAGGGGGTTCCCAAGAGGATGGATCTAGACTGTTCTCAGTGGTAGCAGATGATAGAACAAGAAGCAATGGTCTCAAGTTGCAGTGGGGGAGGTTTAGGTTGGATATTAGGAAAAAAAATTCACTAGAAGGGTGGTGAAGCACTGGAATGGGTTACCTAGGGAGGTGGTGGAATCTCCTTCCTTAGAGGTTTTTAAGGTCAGGCTTGACAAAGCTCTAGCTGGGATGATTTAGTTGGGGATTGGTCCTGCTTTGAGCAGGGGGTTGGACTAGACGACCTCTTGAGGTCCCTTCTAACCCTGATATTCTGTGATTCTATATGGGAATCTGTTATTTAACTTGCTTTTTTAAAAAAGTCTAGAAATTAGTAATGGTCTTTCCTTGTGCAGAACATTGCCTAGTGGTCAGGGCCCTTCAACATATAGAGGGGGGACTTTGGTAGGGGAGCCCTGGCCCTCCTACTCCACTGGGTTCTGGTCCAGGTCCTCATGAGGGCAACGAAAGGGTGTGACACAGAGGAGCACCTTAATGCCATCTCCCTGGGCTACTTCCTACAACCTTGCTATTGCCCAAAATTCAGTCTGTAACAGGAGGGTATGAAGAGGGTCAGTTGACTTCTTCATGCCTGGAAATGGGAGGTATCATGTGGTATCTCTCTCCCTCTTGGGACAGAAGCTGCTTTCTCTTGTGCCTTGGCCCTCTGGCCAGGTCAGTTCCAAGTCCCTCCCCTTCAGAGGTAGTCTGTGGACAAGACACAGGGAATCAACACAGATAAATTGGGTTAGTATGTGAGAGGGAGAAATGCCTCCTTTTCAGGTTCTATCAGAAGCAGGTCCTTCCCTTAGGAAGGGATCTTCAGGCTGTTGTTGATGGGAAAATTCATGCCTTTCCCCAGGATCTTGAAGGTAAAGGTCCTTTCTCTTCTCTGTCCTTCCCCAAAGTGTTCGGCTCCCTTTTAGCTCCTCCTGTAGTCTGTAATCTCTTGTAGGTGTGGCAAAGAGGGGCTGGTTGAGTTTAGAGCAGCTCCTTAACCCCCTGTTGCCCAGTGTGGGTTTTGTATACCCAATCACAAAATTACGTTAAAAACACCCAATGTTAAAAGACCATTAAAGTTGCAAAGTCAAGCATTAAAAAGCTGGGAAATGCTTGCACATGCAATCTTAATTTGGCCCCCTTTTGTGTATGAACTATGATATCTTTAACCTGATCACATTCTGTTATTTCCACAGGACTCCTGCATCATTCACTGCATAGGCTGTGTGCAAAGGAGGTTGTTTAGAGAAACTGGGTGTTGTCTGTAGGATCACTGCCTTGTTTGTTGCAGGAGCTGGGATATGCATCATGAAGGAAGCAGGGGATTACAGAAGGAGAAAGGATGATCTCAGAGTAAATGCATTTGAAGGCTGCCCTGGTGAAGTGGATTCTATCCCTGCCTCTCCTACAAAGTTCCTGTGTGCTGCTGGGCAAGTTACTTGCACCAGACTTCTCATAGATGGTCACGACTTGTGTTTTACTCATTTTCTGGGTGCCCAACTTCAAACAATTGGGGTCAGATTTGCAGAATTGCTGAGCATTCACAGCTGCAAATGAAATCAGTGGGGGCTATCTTTTGTGTGTTCAAAGGGCTATAAGATACTAATATCTCTGCAAATCAGGACACAGGCATCTCAAAAGTTAAAGTACATGTTTTACTGTGTGTGTGCCTCAGTTTCTCATTTCTAAACTGGGGATATTATCAGCACCTCATAGCAGTGTTGTCATGATAACTTTAGTAACCATTTGTGAAGCACATGAAGAAATTAATAAGAGAAGGGTTTGAATAATGTGCTGTAAATAAGGGATGGAGCCACACTGTATGATGGTGAGAAAACAGAATATTGAATAGTTGCTCATTGGGTGATCTCCATCCATCTTGTGCACTGAGTGAGGCAGAGGTGCTGTGATCTTGTGTCACGTTTTGGGGTACAACCCAGACCACTGAGAAGTTGTCACCATTTATCCTGAACTCTGACTTCAGCAGCCTACTTGTTACACCACAGACATAGTCTGGTCTGATTTGCACCTCAAAATGTGACTTCATGTAATGTAAGACTGTAGCATAATGTACACACACAAAGGGGGTCAATTAAGGTTGCATAGGGAAATTTAATTCTGGCATTTCCTAACTTTGAAGTGATTCGCTTTGCAACCTTAACTTTCTTTAAATGTCGATTTTTTTTTGTATGTAATAAGAAATAGGTGCATCACCTGCCTTTGAGGGAAATTGTATCCCATAGTGATACAAGATAGTTAATGAAAAATGTGTATTATAAGGGATTGGATTTTGTTCTGTTTGTACAGGGCCTCACACAATTGCTTCTTGGTCTATGATTGGGGACTCTAGGTGCTATGGTAATATAGATACATTAACTTAAAAAGAAACAACCATAATGTAAGTTTTTTTTAAAAAAAAAATACAATTGCTATGGGGTAGAAATTTCTTGTATTTGACGAGGCAGAATGTGAATGGAATTTCTGAAGGATTTCAAAGATCTCAGTGGTCAGTTGTTTTTTGTTTTTTTTACAAAGCAGCTAAAATTATTAATAGGAAGATAAGGGAAAATGGCTGTTCAGTGTCAGCATTTTAACTAATTCCCTCTCTTGTGCTTTGTATAATGATATGCAGTTTGAAAGCCTTATGTGAAAAGCATGTCAAATCTTTTCTTTGCATAAAAATATCACTTAAAAAGTTGCCGTTAAAATGGGACAATTTTTACTCAGGCCCTGAAGTGTTGAGTTTGCACTAGGAAAAAAGCCATATTGCTATCAGGAGTGATACTGCTGGATTTGTTATAGCTTCTGCAGAAAATCCCTGTGGGTACTATATACAGCACCTCATTTAACTGGACTATAATTGCTAATGCCCTGAAACAGAAGGATTAATGTAAGACTTGAACTGTTGCTGCCAGACACACTAAAATGTCATTGAGAGTATGAAAAATGCAATTATATAGACCTTAAACAAAAAGATATAAAGGCTACATTATACAGTGATGTCTGTTCCCTTATGAACACCTTGGAATGGGATGATTTGACTTCCTGCTCTTATTATAAATGCAAATGTTCCTTTAGAATTTAAATGCTATGGGACTGATCCTGCCATTCTAATCCATTGACTCAATTTTATGCTTAAGGGCTGCAGAAATAGAGGTCCCATGATTACTTGTCAGAAATTATAATCTAGTAGCTCTGTACAAATGTTCCCTCCAATCTGCATAGCAGCACAATGAGAAATAGGCTTACATCTACTGAAAAAACGATCATCTGTGAGTTCTCCATGTCTGGTGTCTCCAAGTTCATTGTAGTACCATTGCCACATAGCTGCTTCACTTGAGTTCTGGGTTGGAGTTCAGAAGGAATAATGCTGGTGTGTGTTAATATGTTGAGGATGTAGAGAAGTAGGACAATGAAATATGGGCCAAAATGTGTTCCCTTATTCATAGAGTAGTCTCACTGGTTTCAACTGAATTACGTGCATGAATAAGGCAGGCAAGATTTTACTCATGGGGAAAACAAATAATAGTTTAGCAGGAAAATGTACAAGACAATGCATCACTTACTGATGGAACTGTTCAGTTATGTAGAAGGAGTAAGTTAATAGATAGTATGATAGGAAACATAATTCCTACAAAAGAGGGAGGGCCTCATCAGCCTACATCTATTTTCTATCTACTTTGGAGCTGCAAAAGGGAGTGGTATATTACCAGGGGATTTCCCTTGCTCTGAGAAAGATCTCCAAGTACCTTACTATCTCATTGTTCTGGGCCTCCTTTGTGCCACTGTAGCAGGGGATAGGAGCTGGCCTGTTTTATTTGGTCCAATGCTCCCTGTTTTCCCACCCTACTTCTTTAAGCCATGCGTGTAATCATTGCATCAGTCCTTTAGATATGGGGGTGTATGTTCATATGTGTATAGAACTGTATAAACGATGTGTGTACGGTAGTTGTGTTTAAAAAACAAAGCACATGTGCACTGAAATGGAGCTCTCTTTTGTTGCCTTCCCTTGATTGAAGAGTTGCATAAATATGGGTTGTGAATCATTGAGGCCTCAAGCTGAGAAGTAAATTAACCTTTATTTTAACATTTAAATATCTGTTTAAAAATATAACAGTACTTTTTGTTTTCATCTCATGCATAAGACAATTGCATCTCACTAAAATGCCATGAAGGAGAAAATAAGAGAATTATCTTACTTGGAGAATTTCACTAAGACAGTGTAAGTTATGGATATAGATTCTTGCTTCTTAAGCAGGAAGTTTCAGATGTTCAAAAGTTGTGAAGAAATTATTTTTGAAAACTGCAATATCATAGGACAACCCCATTAATAAGAAATCATCCAGTGGATGCTTGGAAATATTTCATCGTAAAAAATATTGCTAATAAGATTTTTCAGGTGTATGGGAGTTTCTTTAGAAGGCCTCCCACAAGACACTATAATCAAAGTTACAAGATGAGGAAGAATTTATCCAAGATATCTTGTTCTCTGAATAACATGTCTTTAGTGATTCACTCACTAATGGTTTTGTAGCACATAATATTTCAGCAAGAAGGGTGTTTTTTTTTCGAGAGGCACCTCCCAGAGATTAAGTGTTTCTGGTAACAAAGTGAGAATGATTGAAAACTCTTCCCTCCTTCTGCAGTGATGTGAAAATCATTCAAAAAACCCAAACAGAATAAAAGTAAAAATATAACTAATTGGAAACTCTGCCTACTCACTTGAACATTTAAATTGGGAAACACAGGAAGCTGTATGTGTAAAGGGATTGGAAAATCAGGTCAAGTCAGTATTGTTACCATCAGGTGGCTTCTCAGTAGAACATTTTTAAATGAAACACTGGGAAAGTCCCTGCTTTGCTTGTTTCAGAGGAAAGGCTTGAACTAGGTCTTGCCAAATCCTAGGTGAGTTCCTTAACCAGTGGGGAATTGGCCATTCTGCAGTTGGTCTGTCAATCAGTCACATACACACTCTTTCTCTCACAAACATTCATAGTCACAAGGTGGTTTTGTTCCACATCAGAACAAAAACAAAATTTCAGACACTTTTTTTTTTTAATGGAATTCTTGTTTTCTAGCCTGCCCTACTTCTCAGTGGCCTATGGGGGAAGAAGGGGTCATTTCAAACCATTTGCTATTGAAGGAATGTCCTCAATAATACGTGACCACCATAAAAACCATAAGATGCAACCTTGTTGCAAGTATGACTAGAGAAGGCATATCTTCAGTGAGCATGGTAAAGAGGCAACCCCTCACTATTAGGGGTAGTTTCTACAGATCGAACTTTGGAGGGGGGTGAGAATCTGGTCCTGTTATTCTCCATGTTCTACACATCGTGTGCATATATAGATTTCCTTCTCCATGGCTTTCAAGCTAGTGCCTAATTTCAATAAAACTTAGAGGGAAAAAAAGAAAAGGTAAGAAATACCTTGGTGTGAAGTTCTGTAGTGCAATCCTGATTTTACTAAACCCTAATCTATCACAGAACTCTTTGAATTCAAAATGCCTTTGTGTCTTCCAGCCTGAAGGCTGGTTATTGCTTAATTCTTCAACTCTGTGAAAGTCATGTCCTTCCTACAACATTCTTAAAATCTGAGTTCTCCTATATCGCATTCCAAATGCCGTCAATTCTTCATATTGTATGGCGCATATTCTGTCACAAACAATAGCACTGCCCCTAATCTATAATTGTGAAACTCCTCCTGACATAAAACAGAAGTAAGGTTGTTACTGAAAATCTTCTTGGAAAGTTGTAGCAGTTTGAGAACATCCAAGTTGGGTCAGCAAACCCAAACTGGGGAGAGAGGTCTTCACAGAGCAGGTTTATGGTATTTCACATAAGTTTCACTGGCCTCATCATCTAGGGGACTAGGGTGTTGGTATGCAGACACCCACTTTTCTGGTTTCTACTGTTTTCAGCAAGATCAGTGCCTAAAAAAGTTGTTACCATTTGTGATTTAATCAGGGATGAGCCCCCATGTGTAGGCAAGATCTCCCTAAGTAGCACTGCAGCACCATTGTTAGCCCAAGCAGCAGAGAATCCTGTGGCACCTTATAGACTAACAGACGTTTTGGAGCGTGAGCTTTCGTGGGTGAATACCCACTTCGTCAGACGCAGAAGACTTAACTTGAGTATTTAGTTCCGCATCAGAAATGAGGTGACTAGGGAGGTGTGTGTGTGTGTGGTAATTGCTTTGCATATCAGACTAAGAATCAGAACTTCATAGAGGACAGAAGTTCCATTTTTGTGAAGAATTTTGAGATTTCAGAGTTTGGCTTTGTTCTGATTTAGAGCAAAGACCAAAATTTTAAAGTTCTGAGAAGGAATTTAAAATAAATCTTTGAGTCATTTGAAATGTTTCATTCTGACAAAAATCAAAATATCTCAATTTCGAGTCATTTTTATTAGAATATATAATACCATAAAATAAAAGTTTGAAATAAAATATTTCAATGTACTGTGAAAGTGGCCAGTTTTGATACTGGCAGAATTTTTCCAGATTTTCCCCCTCAAACAAAACCCAGTTTTGCAAGGCATTTTGTTGGAACCACATATTCTGTTGGTATATAGTTCTTCTCTACACCAAGACTGGCCCTAGTGGAATGTTTCACACTGGCATGAGTGTCCTGAGTTGAAAGTAGGATGGGACTGGAGTTGCTGAGGCTGGTCATTGTGGATGAGCCCCCATGACAACCATTGAGACTATCAACATACATTGCTGCCACATTCTGAATCTTATTTTTGGTAGGGGATTGGAGATGGGAGGACTAGAATTTACACTTTTGTCATGAATATGATTATTCAATAAATAAAAAGACAAGAATAGATGTGTGAGAGTCGTAGAAGAGTCTTTGTTTTGAAATATTTCATTACGAGGGATCACTTTGTTGGATATTGGTGTCTGGCTAGGTGCTTTGTGTGCTATATACCATTCCAGACAGAGTGAGATCTTTGATAAACAAAGGAGACGCAGCTGGAACCCAAGTAGTGTGGGAACCTATTTATTTGTGTCTATAATTTACTTGATTTTTTCTTTAATAAATGACTGCTGTTTAAGATGGACTGAGATTCATATTTCATAATAAATAAGGCATCTAAAAATCATCAAGGATTGTTTCCTTATGAAAGGAGTGTAGCCATTATCACATCTAACACCTTTTCTTTGAAGTATGAAACAAAATCTTAGGAGAAAAAACAACTGAGCCAGACTATTTAAATTGGTTCTAATGTCTCAAAATTTAAAGACTGGTGCTATAAATAAGGAATAGTGTGACTTGTGCTAAAACATGCTTTATAATATATTTCCTCTTTTATAATGAAATACACTATTAAGCAATTTCATATTCGTACCTTCATTTCTTCTGAATCTGAGGAATCTGAATGAGTTAAATCTGCTATGGTTTAACTTTGTACATGAGACAATATTGTATCCACAGGAGCATGTTGAATACACCTCTGTGTTTCCCAAGCAGCAAATAGTTATGGGGGATAATCTGAGACTAGCAATATCTTATGTGGGCACATGTATAGCCTCCTAAAATAGTCTCAGGATGGAATACAGGTTTTCATAACACTCCATTAGACTGACCTATGCCCATTATATTTCTACAGCCTTGCAAAATCAGTAATGGCTTTGTGCTGCTCACAAAGCCATTCGAGAATACTGAGGGCAGAATTGCAGCCAAATGAATAGTACCTTCTGTTTTGAACACACTCAGGAGAAAATGACAGTGAATAAAAAACTGATAAATGAAAGCAAGTAAATGAAGAGGTATGAATACAGTACCTCAAGCAATAGACTTTATAAAGATGACTAGCAAAGCATGCAGACACATGCTAGGTGTTATAAAATGAAGAACAGGAGAAGAATGGGGGTAAAACAGCAAATCAAAATAAAGGAAACCAAGACTGAGAAGATGTAAAAGTGGCAGAAAGTCAGTTAGGTCACAAGAGATAGAAATCAAAACATGTAGAACCCAAATCAGTTCGGTTCGGGTATCAGTGAGTGATCCTAACTTCCAGCTCCAGGATAGAGGGATTTTGCCTACTTAAATTAGAGCTTGTTTGGGCCTTCACCGTGGAATCAAGATCAAAAGATTGAGGATGAAATCCTGATTTTATTGAAGTCAAAGGGAGTTTTGCCATTACATTCTTAAGCGAAGCCAGTATTTCATTCTCTTGTGCGGAAAGGGCTTAAGACATGAAGGAACTGGTATCTGCTGGACATGAGTAGGGGCGACACATGGGAGAGTGTGCAAGATCATGCCCCCACCAATTTGCTGCTTGGCTTCTACTAAGCATGCTCACACAGACTGAGCATGTTCAGTAACACTGCTGAAGCCAGCTGCCCTCACTCTGCCCCCTCCTCCCATCAGCAGGCACAGGCCATCCCTGAACATGGGTATGCCTAGGTCAGGAGAGGTTCTTGACAACCTTGAGACTTATGTTTATTATGATTTAATTTCATTTTACAGCATCAAAGGAGTGTGTATTGTCTTTTCATAATGGGTGAAAGTTGGCCTCAAAGATCTTACAGTTTAGATTTTAGTCATAGTGCAACATATGAGGGCAGTAAACAAGTAATAGGGTGGAAGTAGGACAAGGAGTTACAATAATAAATACGCTTATTCAGTGTAGTCATATAAACATCTTGATGCTTGTGTTGCTTTTTGGTTTTGATTTGGATGGTCGGAAGGTTAGTTTGGTTGTTTTTACTCCTCTCTCAAGGTGACATGGTGGAAGGGAGCTTTTTAGGATGAATTAGAGTGAGTTTCATTCCTGTGCGTAGACCAAGCACAATTTCTAGAGACAACTTAAGTGCCATGTAAGTGCATAAAATAGATTAGGTGGGACTTTAATGCTACATAATACTTGTACTGGCCCTCTGCAGAAGTGTGAATGTCACTCAGTGTGGACAGGGTTTAGTAAACATGGATTGGAAGGGACTGCTGTGCTGCCATGGACAGAATGAACGGCTGATGATGAACAGGATGATTATAGCTGCACGCTTGCTCTGTCATCACAGGTGATTTTCCTGGGAGTGAGGGGGACAACAAAGAGCAACACTTTTAACAGTGTTCACCTTATAGCTTGTGCAGCCTATTTAATGGACTTTGGCATTTTCACAGAGCTACAAATGTGAATCTCTTGATGGTGGGTGACAAATCTATCTGAAATGAAAAACCCAACAAGCATCTGTAACATATACATCGTGGTTTGTTTAACATGGAAGTTGTGAATTCAGATGTATATTTCACACCACACATTCCTAACCTTGGAGTATTACTGTTTGATGGACAAAAACTGGATCAAATTCAGTGGGGTATACCCTGGAGGAATTTGCCTATTCCGTTTATTTCTTTAAGATCTTCTAGAACAGGAGGTTAGGTCTGTGTTCTACACCAAGCGCACTTTTGTCTCTTCAATATTCCCTGCCCTTCCCTCTCCTCCCCCCGAGCATTATGAGTGGAAAACAATGCTGTACAGATGTACTACATATTTCATAGTTATTTTCCATCTGGCCTCATACAGTAAATGTTTCCATATGTGAGCCATGTTAATATCGCCTTTTTTTCTAAGTAAGCACCAGATCACACTGCTATTGTCCTTCTGGTCTAGAGAGGTGGGGAAAAATCCCCTACCTGCAATGTTGGTTTCCTTCTCAGGCTTCCTGGCAACAGTTTGTCATGTGGATGTCTGTTTCCTTTCTCATCCCCTCCTCTCTTTTTTTATTTGAAAAAAAAAATAGAGGAGGGAGATGAGGAGTAGCTATTGTGAAATTCAGATTCATGAAGAGTTCTTTCTTTTACATTTAAAAATATTAGACAAAAGAGGGAAATAACTCCTCTAACATGTGAGCTCTAATAGCCTGTCCTCCTGTTGTGCTGCATCTTAAAACAAGAAATATGGAGCTGAAACGGTTTGGATGATCTAAGTACCAAATCTTTGAAACCAGGTTAAACACCCAAGGGGAAGGTAATCTCTCCTCATTTGCACTATGTAACTTAAAACTGTTCATGTTATATTGAGTTTGGTGCAGTGTTTTTAATGTCCTTAATTTCTCATGTGCTAATATTTAAATATACTCTCCAAACATATGCATGATTTACCCTTGATGTTAAATCAGGATCACATCCATTGGGCTCAATTTTATGACCTGATTCATTGCAGAAATGCCTTTTTGTTTTTAAATAAAGAAATAGGATTGGGTTCTCCATACACTTTCCCCTTCCTCAGTTCTTCTACACACCTTTTCTTCCAGAGTGACCAAAACATATGTTAGACTAAATTAATAATGAATTAAGGCAAACAGGATTTTCAGCCTTTAAAAAAATTATTTGCTTTCTATTGTCCAGATTCTTCTTGAAATCAGACCTCTCTTTCCTGCCCAGTTTTGAGTGCTAGTGGTCCCATTGGTAATATGGATTGAGACCCATGTACAAAGCCAGTGGTATATTGACCTTCATATCTACTTGCACCATGGGCTGAATTTTATTGCTTGAAAAAGAGACACATGCATAATAATAAACCAACAATATTTTTCACTGGCAAAAAGTATTTCTGGCTAATTTAGAACAAAATTGATTTGTGTTTTTCATTTTCTATTGAAAAAATTCCCCCAGTTTGTTGCTGGTGAAAGTTTTTTCTACTGCTCTACCAGTTAAGGTTTCTGGAGCTGTACTTTCCTTAAAGCAACTGTTTGCTCAGTCCACAGCCACATTTTATTGGATTGGATCGTCTCACCCATATCTGTATATGGAGGACAATTTCTATATTTACTGTTGCTATCATTTAATAGTACCCCGAATTGTGGAGGGTACCTTACAGTAAATGCAAATGCAGAGGGTCCCTGCCTGGGAGAGTTTATAGTGACAAAACAGTTAGGTCAGGATGAGGAGGAAAGAAAGTAAGTAGTTATAGAAATAATTTTAGACAGATGCACAATAATAGGGTATTGGCACCACTAGGGGTACCGCCTTATGGACACACTTGGGGATTAGCTCCACTCAGGGGCTGCATCATCCTCTGGTGGTCTCTCCCCTGTTCATTCTTTCTCACCCTTCAGTCCCTCTCACTCCGGGACCTCCAGCCTCCTCTTTCAGACAGGTCACTATGGTCCTTCCTTTCCAGGATACCAAAGTCTTTTGGGACAAGCTGTCTCAGACAATCTATTCTCCATTCCCTGGTTGGTGCCACTTCCCCATTGTCTGGCAGGGGAAACTGGGCCCATTCTCTATTCTGGGTTCTAGCTCAGGGGCCCCTCTCTTCATCAGCCTAGGTCTTCACTAGCCTATGCCTTACTACTTTTCCCTTAAGCCTTTCTGGCTTTCCAACCTCTCTTGGTTTGCCAGTCTCACAACTCCCTCCTCCAAGTGATAAGAACATAAGAGCAGCCATACTGGGTCAGACCAAAGGTTCATCTTGCCCAGTATCCTGTATTCCAACAGTGGCCAATGCAGTGCCCAGAGGGAATAAACAGAACAGGTAATTATCAATGATCCATCTCTGTTGTCCACTCAGCTCTGGCTCAAACAGAGCGTTAGGACACCATTCCTTGCATTGATGGACCGTATCCTCCATGAATTTATCTTATTCTTTTTTAACCCTGTTGTAGTCTGGCCTCTCATCAACATCCCCTGGCAAAAAGTTTCCCCAGATGATTGGTGTGTTGTGTGAAAAAATACATTTTTGTTGTTTTAAATCTGCTTGTCTATATAGATTTCAGGGAGTAACGTGGTCTACTTGCCTCTATACCCCCAACCACACCTCCCTTCTTTTGAGCAGTGACTGAGACTGCTCCCCTTGCACCTTTCCTTTCTTGCTCTCAGCTCCTGGGCTGTAACAACCTACCTGTTCCTGCAGCAACTTGAGCCTATCTAATTAATCCCTGCTCTCTGCTCCTCCTCTAATTGTTAGCTGCGGCAGCCCTAATTGGTCCACTTAGGCCACCTTAATCCCCTTCATGCCTCGTGTCAGGTGGACACCCCATCACAGGTATGGCACAGCCTAAGTTGAACAACAGGGGAAAGGAGGTGGGCCAACAGTGGGGACAGATCAACAGCTTGTCAGCATCGCTTCCATGATTCATTGCCACTGTTGAGACTGCAGTAGCAGCAACTCAGTGCCTCTAATTGGAAGGTAGCCAAATGCATGGGGATCATAGACATTGCCATACTGGATCAGATGCCAAAGTTATCTAGTTAATCAGCAAAGACTAGGGGTAAGCTGAGTTTTTGCCTATGTGGGAGGGTGTTTAAAGGACTGGGAGGTGCTGTAATGAGGAGAAGGGCTTGAGATGCAGGCAAATGAAGCAGGCTAGGAAAGCTTTGTATAATAGCTCAGTGGTCTTGAGCATTTGGTCTTACTAAACTCAGCGATTATGAGTTTTCAGTCCTTGAGAGGGCCACCAGGGATCTAGGGCAAAATTCGTACTTGGTCCTGTTAGTGATTAGGGCGGACACAATGACCTTTTGGGGTCCCTTCCAGTTCTATGAGATAGGTATATCTCCATGTATTACTTAAATTGGAGACCTTATGGTTTTGCTGGGTTTAAGTATGTTTGTTCCTCATCCTACACAACTTAAACTTGCCACACTGTTGAGATGTGTTAGTGCCAACTTCCAGGTAAACACCAGGTGTAATTATTATTATTATTTTTAATCTTGTTGATTATAGTAGGGCCCAAGGGCCAACCAAGAATAGGGCCTCATTATGCTCGGCACTGTACAAGCAGAGGAGTAGACAATCCCTGCCTCCAGTGAGTTTACAATCTAAATACACTGTTGTTTTTGATAATCATAAAAGCAGCTACAATGTAACTAAAAATAGCAAGCCCTAAGCATGAAGGGAGCTGCCTCAAAAGCAAGGTGTTCTGCTCAGCATAGCCAGACAAACATGGAAAGGAATGTTCACTATAGCCTTCCCCAGGGTGGAAGAGCCATTGAACTGACACATATTCCCCAGAAGATATTCTGGCTGATTCAACCTGAGTGCCTCCTAGGGCTCCTGCTGCATCATGGTTCCCCACAGAATTGGCTTTAAAAGTCATGATGGCTTTAAGTCATAGCTCTGTGATTTGAAATGTTCTAAAGTTTTCTAAAATACAGGAAGTTGTACCTGGCATTTCAAAATTTTCCAAGAGAGGCCCCTTTGAAATGCCTCATGCCAACATCTCTACTTGGACTTAGCTGCCTGCTAATTCTGCAGAGGAATTCAACTATAAATCAGAGTTTTGGGGATATGCAGTAGCACATTATGGTAGTTGCCATAGTCAGTACCTGCTAGTCCAACGTGGGCATCTGCTTTAATTTATGTTCATATAATTTCTTATATTCCTTGGGCCAGATCTTGGTTCTAAAGTATTCCAGGGTATATTACATTTCAAAGAAGTGATTCTAGATTTATATCCTGTAACTGAGATCAGAATCTGGGCCCTTATATAAAACAGAAAACTAGAGCAAGGAATCTATTGTTGTTAATACTGAGAATGAACATTAATGAATTATATTCATAGACTGACACTCCATAAAAACACAGTTGAAGAGCTTTGGATGTTTTATAACAAAGGGGATACCATAGATCATTGTCTATATAACCTATGCATTAATAATCTTTACATGCTCCAATAAAAAGAAGATATAAAAACACTCACATAATTTGCCTTAGGATTTTTCTCCAGCAATGTACATCACTTACTGTCACTCTATATGTGTTTGTAGATGCTGATTTTCTACATCTTCTACTAAGTATTCTGTTTCTTTGTTCTGAGAAAATGTTGAACTTTTCAAACTAGTCAGTTGTAGTATATAGAAATAATGCTACACTAGTCATCTTCTATAAAAAAAATTATTTCGTAGCATTGCACAGATGTATATATTACAATCACACCTTTATGGTGCATGCAATCTGGCAAGGAAGGAAGATAGGGCTGAAGGAAAACAGGAAATATACCAGCTGGCCCCTATTACAGCTGCAGGTATATAAAGGCATATATCTCAGAAGAGAGACACTCTAGTTAGGGCCAGCATATTTTTGCAGATACCTTGAACATGGTCTTAATTTAGCACATACTGAAGGAACCCGATGAAACTTGAAGAGGAAGGAATTTGATCCAACATGAGTTTCTTCTAAAAGATCCAACTCTGTACAGTAAAGGGTAGCTAGATTAAGTGTTTCTCTGCCGTTCATTGCTTGACTGAGCCAGAAGAAGTCAGCTATTCTATTCTATTCTATTCTGGTTCTTATAATATGCCCATTACCATGATATCTCAGCACCTTCCAGAAGTACATTAAGCAACATAACTAGAATTCATAGTGTGTACTCTTTGTCCCTTTCTCCCTCCAAGAGGAAAACTGTATTTTTTTAAAATAGAATTGCTGTGTCAGGTCTGCTGGGCTATGGAGTTTTATTACTGAAGGTCAAGTTAGAGGTGTACCTTGCACTTGGAGTGGAAAGTAGTGAGCTTTCTGGTAATTTTTAAATCTTCAGTCTTCAACAAGCCCTGAGGAAGCTCTGTCTCCTTCACAGATGATGATCTTTACTCTGGCAGGAGCCAGCTCTATTGTGCTGTAGGAATAGAGCTGTCACTTATAGTACTGTTACAGAGCTTGCAACAAACTTTTAGGTATCCTGAGCCCACACCACTAAGTATTCTTAATAAGAATTGAAGTTATGAATTTTACATGATATTCCACAAAGACCCAGAGTAATGAGTATAAGGCAGATTTGCTGTGTTTGATGTAACCTGTGTTGCTCAGGAGAGGTGGTGCTGTGTTCTGTACTAGTTAGCATTTCCCAGGATTGACCCATCACGCCCAGATAGATAGCATTGCTGTAGTCTATCTGGGAGGTGATGAAAGCATGCATTACTTAAGCCAGGTAATCATCCAGCTGAATGGGATAGATTATCCTAGGAAGCTGAGATGGTATAATGCATTACTTGGATGCTGGTATGTTTTAGCATTAACAAGGTAATGAGGAGCAATGTCAGGGATGAGAAGTTGGTTGCTGTGTTCAGCAGTCAGAGTCAGAGAGTCTAGTCAATGGTTGGAGTCAGAGACAAGGGGGCAAGGATCAGGAACCAGTCAGGAAGACAGCATGCAATGTAGTCATAGAGTTCGGTTGTGCAAACAAGTTCCTGTGCTGCTCTTTGAGTTTAAAAAGGAAGCCCTGACCAGTCAGAGTTCATGGTGTTCCTCCAGTCAGGACCAGGACCCTGATGTAACTTCAGGTTTCATAGCCTCTGCAGTTCAGTTAGATAGTAGTGAACTGTAGAGTGGGAACAGTTAAATGAGAGCCCTATATGCCCAGGTTCATGATCTCTGCGGCCATGCTCATCAATCCTGAATTAGTGTTATATATTTTCTTTTTAGACAAGATTCTGGGGAGTGACTAATTTGGCATCTCTCAGTAGGGTAGTTAGGCTGTAACTTACCCTGAGAAATTTTGTGTGTTAGCACAGCTGAGGAAGATCAGTTAGGAATCTTAAAGGGTCTACACCAATTTGGTAATTGACAGTTTTCAATTTTTTTTTACCAGAAGTTCTTGAATGATATGGAGCTATATAAAAAGCAAGCTCTGCCCCACTGTAATGGAAATCTGTTAATAGACAGTTTGTGTTTATATAAACTGCCAGGATGAAAGCTGAGTAGTTTGTACTTCACATACCAACCCTTAGTTAAACGTAAGTTATCAGTCTATACTGGGTATAGTTGAATGTACTATTTACCTATAATGTTTTAGATTGAGAAACTGGAAGAAAAGCAAGATGATCGTTATTTGTTAGGCTTCACCTGGCACAACAATGCAGTTTGACAGGCATTAGGATATCCTTACCTAATACAGTACAGTACTAAAAGGCAGGTGATCATATATCTAAACAGTTATGTTTTAAAAATCTCTCAGCAGTTCCAGTTGTTGGAATTAGGTCATTCCGCATGACCAGTTCTGACAATGGACTGGAAGATAACAATATGAAGATGTTAAAAACACAGATGACATACTCTCTACCTGAAGAGTGTGTATTGGGGCAGGGGACTGCTATAATTTATACCTTCCTTCTTAATTTGTTCCATTCTTTCATGGGTTTTGCACACTCACAGAATGCCAAATTGATGGAAGTCACACTACCTTTCCACATGCACTCATTTTCTTACAAATATACCACAATAAACATCGCCTCTGAATCAGGGCCATTGCTTATAAAGTACATATAAAGTCAAACAGTAATGTGCTGTAAATGCTAAGTAATATACTAATAGAAGTTTTATTATGAATAAAATATTTTTTAAAGTTTTTAGTCTGGATTGACCTAATATGGCTAAATTAAACCCTAAAAATAATTTAAAAAATACAATGAGAATGTTGCGGTTATGACACTCAGAATTTATAGTTCATGATAGACAATCTTGTGGGCTGCATCTTGCATTCTAATAATTCTAGGCCAAATGCTATGACTCTTGGGGTGGAGACTGCAGAATTTAGTCCACTTTGCCAGTGAGCCATGACTGATAGCCAGTTTCTCCAAATATATAAAGATAAATGAGTATTTACGGTGAAGTTAAAAGCTGCGAAGATTTACTCTTGATCTCTTTCTTTATAAATGAGGTCATTCTCTGGATCCTCTAAAGTCAAATATTTAACTGGAACATGGTGACCAACATTCTGTCTCGGATTCCAATAAGCAGGCAATGAGACATACTTAGACAATACATATTTGAGTGTAATGCATATTCATGTGTAAACTATGCTGTGAAACAATTAGCATCTTCCTGTTCGAATGTTTGGTGTAGGAATATCATTTCTTCAGGTGCTCTCATACCAAGGACTTTGTTTATAAACAATTTAATTGCATCTACTGAAATACAGAGAAGCAGGGAAATGTTTTCAGAGTCACCCACTTCAAAAAAAAAAATCTGAGGAATAGAGCCATTTTTTAATATACTAAAATCAGGTACATAATATATTTATATCAGGTATCAGTGAATCTAAGTGTCAAACTTAACTCAGGAGAAATTTTATATTAAAAAAGTATATTAAAAGCATTAAGGTATTTGCAGTCAGAGCCTTCAATTGTCTGGACACCACTAATTTATTTTGAACAGAGGGTGCCTCATTGCTGCTTTAATAATATTAATGAAACTAAGCACAGGTTCTTGCCCATTCATGTTTATTAGAACCACCACATGTGTTAGATTTGATGAATGAATTGGAGTGCTAACATATGTTTGTTTGTTTTTTAAAAAAAGGACTTTTTACCAGTTTGGCCAAACATATGAAACATGGCCACACAACCAGAAGTAGAGGGAAAGAAAAGGTCACTAAGGCCCCAGTCATGCAAACATTTATATAGGCAATTAACTTTAAGTACCTGAATAGTCCCATTACTTTAATAGAATCATTTACGTGTGTAAATCAAGTATGTGTGTAAGCATTTGCAAGATAAAGGCCTCAGCAGTTATACATGGTAATCAAACTCCAAAACAAACATCCAAAAATTATTCTAAAGCCCAGGAGGAAATGAGTTCTAAATCTAAATCATCTTCAGCTACTCATTCTGATTGAAAATAGCTAAGTGGTTGGGACTCCAGGAGGACAGGAAAATAGGTGCTTCATCAAATCCAGTAAAGACACACTTCCTTTACTGTCAGATGACATGTAGCAGACATAAACAGGGCAAAAGACCTCCAGTCTAAAGTTCAAATAAAATGATTTCCTGCTTCAGTGTTACTATTGCATTTTCAAGCTTCGCGAGCCATATGGACCTAATTCTAAAATACCATACACAAGCGTTAAAGAACCTGTGGGTTAAACTTAACTGTAATGTAGAAAGTGGGGCATGTTGTACTTCAGTGTAAATTGATCTGAAAATGGCTTTAAGGTGCCAAAGCAATCTGAGATGTAGCAATTGGGAATTCATCAGATGGGAGGGAAAGTCTAAGGCAGTTGTCCCCAGTGCAGTGCTCGCGGACGCCATGGCGCTCTTCAGGGCATTTATATGTTCCCGCCTAGTGCCCAGCAGGGGAGAGAAGCCACGGCCCCGTGCCTGCGGGGGACAGAGTACTCCGGGGCTGCAGGCTGTGGGTGCCAGTGTTCTCTGCCCCTGGCAGGTGCGGGGCCACGGCTTCTCTCCGGCTTCTCCGGGCTGCAGATTGCAGGCACTGGTGTTCTTGGTCCCTGGCAGAGAGGGGCTGCAGTTTAAGCTGAAGAGAAGCTGTGGCCTGCGCCTGCTGGAGATAGAGAACTCCGGGGCTGTGGGCTGCAGGCTGCGGTGCCGGTGTTCTCTGTGCCCGGCAGGTGCGGACCCGCCTAGTGACCAGCAGGGAGTGAAGCCAGGGCCCGCACCTGCTGGGGACAGAGTACTCCAGGGCTGCAGGCTGCGGGTGCCAGTGTTCTCTGTCCTCCCAGCTCTCTCCGGCTTCTCTCTGCACTGCCCAGAACTGGCACCAAAAAAAACGCAATCCCCAAAAAACAAAAACAAACAAAAAAAAGGATGTACTGCTCCAACTCTGCAGAATGAACGGAATGCTGCCCGTAGCATGTGCTGCCCCAGGCACATGCTTGCTCACTGATTGCTTGGAGCTGGCCCTGTATGTGAGTGATTGTTGTCGCCCGCCACACTCTTCTGAAACACATGAATGTGCTACTGGCCACAAAAGGCTGGGGACCACTGGTCTAAGACCTTGCCTAAGGTTTGCCATATAGCTGTACTGGTAGATCTATATCAGCAAACTCTCCTAGTATAGATACAACTTATACTGGCAAAAGCATTCTTTAGCTGCTATAGGCTAATACCAGTTCCTTGTTTTACCTGTCAACACTGGGATTTATGCTGGCATAGCTGTGGTTGATTGGATGTGATCAGATGGATTAGATTTTCCCCTGCATTCCTAATCCACAGAGCTATGGCAGCAAAGCTTTTAAACATCAACCAGGTTTAACTTTGCTCAGACACAGAGGGCTCCACATCAGGGGGAGATTGCTGCAAGTGGCAGGTGGTCCTACCAATTTTCAGAAGTGGTGTGAGAAATATTCTTGCGAAAGAGGAAGTAAATGCTGGATGTGCTACATCCAATAAGGGTGGCCACCCCCACAGCCAGTAAGGTACATTTTCACCGATACCACTCTCACATTGTTAAATGCACTCTCAGGTCCACATACAGAGAGATGGGTTCCAAAATACTCCTCTTCCTACCCATCCCCTATTCCCCACAGGCACACTGAGGAAGCCACACTGCTTACTTTCCTTCTTTGTCCACTCTCCTGAGCCTGGCACTTGCTCCACTCTGCAGCTCCCTGGGCATCCCACTAAGACCAGCTATTGCAGGGAGGAGCCCACACTCCTGAATCGCAGGGAAGACACCTCTGTGACATGCAGGAGAGAGAAGGGATTCCCTAGATCTGCATAAGCCCTGTCTGCCCCTGCTGCTTCCCCTAAAGAGCCCCAGGAGTTCAACAGGGGGCCTTTTCTGGAGGCAGCAGCAGTGGCTGGCTCTGGTCACTCTGGCAGAATTTCTGCTTTGTGAATGACACAATATGTATCTTGTGCTAGACCTGCAGAGAATCATGTGAAGCCTTATGATCTGCACATTTCCAAGACTTTCTTGGGTTACACCAACAAAAAATAAGTATGTCTAAAGAAAAACATGTTCTGGGGTTGTGTCATGGGAAAGTCCCACTTCAGTGGTGGTGCATGATGCCAAAACTTGAGCAACAGGTAGATTTAAGGATCAGAGTCCAGTGGGTAAGTGAACTGGGTGAGCAGGGTGGAGATAATTTGTAGAGCCCAGTACAAGATTGGAGAAAAGAGTTGGAGCAGTAAGAAATAAACCAGAACTGGGAAGGCATGAGACAGCCAATGCTGCAGAGGCATTCTGGGTTGAGATGCTTCAGTCTCCTTGCTTCACAATCAAGCAAGGGCCATATGATCTGAAGAATTAGAAAAAGCATAATTTGACATAGGAATCTTACAGGATTTGTACAAAGTGCCACAGATGTGCATGGCCCTGAACAGGGAAAATAAAGGCAAAATCCTAGCTCAAGGAATTAACAAGCTAGGAAATAGGTTGTCTTGCCGTACACAGCTATCTTTAACCTGGCTCTATTTACTTTATTATAACTGCATTTTTTATTTAATTGCATTACCAAATATATTCTATTAATTGACAATGGTAGCCTCACAGCTTTTGAAAAAAAAAAGCATCACATCGTATTTGACAAATACATTCTTGACGTTTTGGATTGCGTTATTTAATGCCTATAACATTCCTATATTATGTGCCTCTTACTTTTTGTTGCCTTTTCCCAGTGCTTTACTGTATAGATTAGATGAGAGGCACTTTGGATCTAGTCCAGCCACTACAGATATATTGCCTGATGGAAGGCTCCTGAGGCAGCAAAACTACTACAGAGCGTGACTGCAGTAGAAGAAAGTGTGTTCATGGTACTTATATGGCAACACATTACCAAGGCATCTGAGCACCTCCCAATTTCTAATGTGTTTATCCTCACAATATCCCAGTGCGCTAAGGAAGAGATATTGTCTCCATTTTACAAATTGGGGACTGAGGGACAGAGAAACTAAGGGATTTATCCCAGGTCACAAAGGAAGTCTGTAGCAGACCAGGGAACTCAATCCAGATTTCCCAAGTCAGGGAGCAGCACCCTAACCAGGGGACAATCCTGTCTTACTACTCAAAAATCAGGTGGGAAGGATCAGCTAGGGAAAGGGAAGTGACTGCCACACTGCCTGCCCTCCCTTGTCATCAATCCCTCATTCTAGGTCTCAGTGGAACAGAGTAGGTGATTCATCACACCCCAACTGTACTGTAATTGTTCAATACATCACACTAATGGAATGAACCAGGGCTTCTTCACTTCCAGTGGTTTGCTCAGGACAGAGTTTAGTGCAATACCCTGCAACTATGAGCAGCCACTGGTGGGACTGTGTTAATAAAATGTGATTGATTGTTTGCACTGCAGTGTTCCATCCTGGATATATGACAGACTGGATACTCTCTGTAAAGAATATGATTTAGGGTTGTATTATTGAGATATATAGGAAATTTAATGCTGTGGGCCAAATACAGAGTTGAATCTAAATGAATGTAAGTATGTCTAAACTTCTGTAAAACGTATACCTCCTTCTGGTTATCCTCACTATGTAAGTTCCACTAAGAATCCTTTCATTTCTAATTATCATTATGCCTTCCTAGCAGCTATTTAATGTGAGCTCTATGCATTAATGACTCAATTATATCTCTTACCAAAATGAGCTTCACTGGAGATGAGGTAGAGTGACCAGATGTCCCAATTTTCTAGGGAGAATCCCAATATTCAGGGCTTTTTCTTATATAGGTGCCTATTACCCCTTGCCCCCATCCCAATTGTTCACACTTTCTATCTGGTCACCCTAATATGGAGAGATGGCAATAACACCCCAAAGATGGTGGCTGGAAGTACTGGGCTATTGAGAGTCAAAATGCCTCTTGAGCCCTGGGAAGAAAAACACTGAAACATGCCACTTGCTATATGCAGTAAGTACAGTCAGTCTTTCTGGCATGTTCTATGACCATAAAATCCTACATATGAAGCTACAGATGGAGAGATGGAATGGTCCACCCACCGCTGGCCAGGCATGGCTTCTCTGAGTTTGCTAGCACTCCCCTATCACTAGCTGCCCCTACATTCCTGAGCTTTACCCTGAGGTGAGCTAGATTATGTTTGTCTTCTGCACAGGTGCACTTGGGATGGGTAGGGAAAGTAAAATGGCTTCCTATTCCATCTCCTCTTGTAGTAGAGGAGAAAAAATAATAGAACCTGAGATTTACTCCCAGCCAAGGGTGGATATCCCTGGGCAGTTGTGGACCAAAGACAAGATGTGATGGTGCCAGGCTTAGTACCGCAATTGAGAAGACCCACGTCCCCATCCATAGAACTTCTATAGATCTCAGTCCTGTTTTTATAATCTCTGTCCTGTTGGGCTTTGATAGGGAGATGGATAAGACTTGAATGCCAGCCCCCTTTGAGTTGGTTGCTAGTCTAAAGGATAGACATTAGAAGTAATCACGGACTCCTGGAGCTCCATGATAATCTAGTTGGAAGAAGTACAATAGCCCTGCTGTCAATGGAGCAAGAGATGGCAGGAGTTTGCCACATGAATGGTCAACCCACATTTCACAGCTTCTGCTAGTACTAGATTTGAGCTGCTGAATCTAGCAGATGTTCTATGACCATAAAGCCCCTGTAAGAAGCTACATATGAAGAACCTATTTGTTACTAAATTGAGCTAGTAGCGATGAGAAATTCTCCATAATAACTTACAAAAAGACATCTTTTTATAATCTATATGTAAAAGCCATCATTTTGCAGTATGAAGGAACAAATGTTAGTAATGATTGGTATCATAACAGCAGCACTTAATTTTCCATATATTCTACATTCATAAAGAAATGATTGCAAATTGCTAAAATCAGGATAATTTTGTAATGAAGAAATCCCATCAGTCATACTTTCTCATCTGTAATTCTTTTTCATATGTCTATTTTGCATGCATAAACTGTTATAATGACCAGTTATATTTCTATAGAATAGCATGCCAAGAAAGGAAGATGTGGGAGTAAAATCAAATTGTAAGCCAAACAAAGGCTAAAAGTATACTTGCAAAGACACTATCAGATAATATATATATTAAGAGTACAGATATATTTCACTGAGAGTTGACTTGTTTTTCCACCATTCAATTGCTGACTTTAAGAATCACTTGTTAATGTTGTTAATTTAAATGTAGTCACCTCATTTGGGTGTTTAACTCTGATGTAAGGTTTTTAAAACTCTATGATTTAGATTATGCCTCAGTTGTTAATCCTTTTGTAAACAGTGCATGGTATCTAAAATCAAGATGTATTTCAATACGTTAACTTTAACCATTCTTTATTGCTATGCAAGCGTTACTAACTTTTCTACTGCAGTCAAGCTAACTCGAGTTTTCCCAGATTAATTTTCCTAAAATTCAGTTAAACTCCTCCTAGGGAAACTAACTAGGAATTTCATTTGGGGTTTACTAACAATCTATGCAATCTAAACCCCCTTACTAACCTGGGCTATGAAATAGCCTAGTGCCTGGCCAGTAGGGCCTAAATGTGCCATCACTCTGTGCAACGCTAAGGCTTTCTGTGTAGACATTACTCTCCAAAACTGACCAGGCCTGCCCACTTGGCTCCTGAGACTGTTTCATATCCCAGGTTGGTAAGGAGCTTTAGACTGCATAGGTCATTATTAAATCTCAAACTGCAGTTCCTATTTAGTTTCATTAAGTAGAGTTTAACTGAGTTTTAGTAAATTTAATTTGGGAAAACTTGAGTTAGCTCCATTTTGACCCAAGTTTTGGGGGATTCGGGATGTTCCAGTTGGAAGTAGAATTGATAAAAGTCTGGTATTTTCTCTGATGCATTTTCTATATTTACAAAGAATTTTCAAAGTCCTGTGTTCCTGGCCACGTCTACACTACGGGATAATATCGAATTAGCTAAAATCGGTTTTATAAAACTGATATTATAAATTCGATTTCATGCGGCCACACTAGGCACAGTTCAAGAATCGGTGCATTGTGCGTTCATTGCGAGACCTAACGTGATTCTGAACCCGCGCCTTGCATTGTGCCGTAGCCTCTTGCGTAGCTCCATAGTTCCTGGGCAGTCTCCCGCCCTTGGAATTCTGGGTTGACACATCATTAGTAAGTCACGGTGGTTCGGGCTAAAATGTCTGTCCAATCCATTCCTTCTCCGGGAAAAACATCGAGCTGACAAATCCGAATTCGCACAGGCCGCCGTTCATTTCCCTCCGCGATTGCCCTGGCAGACCCGCCATACACAATCGCGAAACCATGGAGCCCATCAGCTTTTTTTTTTCCGGCACCAGTAATGTGGGTGCACCTATGCACTGGAATAGCCACGTTCGGGATCATAGAGAGGACGATATCTGTAACCACGAGCGCTACTACAGTCATCCTTCACGCTTTGCCTGAATAAGCAGAGATGGTTACCACCCGGTCGTTAAATACCCTGTACCGTTACTGGCGTCGAGAAATCTTAGTGCATATGAGATGACGTGTCATCATCTCCTCCTCGTGTATGGCGTGCTGATCCATGTATGCTCCCGACTCGGCTCGAAATGGCTGGGGGCGCAACGCAACAAGCAAATTGGAATTGACTCACTTTGGGACTGATCAGGATCTAGCCCCTCCCTTATGGTTTCCAAAGGAATGAGCAATCCTGCTGAATTAGGGGCAAGTGTATTTAGGAGACCTAGTGTGATCGGAGTAGCACAGCTGCTCCGTGTCGTCAGTATTCAACAAGGGGTCCTGCTGAACAACCCCGCCGCGATTCGCTGCCATCCTCCCCCAACTTTCACTGGGCTCACGTGCAGTGTCGACCCCTCCCCTCACTTGTTCATCGAATGTTATAAAAACATAGCAGGAATAATGATACTAGACTTCTTTAGTGAAGATTACATATTGAGGTGGGGAGGCCCAAGTTCCTCACCAGGGGCTATGACTGAGTCCAGGCAGGTACAGTCATCTTCTTTCAAACACATGGAAAGGGATGGGCTGATCGAAGTCTTCAGCCCCCAGATCTGCGTATGATAAGCACGGTTAACTCCATGCGTTCTGTATGAGATCTACTGGAAGTAACAAATGGGAGTCCAATAATCCCATATATTTTACCCCCCCAACGCGCCACCCAGAGCCAGCATCTACCTGAGGCCCAGCCAGGAGCACTACAGGGACTGATGGCGAGTCGACGGCATATCAGTCAGATCATTATCCACCGTCTACCCCCACCTGGAGAGAGGGGAGAGGAGACGGATACTGCTTTTTCTACTGCTTGCAGCATCGGTTTGATCTTACGAGCAGCATTTCAGTACACATAGGGTGACATTGAAAGAAGTCAGAATATGATTTCTCTCCTATTTCTTTCACTGGTGGGGTGCGGAAACTGAGGAGCTATTCCCGAACCACGCCAGAACGTGTGTTGAACGCTGCATGAGCATTTGGAGCTCAGCAAGTGAGAGGAATGAAAAATAATTTTCAGAGACTCCGCTAGATGGACTGCTGAGATAGCCTGGAGTCCGCAGAAATACAACACCACACATCCATAAGAACAACGCCGCCCCATTTGAGTCCTGGACGTCACCGTTACCCTTGTCACGCAGCCGCATAGTGTATCCCACCTGGAGATTATTTTTTATCAAACGCCTTGGCAATTTCGGACGTCTGTAACGGAAGACTCTGATCACAAACAAGAATTTGTCTCCCCAATACCACGTCGAACCAGACTCTAGTATCTCCCGTAGGTCCATGCTGGAGCCTTTTTTGAAATTATGAGGACTGGGCACGCCACCGTGCTGATCAAACAACATATGACAGGAAATGTAATTACCGGAAGACATTCTACCCTGCTTCACCTGCCCAGCTGAGTTCAGAGATTTGCTCGCTCCACGCAGCGGTAACATGGTGCAGGCTTGGGATCCACCATCCGGAGGCCATATTCTGTCCCACACAACCTAGTAAACTCACGATAATACGATTTAGCGCTACACATTTCCTCTCGTCGGGGCAGGAGTACAAGAAATAATCGATTTAAAGAGCCCTTTATATCGATATAAAGGGCGTTGTAGTGTGGACGGGTACAGCGTTAAATCGATTTAACGCTCTTTAAATAGATTTAAATGTGTAGTGTAGACCAGGCCCCTGAATGCAGAGGGAATCAAATAGAAGGAAACAGCTTCTTTTGTTTGTTGCACCAAGGGCACCCTTTTCAGCTGGCTGCTCTGACCTCAAAAACTCTCCTCAGGTTTCTTACCTGCATCAGTCTCCTTGCTTGGAGCTGTTCCCTGACTCTCTCTGTCTTTTTCTGTTTTTCTGTTCTGCCTTGTCACCCCCACACTCCTACCCAAAACAATACTCGGCCAAACACTCCTGGGCAGGGTCATGACTCCTTTTGTCTTAGGCGAGGGTTTTAACTCAACCAATAACATGGTTCCAATAACCATGTTCCCGTGGTGTAGACAGGACAAGTGGTAGTCTTAGTGTAACTCACATGCTTACTACTGCAGCATGTCTTTGAAAAGAAAAGGGAGAGAAACAATGGGGAAGGCCTGGATTTTGCTTAGATACTCTGTCTCTGCACACATGTGCAGAGGGCAGGGTAGCTCAGCTGGACAGATCTCGAAACAGGGCATGGCACTTACTAGAAATGTTCTGAAGCTGTTTCTGAGGATGTGCAGGATGTTTTTATTGGGGGCAATCTACCTGGCAGACTATACTCAGTCACCCTCTGCCAGATGAGCCAATCAGAGTATGAGGGGGTGAGGTTATAGATGTAGGAATTAAAGACAGCTCCATGGATTCAGCAGCTGATCCACGTAGGATCAAGAGCTGTGTCTGTTGTAAGAGTTGGGTCCCCATCCCTCTGCCACTTTGGGTACAGTCAGTGCTACTCCAGCTTTATGTACTAGGGAAGCCCTCCACTGGCATAATGTTTGGTACACTGTGGTCTGTTTTATGGACCTAGAGGGAAAGCTGGTGGTATGAGGGAAGTAATTTTCCCCTCTAGAGACTAAACAGCCTATGGAATTCATGTTCAGCTATTGGCTAATAGCTTTAAACTGGGATTCTATCTCAGTGAAAGAGAGAAAGGGAGCAAATCAAGATACTATCAACTTTACCTCTTAACTCCTTGGGGCTAAGTGAATTTTCTCCATGGCTTCCCCTGTCCCAACCAACTTCAAACAGAGCATGATTATTATTTATTTGTAATACAATAGCATGTAGACCTCCAACTGAGGTCAGGACTACAGCTGTGTGTATCATGGAATTTTTGGTACAATATCAATTCTGAAAAATGAGAGGGGAGCTAGAATTTTGGCTCTAATCAAAACTAATTAATTAAAAACTTCTGGTGAATTATAAAGTAAGCAATTAGTTTTGGATCAAATGACACATTTTGTTTGACCAAAAATTAGACACTTTATTTCAATTTTGAGCTTTTGTTTTGTTTTTAATTTTCTAAAATATAAATTAGAAGGGAATTTTGGACCAAGAAGACACTTAAGAAACAAAATATGAAATTTTTAGTCCTGAAAATGTCAAAATGAAACATTTCGACTTTTTGGGATTTTTTTTCTAAATGAACAATTTGGTGAAACCAACATGAATTTTTTAAAATCTTTGGTGTCACTACATCTGTATTTTTCTCAAAAGCGAAAACAAAAATATTTAGGGCACTGGAAAACGTCATACAGCTTTAGTCAAAATCATTTCTGCAAGGTATTGTACAAACTTATAGGCTGAGACACACCTTGCACTAAAGGGTATATAAGTCTAAACAGACAAGACAGATTTATTATCCCTCTTTTTACAGATAGGGAACTGAGATACTGAAAGACTAAATGACTCAACTAAGTCACACAGGTTGTGGTAAAGTCAGGAATAGTAGCTAGTGTTCCTGAGTCTCAACGCTTGTCTATATTGCAACACAGTGCAGATTGTGATGGTTTAAACTGCAGAGCACACCAAAGTGTTGTAGACTAAGCGCCCATGTAGATGCTGCTGGTGCGAACTAGAAAGTACATAGTATGCATTAATCTGGGCCTCTTTCAAACAGGACTAGATTAATACAAACTAGGTACCTTTTAGTTCATACAAGTAGTGTCCACATGGAGCACTTAGGGCTTGTTTTCACTATGGGAGTAAGTCTACCTAAGTTGTGCTATAGATAGCGTGAAT
Source organism: Chelonoidis abingdonii (assembly GCF_003597395.2). Classification (NCBI taxonomy): domain Eukaryota; kingdom Metazoa; phylum Chordata; order Testudines; family Testudinidae; genus Chelonoidis; species Chelonoidis abingdonii. The sequence goes on along the minus strand of NC_133769.1, from coordinate 43,227,426 downwards.
AACATAGCTGGAGTCGACGTAGCTTAGGTTAACTTACCGTGGTGTCTTCACTACGCTCCAGTCGACTTCCCTTACTCTTCTCGGAGAGCTGGAGTAGTGAGGTCGACCAGAGAGCTCTCTGCCATCGATTTAGTGGGTCTTTACTAGACCCATTAAATCGATCCCTGCTGCATCGATTGCAGCAGCATCAATCTCCCCCTAGTGAAGACGAGCCCTTAGACTGCAATGCTTTTGGTGCTTTCTGCAATTTAAATGCTCATAGTCTACATTGTGGTCCAGTGTGGCTATAGGACAAGTCTAGTACATCTACCACAAGACAATTCTTCATCTCTACATATATATATATATAGCTTGGGTCTGTTTCTTTTTCAAAGACTGTAAAAGCTGCACTGAGTGTATTATACAGTAGGTTATGCTTGTCATTTCAGTACCCATTATTGTAATATTCATAGAAAAAGCTCAAGTAATTAATTTAGTTGCATTCAGGGAACTTTAGTGAAAGTTTTAATTTGAATATGTCATCCAAGATATTACTCAGGATTGCTTCTTATTCAGCAATAACACTGCCTTTCCCCATTTTTATTTTAATTTAGCATACTATGGGTATAAAAAGAACCTTGAGAGCCCAACCATTTGTTCCCCTAGCTCTGATGGAAGAAACAAATCTGCCAGACTATTAAAATGATCATCCAAGCCGATTAGTCTCTTTTGCTCTACTTCCAGGAGCTCTGATGCTGTATTTGGATTTGACTGACCTTTTGGTTTTATAGACAATTTTCTCTCTTGTTGCAATTACATTATCATTTGTTGCTGTAATCAAGTTACTGTCCCTTTTCTGTGAATTTTAAATATGCCTGTTGTCTCTGTAAAGGCACTATTTGTGGGATAAAGCATCAGTTTAGTGACAGTTGGACAGCAACTTGGCTACATAACTGATATCAAATGACTGTGTTTCTAACAGTTTCTGTGGCTGATAGTTTATTTATGGTAGTTGAACAATGGAGACTTTGGTGAAAACGAGATGTAGCATTTTGTAAGGCAATAATAAATTCCAAACCAGTGTCTGTATCTGATACTTTCAAAAAGTCACATATTATTCTCCATCACCACCTGCCCTCTACCTCAGAAAAATTCAGAATAGTGTGAGCCTTTCATTGGAAGTTTGCATTGTCCCCTAGAGGACACAGCTGTGCTTATCTGCTTTCCTGACCTATCAATTGGCTGCTCACAGGAGCCATTAAACATCTTTCTCATTGTAAAACTGTGTTTTGTTCAGCTGTGCCACTACAGGATGACTTGCAATCATAGGTGGTGGATGGCTAGAGCTAGAGGGGTTTAGAGCCTCTAGCTTAAATCTGAGCCACTCTGTTGCCTGGCTTCCCAATAGCAGGACAAGCAAGGATAGTCCCTGGAGTCTGTCAGCTGGTCATTGTGATGCTCTGTACCTCGTGAAAATGCCCTACACCCTATATGTTCATCTTTATAAAATGATTGCATGGTATCATCACCACCACCAAGCGACTGAAGTGTTGATCAAAGGAGAGAGCCTGGCTGAAGGGCAACCAGTCAGCTTGTGGTGAGAAGCATCTAAGTTTGTAATGGCATTGAAAGTGTTAAGATCAGTTTAGAATGTGTTTTGCTTTTATTTCATTTGACCAAATCTGATGGTTGTGCTTTGACTTATAACAATTCAAAATTTATCTTTGTAGTTAATGAATCTGTTTGTTTGTTCTACCTGAAGCAGAGCGTTTGGGTTGAAGCATGTCAGAGACTTCCCTTGGAATTACAAGCCTGATACATATCATTTTTTTGTTAAATTGACGACCTCATATAAGATTGCAGCATTCAGTAGGCATAACTGGACACTGCAAGATGGAGGTTCCTAGGGTTGCGTCTGGGACAGGAGATATTGGCCACTGTCATTCGGTTGCACACTCCAAGGAGCAGCTTACATGCCAGAGGCTGTGTGTGAGCAGCCCAGGAGTGAGCGTTTTCACAGCAGAGTAGGGTAAGGTTGGCTCCCAGAGTCAAGGATTGGAGTGACTTAGCAGACCACTGGTCCAGATAACACCAGTGGAGAAACATCACAGTGATGAGGCAAATCCCTGGGGCCTCACCATGGTGTTGCGAGTAGAGTCTGTCTTGCATGTGATCAGCGCCTACCAAGCCAGCCCAGTCTCTGGTTCAACTGTGAGTCCATTCCTCCCTGCTGCCTTCGAGCTGAGCTGGGGCTGGTGCCAGTGAGGGAGGGAGGGACACAGAGGGGAGAAAGGAGAGGGCAAAGGGGCTAAGGAGGACAGAGCCAGACATAGCCACAACCAGCTGTCACCATCAGCACAATCACACAGCCTCTGGGTTTCCTGCCCTTTTCAATTCCTCCACCACAGTCTCCTAATGCTCCCTCCACAGATTCCAGTCCCGTCTCCCCAGTACCCTCCCAAAACCCACACCCATCCCTGGCTTAATCCCATCAAACTCCTTGTAACCAATCCACAAATAAATACTCCTCACCCCGCTTTCTCTTCAAATAAATCCAAACAGCATAAAACATCCTCCTGCCATTGCCCTCTCACCCCCTCTTTCACAGTCCTCCAGATAAACACCCCATAAAACATCACTCTGCCAAAACCTTTCCTCCATAGCAGAAAGCCCTACGCCCGAAACCTCTCCTGCATTGCACACCAACCCCTAAGCCACATTCCGCAATAAACCCACATCTTAAACCCTCCCCTACTCACCAATTCCCATCCTCCCCCAAACACTTCCCCAACCCAACCTCTTAACACATCCACTGCTTTCCCCTCATCCACAGAGCCAGTTATCTCGTCATAGAAGGCAATTAGTTTAGTCAGGCATGACTTGCCTGCAGTGAATCCATGCTGACTTCTTCCTGATCACTTTCTTCTCCTCTAAATGCTTCAGAAGATTATATGCATCATTTTCTGGAATACTGATGTAGCCAAGGCTAACTCAAATGGCATACATTTGACTTGGAACAAACCTTCAGGAGTGGCAAAAACTATGTACTTATGAGATTCTTCCATTAAGGTGATCTGGTGGTACACTGAGGATAAATCAAGGGTTGTAAAGATTCTTGCCTCCTTCAAGGTTAGCAGCATTTCAGTGATGGATTCACTGTCAGTACGGATTCACCAAGGGCAAGTCATCCCTGACTAACCTAATTGCCTTCTATGAGGAGATAACTGGGTCTGTGGATGAGGGGAAAGCAGTGGATGTGTTATTCCCTGACTTTAGCAAAGCTTTTGATATGGTCTCCCACAGTATTCTTGCCAGCAAGTTAAAGAAGATGGGCTGGATGATGGACTAAAAATGGATAGAAAGCTGGCTAGATTGTCGGCTCAGCAGGTAGTGATCGATGGCTCCATGTCTAGTTGGCAGCCGTTTCAAATGGATGCCCCAAGGGTCAGTTGTGGGGCCGGTTTTGTTCAAATCTTCATTAATGATCTGGAGGATGGCGCGGACTGCACCCCAGCAAGTTTGAAGATGACACTAAACTGGGAGGACTGGTAGATATGCTGGAGGGTAGGGATAGGATACAGAGGGACCTAGACAAATTAGAGAACTGGGCCAAAAGAAACCTGATGAGGTTCAACAAGGACAAGTGTAGAGTCCTACACTAGGATGGAAGAATCCCATTCACTGCTACAGATTAGGGACCGAGTGGCTGGCAGCAGTTCTGCGGAAAGGACCTAGAGGTTACAGTGGACGAGAAGCTGAATATGAGTCAACAGTGTGCCCTTGTGTCAAGAATGCTAACAGCATTTGGGCTGTATAAGTAGGGCATTGCCAGCAGATCAAGGAAGATAACTCCCTCTATTCGACAGTGGCAAGGCCTCATCTGGAGTACTGTGTCCAGTTTTGGGCCCCCACACTACAAGAAGGATGTGGAAAAATTGGAAAGAGTTCAGCGGAAGGCAACAAAATGATTAGGGGCTGGAGCACATGACTTATGAAAAGAGGCTGAGGGAACTGGATTGTTTAGTCTGCGGAAGAGGAGAATGAAGGGGATTTGATAGCTCTTCAACTACCTGAAAGGGGATCAAAAGAGGATCTAGACTGTTCTCAGTGGTAGCAGATAAAAGAACAAGGAGTAATGGTCTCAAGTTGCAGTGGCGAGTTAGGTTGGATATTAGGAAAAAAAATTTCACTAGGAGGGTGGTGAAGCACTGGAATGGGTTACCTAGGGAGGTGGTGGAATCTCCTTCCTTAGAGGTTTTTAAGGTCAGGCTTGACAAAGCCCTGGCTGGGATGATTTAGTTGGGAATTTGTCCTTCTTTGAGCAGGGGGTTGGACTAGATTATTTCCTGAGGTTCCTTCCAACCCTGATATTCTTTGATGCTTGGTAGAGGATGACAATGTTGGAGTTTCAATCTCTTAAGTCCACACACATGTGGGTGGCATTGGTAGGCTTCCCTGTGAGACCAACAGGAGAAACCTATTTGGATGAATCAACTAGTTCAAGAATATCTGCTTTGCCTAGTTCAAAACTCTTCTTTGAGTAGTTGTCTCAGTGTGATTGGTATGTTTCATACTTTTATTCTGTACAAGTACTGAATTATTTTTTAGATGGATCTTGTGTTTGAAGTTTTTTACAATACCTGAGTATCAGTGAAAACATCTTGAAATTCAATGACAATTTCTGGTTGTATCCTATCCTCCTTTTGTAGGACAAATTCAGTACTATTTAGATCTAAGATCATCTGAAGGTCCCTTTCATGATTCTACCCTAAAATAGAAACTTCCTTTTGTGCTACAAAGATTTTCCTTTGGGAATGGTGGCCTTTATACTCAAAGGTAGCTGTAAAATAGCCATTGACAGGGATGGGAAAGCCACCATGGCCTCCAGGATATATGTGTGTAGGATGCAACACAAGATAAGAATTGGCAAATAGCACAGTGTAGAGCTGGATGGGAATTATAGTTTAAGGCAAACCAGAATCTGCTGACATCCTCACACAATGCCTGTTGACTTGCACTTGTCAGTGTGGAGTGGAGTAGTGATCTCCTGACACATTCAGGATATTGTTGGGATTCAATATGTAATCATAATTTGTGAGAACTCTTGATACAACATTGATGATAGTATTACTGACTTTAGCAAACTGTTCTTTTTGTTGCACTTCTTGCATACTGATTTCTTGGCAGGACTCCCTGGAAATTCTGCCTTGTGACCAGGGTCACCACATCTGTAGCATTGGTAGCTATGTGGTTTGTGGAGAGTGAAGGTACTGTGGATGTTGACTTAGCAGCTTTTGGGGGACTGCAGTCTTGTATTGCACTGTATTAACTTCTGCAGGATCGAAGACTTCTGGTGTTTTGAAGAAAGGCAACACAGTGGATGGAGCTTTCCACTCATTGGGTGGTTTCTTTGGTTTTCTCCAAGATACAGCCTTTTATCATGAGAGGTTGTTCAGAAATCTTGGAACTGTTCATCTGCCTGACAACTTGATCCCTGCCTACTTCATCTATGAAACTGGCAAATTCACAGATTGCACTCAACTTGTGTAGTGCAGCTTCATAGTGGTTGATGGGCTTGTGAGTTTTCTGTATATGGGAATAGCACTTGAAGTGATCAGGAACATTTAGTAAAGGATTAAAAAGATAACTCAGGGCTTGGAGAGCAGCATCATATGGAGTCACACCTTGCAGTAAGTCAGTAACAGGAGGGAGCTGTCTGAAGATCTGTTGCCCTTAGGAACAAGGCAACAAACCACTCAGACTTTCTGCTTTTCTGTCATGTAAGCAGAGGTTTCTATAGCAAGCATATAGCTCCTGAAGTAAGACTTCCATTCCCATGGAAACAGAGGATTTCTTGGAATAGGCATGAAGAATGGTGGGCAAAACTTGCCTCATGGTAATAAGAGTGGAAGCAAGTTGGACATGTCTGGTGAATTGAACAAAAAAGGAAGAGAACAATCAGCTGGTAAGATTTTCTGGTCACAGAAATGGCAGGCTGGCTTTGTAAAAATTTGTTCATGGAGCAGCTAGCTACTTGGAACTACAGAGGAATGCGCTAACTGGGAAAAAGTAGCACTTTGAAAAATTAGGCACTGCCCCTTTCAATTTCCCTTCTCAGGAAGCTGCAGTTGCTGATAGAGGCAGGCTTTTAGGCCTCTGGAGTTTCCATGAGAGCAGCAACAGCAGGTCTCGGCAGCAGGAATTGAAACACTTGGATGACCCTGAAACAGTTAGATTCTGTGTCTCTGAGATCCTTTGATGATCTTCACCAATTTGTTTTGTACCTGGCCCCCTGGGAGGAAAACTCGCTCAGCTAGCTAAAGTAAGGTTTGCTCCTGTCTCTCCTTTATAGAGCTCACATTCTTATTCCTCTTTCTCTTCCTCTTTCTCTTTTCCTGCTGCCCAACCCTCCACTCTCCATGGTGCATCCTGGGAATTGTACTTCCTGGTCCCATGGCTACAGGAACCACCTAGGATCAAACTAACCTACATAAATCGGTGTAGCTGTCTTCACATAGCTAGATAACAACACCTGGCACAGCAAATCTGTGAGCGGAGATAGCCAATGGGCTGGAACGGGAAACTGGACCCAGCCCCGTAGGACACGAACTACTGTTTCAGGATGAGTGTGAGGCAGGCTCACTCTCCACCCACACCCCTGTGCACTGGGCCAGGACAAAGACAGTCATCTCCCCACATACACACTAGAGAGCAGGGCCTGACAATTTTACTCAGACCCCCATTATAAGAATATTCCCACAAGCCTCCTAGGCTTGTAATGACTTGTATCTTCCTTCACCTTGTGGGACGCAAGGTCCTTTGTAAGCATGTCTCATTCTAAGTATGCAAATACTTTGTATAAATAGAGTTGAACTCAAGGTGCTAGTCTCACTATCCGGATGCTATGAGCAGTCTTCACATATAGTAGTCAGAAAACAAGAGCAGAATGTTGTAATTCATGTGGATTGAACTACTGTAGCAATCCCCAGATGATAACATGCCCCAGAGGGGCGGCACCAGGGGACTTCCCCCACATGCAAACTCCAGATGCCCCCTCTGCAAAGGCATGTCACAGTTTCAGTCCCTGCATTCAAAGGAGTGAATGATTGCTCCTGCCATGTGTCCCAACAGGCACAGGTTGCCCAAAGCAGGAAGGATGAGGCACGCCAGGCAACTGCACGATCCTAAAGCTTTAAAGTATGGGCTAATTAGTGACAGTGATGTTAATGACATCCTAAAAGATAGTGCTGTCTATGCACATCTTGAGCTCTGGGAAATTCAAGGAGGGATTAAGTATCAGGGGGTAGCAGTGTTAGTCTGTATCCACAAAAATAACAAGGAGTCCGGTGGCACTTTAAAGACTAACAGATTTATTTGGACATAAGTTTTCGTGGGTAAAAAACCCCACTTCTTTAGATGCATGGAGTCAAAATTAGAGATGCAGGCATTATATACTGACACATGAAGAGAAGGGAGTTACCTCACAAGTGGAGAACTAGTGTTGACAGGGCCAATTCGATCAGGGTAGATGTAGTCCACTCCCAATAAATGATGAGGAGGTGTCAACTCCAGGAGATGCAAAGCTGCTTTTGTAGTGAGCCAGCCACTCCCAATCCCTATTGAAGCCCAAATTAATGGAGTTAAATTTGCAAATTAATTTTAGTTCTGCAATTTCTCTTTGAAGTCTGTTTTTCAAATGTTTTTGTTGAAGTATGGCTACTTTTAAATATATTATAGAATGTTCAGGAAGATTGAAGTGTTCTCCTACTGGCTTTTGTATGTTGCTATTCCTGATGTCCAATTTGTGTCCATTTATTCTTTTATGTAGAGACTGCTCAGTCTGGCCAATGTACATGGCAGAGGGGCATTGGTGGCACATGATGGTGTTGGTGTCACCAGGCATAATCCTAGGTAACTTGGGAGGGTGTTAGACCACAAGTGTCAATAAAACCTTCCTGTTGTAGACCTCAGTGAACCATTGTTCCTCCATGTTAAACACTTTGTGTAACCTAACGTGCTAACAAGCTGCAAAAATGTAGTGTTAGCAGTTAGTTTTTTTGTTGTAACAGCCAGTTCTCTGCTGTAACACACTGAAGCTACGCTAAAGCAAACTCAAGGCCACTGTTAGATACAGAATACATGTCTTAGCAGTGGAGGGGGAGGGAGGAAGGGGGAAGACCAAAGACTGAGTGAGAAAAGATGCTGCAGCTGGAAGGAGAGGGAGGGAGAGCGGGGAATCAGCTAGTCAGCAAGAAAAAGTTCTCATGGGATATAAAAAGAAGAAACTGCTTGTTTTAGGTGTGCTTGATTTGAGATGTTAGTCTTCTTGCACCGCTTTGAGATCTGAAATAAACTTTGTTTGCTTCTCCACCCTGGTGTGTTTATTAGCGCTGTGCACACCGGGCAACGAACCGCTGTTGCTTGGCCTCGGGCACTCTGTGCCGGCAACAGTTCTTGGTGTCCCTGGGTGGGCTTGAGGCTGAAATTAGCCTTGCCCAGATCCCTCCTGGTGGTCGACGGATTGCGGCGACGACCGACGCCCAGTGTGCACTGGTGACTTCATCGGGGGCCTCGGTGGAGATGCGGTGTGAGCGACCCCGGAGGGCACAACGGTGCAACGTGCTCAAGTAGTGGAGAAGCAGTTGTGGGCAATGGTGAGGAACCAGTCCCTTGGATAAGGTAGGAACAGTCTAGTGATGTGGACTTTTGCCCGAGGCTGGGGATGCCCAGTCGTTGTAATTCCCATTAGACGATAGAGTGTCATATAATGGGTCAAGGGCATGGTGTGAGGCGGCAGGTACAGTGTATACCCTTAGAATGCATTCTAGTGAATTGGAAGGTGTTTGGCTTGGATCCGATGACTAAGAATAAATTAAAGAGGTTCCATACAGTAGACTGGCCTCAATATCAACTAGAGGATCAGGAGAGGTGGCCACTGGAAGGATCACTTAATTACAATATGATCCTCCAGTTAATCCTGTTTTGTCAGCGAACGGGTAAATGGAATGAACATCTGTATGCGCAATTGTTTATGGATTTATGGCATAAGACTGATATTTTGCAACAGTGTAATTTGACTCCGACAGGTTCGGTAGTCACTAATGTTAGTCCCCAGAGCCCTCCTACAGTTGTAATGGCAGATTCGGTGTCCCCTTCGGCTTTAACACCCCCACCATATAAAGAGCAGGTGCCTCAGGCCCCAGTGATTGCCCCCTCAGTGGGATTCTATCCATTGATTACAGAGACAGTAATAGCCAGACCGGGAGCCGAGGGACGAACAGCCACTACTATGCAGGTTTATACCCATGTCCCTTTTAACCCCATGGAGCAGGCAGCCTTTAAAGCACAGGCTGGGGAATTTTCAACGAACCCAAGCCGGTTTATCTCAGTTTTCCAGGGGTGTCTGGCTAGCCACAAGCCTGACTGGGATGATTGTCAGATCCTTATGAGGACCCTGTTGTCTGAGGTGGAGCGGAATCAGGTTAAGTCTAAGGCAAGGGAGGAGGCACAGCAGAGATATGACACGAATCCAGATACTGTCCTTGTTCCTGGGGACCAGGTTCCCCTGGCTGACCCCAGGTGGAATTCTAATAACGAGCAGCACCTCACCCAACTCACCTCCTATAAGGAGCTGCTTTTGTACGGACTCTGACACTCGGCTGTCCGACACCACAATTGGGCAAAACTGTATGAGAAAATACAGGAGCCAAAGGAAAGTCCGGTTGCCTTTTTGCAGCACATCTGAGACGCTATTCAGAAGAATACAAATGCAGACCCCGATAATGAGGCCACAGAGGCAATTATAAAAGGTATCTTTACAGTTGTGCAGCCCCTGATATTAAAAGAAAATTGCAGAAAAAGGAGGATTTAATGGGCATGACCATGGCACAGATTTTGGAAATTGTAAATAAGGCTTATAACCTTAGAGAGGGAGAAAAGGAGAAAAAGCAGGTGAAAATGTTGGTAGCAGCAGTGTATGCTGGCAGGGAAAGGCCCCAGGAAGGTGGAAGGGGCCGGGGAGTAAGAGGCCTTGGGCGTGGATGCCCTGGCCCACAGGAGAAGCGCCTGGGTCGCAACCAGTGCGCTATCTGCCGGCAGGAGGGACACTGGAAAATGAATGCCCCCAAAGGGAGCGTACTCCTATGATGGCTGCGGAGGAGCATGAATAGGGGTGTCAAGGGAGACGGACCATCCTGCCCCCAGAACCCTGAGTAAAAATGCGGGTGGGAAATTCGGACATAGACTTTCTAGTAGACTCTGGGGCAGCACGGACTGCCGTGAACCAACCCCTTCAGCTGCCCATGGCAGATTCTCTCACTGTGGTGGGTGCCACAGGAAAAGGAACCAAGTGTTCAGTTTATGCCCCAGCAGAATGTGCTTTGGGAAACAGAACTATATCTCACAAGCTGGTTTACCTTCCCGATTGCTCAACACTCCTGCTAGGACAGGACCTGCTTTGTTGCTTAGGTGCCACCCTGCATTTTACTCAAGATGAAATAACCCTTACCTTACCACCCGAGAATGCATGGATAAAGACTCTTGCAGTTGAGCTATGCAAGCCCCAGAATGGAGTCAGTGGGAGGACCAGATATACCCCCTAGTATGGGCATCAAGGGTCCCAGGAAAAGCCACACACCAAACTCCTGTCAATGTGCAGCTCTTGCCAGGAAAAGGCCCGGTGCAAATCAAACAGTATCCAATCAAGAGGGAAGCCAGAGAGGGGCTACAGGGAACTATAGACCGATTCCTACAATACGGTGTACTTCGAGAATGCCAGTCAGCTTGGAACACTCCTATCTTGCCGGTGTAGAAGCCTGATGGCACGTACCGGCTGGTGCAGGACCTCAGAGCAGTTAATGAACGGGTTAAGACTCTGCACCCCCTCATCCCAAACCCATATACCTTGTTGGCCTCTGTGGGGGGACAATATACCAATTTTTCAGTTCTGGATTTAAAAGACGCTTTCTTTACAATTCCGGTTGACACACCATCTCAGGAGATTTTCTCCTTCGAATGGGAGGACAAAAGGAGGGTTAAGAAGCAGCTTTGCTGGACAGTGTTGGCCCAGGGATTTAAAAACTCCCCCACCCTTTTTGGCCAGGCCCTGGCTAGGGACTTGGAGGAATGGGACAACGAGGACAAAGTCCTCCTTCTGCAATATGTAGATGACTTGTTAATTGCAGCTGTGGGTCTAACCCCTTGTCTTAAAGCCACTGTGAGCCTCCTGAACTTTTTTAGACTCTGAGGCTATCGGGTAGCACGGAGTAAGGCTCAAATTGCCCTCCCAGAATTATAGTACTTAGGGTTTCACATAAGGCAAAGAGAATGTCAGCTTTCAAACGAAAGGAAGGAAGCAATCTGCCAAGTTCCTATCCCAAGCAATCGTAAACGGCTCACGGCGTTTCTGGGCATGGCAGGCTTTTGCAGAATATGGATCCCTGAATTTGGACTGTGGGCTAAACCATTGTATGAATGCGTTAAGGGAGTGGATCATGACCCCTTTCACTGGTCCCCAGAAGCTGACAGGGCATTTAAGGTTCTGAAAAGAAAGCTGATAGAAGCCCCAGCCCTGGGTCTGCCAGACCTCTCCAAGCCATTTCAACTGTATGTACGTGAGAGGAAAGGGGTGGTCCTGGGAGTGCTTACTCAGTTATTAAGCACTTGGAAATGTCCTGTGGCTTATTTTTCCAAACAACTTGATCAGGTTGCCAAGGGGTGGCCAGAGTGTTTACAGGCGGTTGCTGCAACTGCCCTAGTACTTGAGGAAGCCGAAAAGCTAACTCTGGGAGGGATTGTGCAAGTGTGTACTCCTCACATGGTTCAGGCCCTGCTGGATGCCAAGGGTGGTCTTTGGCTCACCCAGGCTCGAGTGGCTCGGTATCAGGCTAAGCTTTTAGAGAACCCTGAAGTCACTCTGCAGACCTGCCTCTCCCTTAACCCAGCCACCCTTTTGCCAGAGACAGAGAAGCGGGAACACGTCTGTTTAGATGTAATAGATGCCCAATACTCCAGCCGTCTGGACTTAAAGGACCAACCACTTCCCAATGCGGAGTGTGAGTGGTACGCAGACAGCAGTAGTGCTGTTGTAGATGGACAAAGGAGGACAGGCTATGCTGTTGTGACCCTCCACAATACCGTGGAAGCAGAGGGTTTGCCTGCTGGAACATCTGCTCAGCTTGCTGAACTAGTAGCCCTGACTCGTGCGCTTGAACAGTCAAAAGGAAAACGGTGGTCAACATCTTTAATGACTCTAAATATGCATTTGGAGTGGTACATGCACATGCTGGCCTGTGGAAGCAAAGGAGACTGCTAACAGCCCAAGCTCTCAGGTCAAGCATGGGTATCAGACCCTCCGGCTCCTAGAAGCCGTACAGCTCCTCTTAGAGGGTAGCAGTGGTGCACGGTAAGGCCTATCAAAGGGAAAATCAAGATGTGGCCTGGGGTAATGCCAGGTAATGCTGCCACCCTGCAGCCACCGAGGCAGAGACTGCCCATAGGCATGCCCTCATCCCATCGGTGGGGAGCTCCCAGCCCCTCAGTACTCTCCGAAGAAAGAAACCTAGCAGACAGGCTTGGCCTCCAGGAAAAGGAGGGATGGCTCCATTCCACAGAGGGAAAAAATCCTGTTACCTAAGAGCCTAATCCGACCAGTGTTACAGAAACTACATCAAAATACCCATGCAGGCAAGGGAGGCTCTTAACCAGCTTATGAGTAAATATTTTCTAAACCTCTGGACTTAGACCCCTAGCATCCCAGGTACAGGCCGAATGTTTGGTCTAGCAAAAGAATACCCTCGACCAGGATTATCAGTGACGCCAGCCATTCTGGAACCTACCCCAGGCCTGGAATTGGTTTGGCAAAGAGATTTTACTGAGTTCCTCGGACTCAAGGGTACAAATACCTTCTCGTCTTAGTGGATTGATTCAGCGGATGGGCCGAAGCCTTCCCATGTCGAAACAATACTGCCAGAACAGTGGCCTTAAAATTTGTCAAGGAGATCATTCCTCGAGTCGGACTCCCCCAGTGGACAGAATCTGACAAGGGAACCCACCTCGCATCAAAAATTGTTCAAAACATATCGGATGTCTTACAGATCCCTTGGAAGCGCCACACTCCATGGTGACCACAGGCCAGTGGGGTAGTGGAACGCACAAACCAGACACTCAAGTGACATCTCTCAAAGGTCTGCCAGGAGGCTTCTCTTCGTGGTCTGATGCTTTGCCCCTTGTTTTACTCCGTGTCCGTGCTCTCCCTAAGGGCAGATTAGGGCTCAGTCCCTTCGAGATTATGTTTGGAAGAGCATGGCCTATGAGTGGTACACCGGTTCTGGCAGGGGAGTGGGAAATGGGGTGTGGTGACCAGAGAGGGAGCCAAGTCCTGGAAATCACTTGGCTGGTGGCAGCGAGATCAAATCTAAGCTGGTAATTAAGCTTAGAGGGGTTCATGCTAGCTTCTCAGGTTATGAACGCTAAGGTTCAAATCTGACTAAGAAGTTATGATACGAGCCTCTTCAAAAGAAGTTAAGGGACCCCACACCGTCCTGCTGGTTTCCCATACAGCAGCAAAAGTTGAGGGACACAAAAACTGGATTCATCACTCTCATCTGAAAGTAGTGCCCGCTCCTGAACAGTGGACCATCCAGCCTGCTGAGAAAACTTCCAGCGACGATTTGGGACTGAAGCTGTTATTTAGGCGACAATAAGGTGTGCTGGGACTGCCCTGTGATCCTTTTGAACAGCCACAGCTCACGCCCTGGGAACACTTTGTACATTGGTTGTGTTTATTTTCAGAGGACCGGCCTAACCTGTCGGCCTGGCTCCTTTTGTGGGGGTTTCTCACATGCTTGGTGTTAGTATTTCTTATTCTGTGGGCACATGAGGATCTGTAATTCTAAAGTAATCTGCCCAATATGGGTTCACGTCCAGGGTTTTCCCTCTTGTTACTATTTGCCATGATATTGCTGCTATTAACTCCCATATACCCCCAAAAGCATGCAAAGTGGGAGGATAATAGTTTTTTACATCTAACCCGTGCAGTTGCTCAAGGTGTAAATCAATCCTCATGTTGGGTCTGCATACACACTCCCACCCATACCGATCAGGGTATTCTGCTATAGGGTGTTCCCCTTCCACTCAATGGCACAATTATAGATCAGCTTTTTCCTGATTGTAACTACAGCCCAGACCCCCGGTTCAGACATGGTCCATACATATGGTACCCCAAGGTCCCTATGCCGCATGCTACTGGCAAGAGAAGGAAGACAATACCATCTTTGTGGGCAATGCCATGGTGGAGTGCAATTACTCAGAACACATTTACCTGAGCTTCTCCTCCACCTGTGTCCGGGCCCCATGGCCGGTCCCTACGGGATCTGGCTGGTATTGGCTTTGTAATCAGACAGCTTATAAAGCGCTCCCAGCTGACTGGTGGGGCTCTTGTGCCCTGGGGGCTATGGTCCCCGCGGTCACAATACATCCAATGTTGAACCAAGGCGAGGTCCGTAATCATGTTTGGCGGAGCCGATGGAATGTTCCTGCTAGTCCCCTGTCCAGTCGGCTTACAGATTTTCACTCTTTTGTCCTCTGGTTTCTGCCTTGGTTGGGAGTAAGTGAGTTAGAAAAAGCCATAGTAAATATCTCTGCTGCTTTGGAGATAATGGCAAATTCCACAGCAGATGCCTTATCAGCTCTCCAGGGTGAAGTATTTCAGTTGTCCCAGACAGTTCTACAAAATCGTTTGGCCCTAGATTACCTCCTTGCTAATCAGGGCGGCGTTTGTGCTTTAGTCAACTCCAGCTGTTGTGTGTTTATAAACCAACAGCGGCGGGTGGAAACTGATATATATGCTATCAGTAAGTAGGCTGCCACCTTTCACCGTATTACCCTTGCTAACACCGGTACAGGAATCCAAGAGGTATGGAGCTGGTTAACCTCATGGGGCCGATGTATAGTGCTTTTGCTCTTTTGTGTACTCCTCCTCTTTGTTATTCTTTTTGTGCTCATACAATGTTGTAAAATGCTCCTGAACTCACTCTGCTCCCTCCGATCCCCTGGCATTTCCCAATTGACTTTAACTAGCGACCCCCACGCCTACGAGCTTAATTTGTTTTTGTCTTCTGCATATGAGAACACTCAGCCAAAAGTTTGTTGAGTCTTCTCAAAGGAGGGAGTTGTTGGTGTCACCAGGCATAATCCTAGGTAACTCGGGAGGGTGTTAGACCACGAGTGTCAATAAAGCCCTCCTGTTGTAGACCTCAGTGAACCATTGTTCCTCCATGTTAAACACTTTGTGTAACCTAATGTGCTAACAAGCTGCAAAAATGTAGTGTTAGCAGTTAGTTTTTTTGTTGTAACAGCCAGTTCTCTGCTGTAACACACTGAAGCTAGGCTAAAGCAAACTCAAGGCCACTGTTAGATACAGAATACATGTCTTAGCAGCGGAGGGGGAGGGAGGAAGGGGGAAGACCAAAGACTGAGTGAGAAAAGATGCTGCAGCTGGAAGGAG
>NC_133769.1:43200110-43209833 GCF_003597395.2 Chelonoidis abingdonii | reverse complement strand
CTTCCAGCCAAATGCACATTTGCAAATAAAGAAAACAAACATAAGCCTAACTCATCTGATCTACCTAGTACTTACTATTTTAAACTTACAAGAGCCTGTATCGGAGAGATTGGAGAGAAACCTGGTTGCACATCTGGTCACTCTCAGAACCCAGAGAGAACAACAACCAAATTCTGACAGCACACACAGAAACTTCCCTCCCTCAAGATTTGAAAGTATCCTGTCCCCTGATTGGTCCTCTGGTCAGGTGACAGTCAGGCTTACCAAACTTGTTAACCCTTTACTGTCAAAAGAGATATAAAGTACTTCTGTTCTATTAACTCCTACTATCTGTTTATGACAGTGGCATATCTTTCTCAACTCCTGTCAAGAATCTGAGTGTGATTCACTATGTTACTAGTCTAGTGATGACCTTTTTCTGTATATATCTTCTATGTCCTGCAACACTTTTGAAGAGATCACAGTTGTGCCAATTTTTCTCTGTGGAGGGATTCTCTGCATTGTTCTCTACATTGTGTATACAGAATGCCAGGCATTTTATATGGTAAATTCGCAACATTCTCTGATAGGCACTGGGGACATGTATCATATCTGTGAAACACCTGGTATCCACGCACATGGGAGGAGGGGAGTCTTTGGGTTGTTTCTAAAGTGGGAGCTCCCACATGGGGATGTAGTGTACTGTCACTAACTAGACCATGCAGTGAAGCTACTAAGACTTGTGAATGATGACTATTTTCTCTGAGACAGATAGATAGATAGATAGATAGATAGATAGAAAACATTTTCTAATTAAACACCAACTCGTAGATTTATATATTCCAATGCCAAAAGAGGCCATTGTCATCATCCAGTCTGACTTATATAACACAGGCCATAGAACTTCCCCAAAATAATTAACAGAGCATATATATTAGAAAAAAAATCCAATCTTGATTTTAAAATTGTCAGTGATGGAGAATCCACCACAAACCTTGGCAAATTGTTCCAATGGTTAATTACTCACTGCAAAAAATGTACGTCTTATTTCCAGTCTGAATTTTTCTAGCTTCCAGCCTTTGGATCATGTTATATCATTCTCTGCTAGACTGCAAAATTCATTATTAAATATTTGTTCCCTATGTAGGTACTTATAGTCTGTAATCAAGAAACCTCTTAACCTTCTCTTTGTTAAACTAAATAGCTGGAGCTCATTCAATCTATCACTACAAGGCAGGTTTCTAACTTTAATCATTCTCTAGGCTCTTCTCTGAACCCTGTCAAATTTATTAACATCTTTCCTGAACTGTGGGTTCCAGAGCTGAACACAATATTTCAGCAGCAGTTGCACTAGTACCAAATATAGAAGCAAAAAACATTTCTCTACTGCTGCTCTAGATTCCCCTATTTATGCATCCCAGAATCACATTAGCTTTTTTGACAACAGCATCATACTGGAAGCTCATGTTCAGCTGATTAACCCCCAAATACATTTCAGAGTCACTGCTTCCAAGGATAGAGTTCCTCATCTGGTAAGTGTGGCCTACATTCTTTGTTCCTAGATGTATACATTTAAGTTTAGACATATTAAAAGTCATATTGTTTGCTTGCATCCAGTTTACCAAGTGATACAAATCACTCTGAATTAGTGACCTGTCCTCTTCACCATTTACCATTCCCCCAATTTTTGTATCATCTGCAAACTTTATCAGTGATTATTTTATATTTTTTTCCAGATAACAGATAAAAATGTTAACTAGTATAGGGCCAAGAAGCTGTGCTTTTAGGGCCCCAATGGAAACACACATACTCAGTGATGATTTCCTGTTTACAGTTACAGTTTATTAGCTCCAAGTTCAAATCCCTTCTCATTTGGTCTCCTATCTAAGTCCAAGAGACTGATAGCAACAAATCCATATGCTTAGATGGAAAATAATTTATATTTGAGGGTACAAAAGAAAGAGAAGTATAATATACTGTATCATCAGAAAAAAGATACACTTGTTATGCATGCAGAACGGGTGATAAAAAGAATTGTCTGTTAAATTTTAAAAAGTAAAAACATGAGTATATACTGTATTTTCCAGCATTTATTATGAATATATATTCCCCAGTATTTCAGATATTAATTCATAGTGACCAATTATCTTAACCCTTTGGGATTGGGGATATTCTTAGTATTTCTTTAAAATTCACTTTTTCAGTGTCTAGGGAAAAAAAGATTGATTTGCTGCCATTGCTGAGTGTTTGTCCTCTGTATAACTTTGATTGTACTGAGGCAGATAAAAATTATTTAAATCAACATACACACAAAAATATACTGTAGATATTAACAGAAAATGGGCTAAATAGTGCCCAAGATGTAGGAAGCATTTTCATCGCAGGGCACAATTTGACGTTTGGAGTTTTGCACATAAAGACTTATAAATTCAAAATGGAACAAATAATGCTTCCTAACTTTAATATCCAGGTAGTGAGATGTGATTTCCAGTTTGCTTCAGCAGCCTTGGCCTTCTGGACGATTTAAATATAGTGAGACTGATTATATCTTGTGTAATTCAGTTAAATTCAACGGGTTTATACTAAGGATGAATTATTCCACTGGCCCATCAGAAGTCTGCATTGCTCAGACAGCTCCCAGAAATGACTTCCTGGTTTATATGGGGAATGTCAGTCAATCAGGGAATCAGAGAAGGTGTTGTTCATGTCTCTTAAGGTGAGACTTCCTGAAGGGCTTAGCTTCTCAGTATGTGTTGGTGACAACCCTGCCAGAACCAACCAGTGGCAATGAAGAAGTGGTGCCTACACTGAATCTCCACAGAGCCTTGTTCGAGACTAGTGTGTTCTTTTATTACCACCTTCCTTTACAGGGTGGAACCAGGCCATGCTTGTCCGGATGAGCCTCATTAAACTTTCTTATCAAGTCAGAGTGTGACCATGGGAGGCAGATTTCTAAGTGTGTCCTCTGGATCCCTATCTTTCTCAGTCTACAAGGTAGTATAGAGAGCCTTAGATGCCTTTGGAATCAAGGATAGCATGTACTGTATATTCTTCATGATCCTGGACTTCAACTGGCAGAGGTGGATGAATGGTTCAGCCAGGTAAGGGGTTCTCAGTATAGGGTTTTAGGAGAGACACATGGAACATGGAATGTGTTTTGTGGAATCAGGGAAACTATCATTTGAAAGTGACTAGGTTGACTTTTTGGAATAACTGGAAGGGTCTCAATAACTGCGGATCCAGTTTATGGGAGGGTCTACAGGAGAGAAGATGCTTTGAAGCAAACCTGATCTTCTGGCCTATAGAGAAGGTGAGGGCCTCCAGGTGCCGCTGGGGACTTACCACTTGTAAGCTCTCTTTGCATTTTCCAAGTGGTCATTAAGTTCCTCCTGGGTATGACAGATTTGTTGAACCAAGTAGGAGGCAGTATGTTTGGCAAAGCTGTTGATAGTGCTGGGTAGATTCAGGGATGGAACCCATAATTTGCAAAGAAGGGGCTCCATGCTGTCAAGACATGATCTGCATTGTTGTAGGAAAACTTGGCAAGTGTAAGAAGTTGTACCAGATATCTTGGTGATAGATAGTGAAGCATCTGAAATACGGTCACAGTGTCCATTTCACCCTCTCAGTCTGAACATCTGTTTGGGGGTGGTAGGTCAACAGTTGAAGCCCTTCTTGAGATTTGCTTGGATAATCTTGCTTCCAGTTCTGATTCAGCCATGGCATATATTTGTCCATACTGGGCCTTTGTCCCAGGCTGCAAGTCTATGGGACAATCGTAATTCCAGTGTGGGGCAGGATATATGATTTTTTTTTCAGAAAGATCTGTGTATTTCTCGGAGAGATGACATTCAAGGCAATTTCTTTCTGGCTGGCCCCCACTGTCCGGGGCTTACCCTCAGGTGGTAATGTCCCTTCCTAGGGAACACATATTGCGTACTTGGGGTTACAGTAATATTTTTCAACAATAATCAGAAGAAAAGTGGATGTTCTTCCCCCCTCCAGGAGATATGTAGGTTGTGCTGTTCCACTCACAGTATACCAAGTATTATTGTGAAGAATAGACAGTGGATCGCACTGCCCTCCCATTCTGGCCTCTAAGAGAACAGTTTTATGGGCTACTAGATTGGATGGCAGGGTTCACCCATCAATTGTTTCTACCAGACCCAGTGAAGGTTTGGGCCAAAGGGAATTTTTAGAGTCTGGACTGCTTTTGGATCTATAAAATTGTCAGTGGCACCAGAGTCAATCTTGGCTAACTAAAGGAGAATCAATTCCAATAGGACAGGTAACTGCAGTGGAATCTGTAAATGTGGAAGAGGCCCTATTGCGTTTGGGTTGAGATCTCTTCAAAGGCAGGGGAATTAGCTTAGGGATTGGCCCTCTGGTGGTGCCCAGGCAGTTTCCCCTTGCTGGGCATTGGCTGGTCCATTTCCCAGTTTCAATCTGGATGGACAGGTAGTGAGGGAGCATCCCAACGTTCCGCAGTAGAAAAAGAGGTTAAGTTGCTAATGGAATTCCTTTTCTTCCACAGTTAAACATTCGTGACCCAGATCCAACTGCATCTGTTTAGGGCTTGAGTCTATGAGCCCAGGCGCAGTAGGGATCATGGCATCATTGGGCCTCCCTTTGTCTCCTTCTTTCTCTCATCAACCAGATGTCAATACAAAGGACAAGATCAGTGAAGCCCATTGAGTCGAGTAGAATCCGCTACATGAGCTAGCTCATCTTCTACCTCTTTTATGAGACTCCACCTAAAATAATGAAGTTGTGCTGCCGTGTTCCACTGGACATCAGCCAGGTGTTGGAAATTGGTGATGTATGAAGTTTCTGGCTCTTGCCCTTTTCAAAGTTTCCAGAAGGCAGCTTCTGCCAAATGGGTTCGGTGTGAGTAGTAAAAGATGGTCCAGATTTCTTGCTGGGGATGCCCATCTAGCACATCTCCTGAGAGTAAGCTATTCACCACCCACACCTTTGCTTGATCTGTGAGGTACATTCAGGGACATAGAAGGAAGTGCAACCAATACTGGTTTAGGAAACCCCAATATTTCCTGTGGTCCCTATTGAATCAATCCAGTAGCAGCACTGAAGGATCATGCTTGGGAAGGGAGCACGGGGGGAGAGCTTTGTCTAAGCTTATGAGGAAGTTGCCTCTCCTTGTGAATGTGCAAGTTGTTCTAAGAGGGTCAGTACTACAGATATGAGTTACATGGCATGGGCCTGTGACTAAGTCAGCTGCTCGCAAAGGGCCAGCACTTTGCGAGGCCTGCACTAGCTGATGCTGCAGAGTGAGGTTCTCCATTTGCAAGTGGGCAGCAAGTGGGGTTTTGGGCCCCCAAGGTAATGTGGGTGGGAGATGGACCATCGTCAGTCTAGGGATTGGAAGAAGGAGGAAAGTTGGAGATGATCTGAGCACTCTGTCAGGGCGAGGCCATGGGCAGCCTATGGGCACTGGCTCACAATTTATTTTCAGGTCCAAAGCTCTCAGATCAATCCAGGGCCAGGCCAGGTCAAAACAGCAAAATCAGAGTCTGTTTCTAAATTGAAAGAATGAGATGAGAACTGGGGTCAGGCTTGGACAGGGTCTTTCACTGGGGTCTGCAATAGTCTTATGCCAAAGACAAGAGCTGAGCCTAGGCTGAGACTCTGGGCTCAAGGTGAGTTGTGATGAAGTGGAGTCTAAGGCAGAAGCAGATTGGAAGGCTTCATTGCTCAGACAACTCCTAGAAATTGCTTCCTGGTTTACAGGGGGAGCACCAGCCAATCAGGGGATCATGAAGGACGGTTGCTTGTATCCTATAGGGCAGGACTTCCTGCAGGATTTAGCATCCTGATGGCAGTGCTGCCTAGCACTCTACTAGTGATGAGGAAGTAGTGCTTGCCTTGAACCTTACAAATGCTAGTTCTAGACCTGTGGGTTCTTCTGTATTCCCCTTACCTTGTTTATGCTCATGCTGAATAAAAACAAAACAGAATAGTTTATAAAATAATATGGTGGGACTACCCAATTATTCACTAAGGAAGCTATGGAATATTATATGTTGATAAGAGATGAGCTCTTGGTGGTATGACAATGGTACTTTCGAAAAGTCAGTGAGAGTTTTGCACAGAGGAAAACAAGAAAATAGGGTAAACCTTTCCTAATCATGTTAATCCAATAAAGAACAATAAAAAAATACACCCTGGAACTCCTGTATATCAAATAGAAAAGATGGAAAAGCAATGTTCTCAAATGCACAATTCTGTTAGGCACTGATTAATTCAAATAATTAGTTATGTCCAGATTTGCCTCAAATATATATAATCACTTAATCACTTACATATTATCTGGAGAACACTGGGGGAAGAGGGTACAAAACAAAATTAGCAAACTGTTTGATCCATAGCTGAATGTCAGGAAGGAAAACCAGCAAATGAACTGTTGGAACAGATGGAATTTGAATTCACTGATGTTGTAAAGACGTTCATAGCAAGGAAAACATGAATAGAAATTAAAATGGTGAATTTCAGATGAAGCATTACTGCACTTGGCAGAATGTAGAAAGATTGAAGCACGAAAACATAGCAATAAAGGAAATTAGGAAGAAACATATATCAATGGACACACAAGTGCAAAGGCTGGTGGAGTATAATAAAAAGACATACTTCATGTACAATGCGAAAAATGTGAGTATTTAAAGCACTGATATTCAATATATGTAGTGATTTCATGGCCTTGGCTGGATGAAATTGAGCAAGAGAGGGTACACTCCTGATGAAATATATTTTAAATAAAAGATAGTAGAACTACTGTAACACCCCTTTTTCCATGGCTGTTGACTACACCACAATTTCCAAGCATTCGGACTCTCGCCTTAGGGTTATCTTTGACTCCTCGGCTCTTTTGACTTTGTATTTCATTGCTTTTTCAGGGCAGGAACTGGCTGTTATGCTGCATTTGTAACACATTCGTGCCTGGATCTGATAGGGATTCCATGGGCTCTGCTGTAATACAAATAATAAATAAAAATGCCGTATAAAATACGTGACCAATGGCACATCATGAATAGTCTATATCAAATAATCAAGGTGAACAGCTTATGAACAAGTTGAAAAAAAGTTGAAGATTATGCACTGATAATTATGAGCGATGAATTAAATCAGGATTGAGTCACTAACACTTTGCAAACTGAGGACCTGATCCACCTTTCTCCAAAGTCAGTAATACTCCAGTTAATTCTAATAGGATGAGATTTGGGTCCCCAAAAAGTGGGCTAAATTTGCCATCATATTATTCAAACTGAATGGCAATTCTACTAGCTTTAGTTAAGAACTAAAGGAGCTGCGTGGGCTGCAAACAAATATAAATAGAGAGGCCCCGTAAAAGGGTGCTAACAAATCCTGAATTAGGACAAGCTAACAGCTAGCTTCAGAAAGTTTTTGACTGTCTACTAAAAACTACACAGTGCTGTTGTATTTGTGTTGGTCCCAGTCTCTCTACTAGAAACTCTCTTTCAAAAATTCATATAGTAGAGCCAGCAGAATCTACCCCAGTCATCCTCTTCCTTAATTTATTATTTTCTTGAAGGTACATTTATACAGTACAATACAGCACTACATGATCCTTAGATACCACCATGATAGGTTCTTCAGCAATAGTTAAAGACTGATAGATAAGAAAGACAAATAATTATGCACCCAGTGAATTTTCTGTTTCCAGGGTATAAATTAGCTCCTTTACCCTCTCCTATTTCTGGTCGTCTATTCCTTGTATTACTTTGGCTGTCAGTCTCTGAATTTTCTCTGGTTTTCTAATATATATTTTATGCTGAAGGGATGAGAATTGCATATAATACTTGAGATATGGCTATACCATACCTCTATAGAGTGATATTATCACCTCATGAAGCGACATCAGCTCCATTATTGTATAAAATTGTGAATACAGTAGCATTGCCTTTTTTTGTCAGGGCAGCATGCACAAAGTATATATTTAGCCTGAAATCTCTGATCAACTCCAGATTTTTCAGTGACTCACTGTTTTCCCAAGAGCTGTCCTTTCCCCTTAATTCATCTCCGTACTGCTTATTTCCTCTCCTCAAGTGTCTGACTTATTACATGTAATACTATTAAATTTCATCTTGTAAAATGCAACTAATTATTGTTCTAATCTCTCCAGGTCACTTGCAGTTTGACCTGTCCTCTGCTGTGTGTGGGGATTTGGTATTCTCCAATTTAGTTGTCACTGGCAAATTTAATCAAAGTTGATTTTCTGCCTTCCTTAAGACCGCTAATAAAAATATCAAATAATATAGGTCTTAATACTACTGACCCCTGAAGAATACCACTTTAATTCTCTTCCCATCTTAGGGATCTTACCATAAGTGATTATTGTGTATCAGACAACTTTCAGTCCTTACTATGATATTGTTATCTGTCCAATAGTTTAATGTGATACTATATCAAATGCTTTACTGCATTCTAAATTTATCCACTGCAAAGAATGTATCAACCACTCAAGGTCTTGAACTCTTAATCTTTTGTGCTAAAATCAGAGACCTTATCGATTAGTCATCTGTCAGTGCACACATAGTGCGTAATCCTGACACTTTATGAAGGTAGGTCTACTAAAGTCATTTGCTGCAACAGCGTGTGTTCCCCCCTGCCGCAATGTCACACTCTTTTTCTTTAGTGAATTCATGAATTTATATTTCTTACTCACTTCACTCAAAGACTTTACTTGCTGCAGAAGTTATTCCTTAGAGAATCTTTGGGGAGCTACATGAATAAGGTTTCCAGAATCAGGCCCAAAGTCAGCAAAGACTCACTATCATGATGAGAAATTGGCAATCAGAACAGCTCCGGGTCTTCCGCAGCACCGAAGGCCCCCCCACTGCCGAAATGCTGCCGAAGACATACGGAGCGGACCCCCTCCCTGCCGCTGAAATGCTACCAAAGACCCCTGGAGCAGACTACCAGTGGGTGAATTAAAAAAAAATTAAAAAGGCGCCTACGGCGCGGGGCCCTCTTAGGCACGAGGCCCTCTTAGGCGCAGGGCCTGATTCTGAGGAATTGGCCTAAAGCTGACCCCAGCACTTTGTGACCATCAGGAGGAGGAGACAAGATTACTTGGAAACAAAACTCTCCTTTACAAACCATCTGCTGCCAGCTTTTAGCATAGAGTAAGTGATATTCTATGTTTTGTATGCAATAATGCCATGCATTGTCAAAATAACATATGGTAAAGGGAAAGAGAAAAACGGAATTAAAATACATCCCTATTGCCTTGTGTTAAGTGGAAAACATTAAAATATTTTCATGATATTTTTATGATGAGAAAAATTATAGCAAGATTACAAAACTTATTCCATCCATTACTTTTAAAACGTAGGACATTTGTTCTCTTTCTATTAGGGCTGTCGATTAATCATAGTTAACTCACGCAATTAACTAAAAATATTAACTGTGATTAAAAAAATTGTGATTAATCGCACTGTTAAACATTAGAATGCCAATTGAAATTTATTAAATATTTTTGCATGTTTTTCTTCATTTTCAAATATATTGATTTCTATTACAATATACAATACAAAATGTACAGTGGTCACTTTATATTATATTTTATTACAAATATTTGCACTGTAAAAATGATAAACCAAAAAAATAGTATTTTTCAGTTCACCTCATACAAGTACTGTAGTGCAATCTCTATCATGAAAGTGTAACTTACAAATGTAGATTGGTTTTGTTATGTAACTGCACTCA
>NC_133769.1:43194881-43199093 GCF_003597395.2 Chelonoidis abingdonii | reverse complement strand
AGTTACTTTTTTGTACATAATTTGACATTTGTCATTTCAATTTCATAATAAGGAGATTGCTATAGAGTACCTGTATTGGGTGAATTGAAATATACTATTTCTTTTGTTTTTTACAGTGCAAATATTTGTATTAAAAAATAAATAGAAACTGAGCACTATACATTTTGTATTCTGTGTTTTAATTGAAATCAATATATTTGAAAATGTAGAAAACATCCAAAATATTTAAATAAATGGTATTCTATTATTGTTTAACAGTGCGATTAATTGTGCAATTAATCAAGATTATTTTTTAATTGCTTGACAACCCTACTTTCTATATTGTAAATCACCATCAGCATGTAATTTATATATATATAAATTTATATATATATTTATAGCTAGCTTAGTCCTTTCTTGTTCTATTCTTAGAACATAAAAAACACATTTTTATGGCTTTCCTGAACCAAGTTATTCTCCTGGGGTCTGGTGTGCCCCCAGCTACTAATAGCCTGTCAGAAATGACAGGGGAAGCATGAGTCTAGGTCCTTGCAAGTAATATTCACTATGAAAAGCTCAGAAATTTTTGAAATAGTTTAATTAAGAAATTAGATTCCATCACTGTGCAATATTTCATGTGCTTTTTTTTGCCTCACAGTGATGCAGATCATGGCAACTGCACCTGTATTACCTCTCTGTGGTCCACCGAGGGCACCCACTCTGAGGCTGCTGAGTCCCCTCATACTCACCTCTCTTTGGTGAAAAGACATATTTCTCTCCGTTCTGATTGGGATATCTCCAGGCTGAACAGTTCCCTACCTTCTCTGTGGCATTCCGAGCAGACAGGCTGCCCAAGCTGGCCTGCTTGCTTTCTCTTCAGAGATGGTTAACTAATGTGACAAGATGTCCCAATTTTATAGGGACAATCCCAATCGTTGGGTCTTTTTCTTATACAGGCTTCTATTATCCCCCACCCCTTGTCTCGATTTTTCACGTTTGCTGTCTGGTCACCCTATGGTTAACAGTGTAACTTCCCACAGTTATAATTACCACACAGTTCTTTTTATGCAGCCTAGTGTATTCTAATAAAAGCATTACAGAGAAAACATATTAAAAGCAATGGAAGAATCTAAACACATGCTACTTATACCAGAGATCACCCCAACCCTAACAAGGGATCTGATAGGATCACTCCTTCAAAACCCAACTGAAATGATTTCCTATGGTTTCAAGCTCATCACATCTTCATCTCAGAATAAGCCCCAGTCTTGTGTCTTCAGTAGGCTCAGTCCCTCCAATCATTCCCAAAGGAATGGGGCCCTCCAGTGCTCAGGGGCAATTGCTGGAACAGAAAGAAGGCCATGAGCCAACCAGGGTATTTATTCAAAAAAAATACTTTCTTTGTTGGTCCCTGGAGAGTCCAGTTTGAATGAGTATATGCAAATCTTTTGAGGAGATGGCTTCAAAGGGGCTTAGATACCAAGGTGATATACACCAAGTTACCAAAATCATCTATATCTCTAGGGGGAGGGATAGCTCAGTGGCCTGCTAAGCCCAGGGTTATGAATTTAATCCTTGAGGGGGCCACTTTGCCATTTGGGACAAAAATCAGTACTTGGTCCTGCTAGTGAGAGCAGGGGCTGGACTCAATGACCTTTCAGAGTCCCTTCCAGTTCTATGAGATAGGTATATCTCCATATATTATAGATAAACAGCTCTGAAGAATGAATTTCCCTATGTGTACATATAGAATGAACAGCAGAGGCAACACAATCTTCCTAACACTGCTTTGTCTCTCCACAGAAAGACTGAGGCAATATCAAAATGACAGGATAATTTAGCCTCCATGTCTATTTATTCTAGTTGAGGCTATCATTGATAGATCAGTTCCTACTGAACATTGTGATAGTTTTGTGATGTAGACACCTGTGACTATTAGGAACTCGAAAGAGACCAACAACTCATTATACATCCTTTTTTACATATAAATCAGCCTGTGTAAAAAGCTACCATCTGACCCTATCTAACACATTGCAAGACTTCTCTGCAGACTGAGGATTGAAAATAATTGGAATGACTGTGCAGTATCTCTTGGATGATAATTTTTCAAAGGCAATTCATTGGATGATGACAACTTTTTGTCCTTTCTAACCTTGCCTGGATTTGAAATATCAAGGAAAAGTTTTGTATTCCAATAGCGATCATCTGAGATGTCAGCCCCTCAAAATCAATGGTATTTTAGGTAGCAATCAAATGGCACATACAAAATATTGTGTAAAATGGAAAGTTGAGAATGTATTATGCAAAGAAGCCAGTTTTTGAAAATAAATAACTTGGCCTTTTCTAAACAAAAAAGATTTGGCAGGAAGGGGAGGTTTTGGTTAATTAGCAAATGCAGTTCACTCCTATTAAGAACTAAGTGCAACTGTTCGGGAAATTTCATTATGTTTTTTCATTTATTTATTGCTTTATACCTGCACCAAATACAAATGTGGTTACAGCTCAGCTATAGGAAAAAACATACCCATGTAATAGCATATATTCAACTGTGTTTCCATAAAGCACAAAGCACTAAAATGGTCTACATATGAGCGTCTACACTTTTCATGTCTGTGCACCAGAGCTAGTATTTGACCATTATTTGTCTATCGTATCAAATTTCAATGACTTCAGGGGAGGTGTTTTGATTTATACCAGTTGTGGATATGTCCCTGGTATTAATCATGGTTTGCTCTTTCACCATTATGTTGAGATGCTTATGTTCCCTTCCAAATCTTTTAGATTATAGCATCATTATATTATAGATTGGAGATGTATACTACAGACAGTGTGGTCATCATCCCTGTAAACCTTCAAGAAAGCCATAAGTGAGGTGAAAAGGGGTCTAATTCATGGATGTGACATCACATCTGTGAAGTAAGAGTATCTGTAACTGAGATCAAGATAAAGGAACACAAATAATGGAGGTGTCTGGGAAGCATTGTGGAACAAAATTGATATAAACTGTTGGAGAATTTGGGGCAACCAGCAGAAGAGAGGAAACTAGAGCTGGAAAGAGAGTAGCAGTACCTTATTGGCTGCATTGTAAATTTAAAATCAAACGCAAGTGAGGGGCGGTGCCTAGCTTCCCCCTCATCACTAAGTCTGGTGCTTTTGCAGTTTGAAGGTGGATCCAAGACTCCACCTATTCCTTGCCTACCCTCATGGGATGATCAGTAGCAACCCAGCAATAGCTGCTCTTTCGACTCAACACATGCTCTAGGAAGCTTCACATGGAGCACTATGAAATTATATTCATACGTTACTGTATCTAAAAAAATTACAAAGAAATGTTCTGAATTACGATGCTGTCATTTTGCCTTGCAATTTTGGTGAATATGCAAACCACTCCTGTGGTTCATGAACCTCCTTATGGAAATGGAATGATAGCCCTGTAATTCATAGCTGCCAGATATTTACTCTGTGTAATTGCCTGTTTATGAGAGTGTCTGCAATCAGTATGGAAGTGAGCCACTTAGAGGGTCACTGGAGTCAGGACCTTTGCACTGATTACTCCAGTATTAAAGATGATTCATTGGCTCCTGTTGAGGCAGCAGACTGACTTTATGGTTGGATGTTTTCATGTTTTACATTCCTTACTTCCTCTCACTGGCAATATCTATACTCTCAATATTCCCTGCTGCATTCTGAAGAGCACAAGGTAATTGGATCACAGGGTAGGAGAGTTATACATATCACACAGGAGATAAACAGCCTGCTTCACCTCCATTCTTGGGCTGCTGCTTGTCTTCATGATTGGCAGGACTCCCTTCTTTAAAGGAGTACAACTCATGGGCCTAATTCGGCCGTAGAATAAGTGGCAACTTCCATTGACCTCAGTGGGAGTTGCACTCAAATACATGAGGGATCAACTGGATCTTATGTCTCTGATGAAAAGGGGGGATTGAGTCCATATCCCATGGGACTGTGGGACTCGGTGTGTGTGTGTGTGTCTGTGGAGGCTTGCCCTAAGTATTGTGCATTGTTTAGTAATTTTTAATCAAGATTTCCATTCTGCTTTCTTTCAGGATCATAAAAAGACATTAACTCCAGATCCACCTCCTGTCCCTCTGTCATAAACAGATAGCTAAGGGTTAATGTCTCTTTCACCTGCAAAGGGGTAACAAACAACACCTGACCAGAGGACCAATCAGGAAACAAGATGTTTTCAAATCTCAAGGGAGGGAAGTTTTT
>NC_133769.1:43078548-43192033 GCF_003597395.2 Chelonoidis abingdonii | reverse complement strand
CCAGGGAAGGTTTTGGGGAGACCAGAGTGAGCCAGGCACTGGAATTCCTGGCTGGTGGCAGCGCTATCAGATCTAAGCTGGTAATTAAGCTTGGAGGTTTCATGCAGGTACCCACATTTTGGATGCTAAGGTTCAGAATTGGGACTTATGCCTTATGACACCCTCAATATATAAAGTCATTGCATTCTTTGTAGATTGTTTCCTCCCTTCACTTATGATAATCCTATCTAAGTTAATGTCACAAAAGGGTCTTTTTTCCATTGATTTTTGCCCTTCTTCCCCCCAGGGATAAGAGGGAGTAAGGATGGTTTAGTGTTTAAGGTATGATACTAGGCTCTATCCCTGGCTGTACCACAAGCTTTCTGTATGACCTTGGACAAACCATTTGGTTTTGTGTCTCACTTCCCCATTTGTAAAATGCCAACTGTACTAAGGGTGTTCTTTGGCTAAATTCATTAGTGTTAATAAAGTGCATTAAAGTACTTTCCACCTGCTGCTACAAGGCCTCGATTCTGATTGTCAAAGCCATTAATGTATCAGTCAGTGAAGTTATTCCAAGGATGAGGTTTCCCACTGACATTGCCTGACTTCAGTGGAATTGCAACAGGGACAAACTTAGCCCTATATACTTTATTTCACCCTTTAAAATGGTTTTCTTGTGTACTTTAAATTAATTACTGGGTACTCAGTATTATATATCGAAAAAAATAAGTACACACAACTTTGTCTTAAATGCATTGCAACTCTAATCCAGCTCCCAAGGTCATACAACTCTCTAAGCCAATGAGAGAATTTCAACTGTAATAGTAGCATGATAGATAAATATACTTTAAAGGAACATACTATACAATTTTTAGAGTTTTTGTAACTCAGTATTTTTAAAATGTTGTTGCTATTCAGAAACAGCATACCTCAACTGTTCCTGGGCCATTAAAGTATATTCAGCTCTTAGTTTGTGGCAAGGGTGTGAGTTTCATTTTCCTCTACTTCTAAAGTTCTGGTGTTATTTTGGGGGAAAGTGCTAAAAACAGGTCACCTTTTGTATTATACAACTATTGTAGCTAGACTGACTGCTCAAGGGAGGATTATTTTTTCTAAGCATAAGCAAATTGAGACCTTGGCAGCTGCTGAGTAATTACAGCAATAAATCTTTAAGATGATGTCATAAAGTAAGCATTGTTAATGTATCTGAAGGAGCGAGACAGACATATGTTAAACAGAGGCCAAGACCTGATATTTAAAGGACTATCTCTCAGGATTATTTGAGGTTGTACTGCTTCTTTCATATTTACAGAAATTCATCTTTATCTAGATGTTACGATCTTCTACTGACAAAAGAAATGGAAGATGTTGGTACTGATCTTTGCTCTGGTGAATCTACCACTTTTCCCTCAGAGAGAGACATTTCCCTCAGTGAGAGTTTCTTGTAGTAGCATATATGTTGCTGTTTTACTGGCAGTCTGTTGAAGCCATCTAAAGAATTTCTAAAGTGCAGCCTGTTGGAGCAATTTGCCAATTAAATAACATTTTTCTCTGCACTAAAGTCAAGATGTAATACAACACATAACATTTTTACTGAGCTGGATTGGCTTTCTGGCACTCCTTCCTCCCTCCCCCCTTTAAAGTGTTTTTTTTTTTTAAAGGGAAGGGGGGGTGCGTGCACCCATGAGCAAGTGTTTTATATACTTGCTCTAGGTGTACCACTTTTCCAGTTGGAAAAGCCTTCTTGAATTTAATAGGGTTGAAACCAGTGAAAATAAAACAGTTCTATAGAAATTACTCTGCACTTTATATTTTTAATAAAGAATTATTTCTTTTCTATAGTTTTTTACAACTATAATATTAGAGAATGATGTCTGCTATAGAATTATATACTCATTTGTTTAATAGTTCTATAGAAAAGTTATCATTCTGTAATAAATTGATAGGTTGTTTTTTTTATAAGAGCTTCCTCAAACATTATTGGAAGTCTCACTAATATGTAAGATCTGGAAGTGCTTTATGCCACTTATCAAAATAAAACTCCTACTCAAACAGTTCTGGAAGTGGATTCATTCCCATTTTCTTACTTTCCTTCAAATTTA
Organism: Chelonoidis abingdonii; assembly: GCF_003597395.2. Classification (NCBI taxonomy): domain Eukaryota; kingdom Metazoa; phylum Chordata; order Testudines; family Testudinidae; genus Chelonoidis; species Chelonoidis abingdonii. The sequence goes on along the minus strand of NC_133769.1, from coordinate 43,189,949 downwards.
AATCTCCTTTTTGAAACAACCCTTCCCCAATGTCCCGAAAATGTACAATGTTCCAACTGTAGTTAATCATATAGGTGTATGTCTTTGAGAGTATCAGAGGGGTAGCCGTGTTAGTCTGGATCTGTAAAAGCAGCAAAGAGTTCTGTGGCACCTTATAGACTAACAGATGTATTGGAGCATGAGCTTTCATGGGTGAATACCCACTTCGTCGGATGCATCCAACGAAGTGAGTATTCACCAACGAAAGCTCATGCTCCAATTTGCTGTCTTTGAGGAAAGTGCAGAAAGCAATTGTAATCAGATTTTCCCCTCTGGTACTGCAGTGTGGGTTTTCATACTATTTACTAATCAAATCAAGGAGAAGGAGTGACTTGGAGATAAACAGGAGTGGAATCTGGCTTCTATTCTCAACTCTGCCACAGATATTTTTGTGCAACTGTGACCCAGGAACCTCTTAATACTGTGATGCTACATACCTCGGGGGAACACCCTACAGCCCCATGATCGTCTTTATAAAATGATTGTATGGTATCCAATGCAAAGTTTGTCATGTCAGGTATCTTTGAAAAACTCATGGTGTACTGACCATGGTTGTTATAATGATGTCATAGTAATTATTACAGTAATGTTATAGTAAGGTTATAGGTTATAATTTCACATATATAGGTATGAGGCTGAAAATGTATCCTCATGGCTTAAAATAAGCCTAGATAAAACTCTCCAACAGCAGAGAGGAAGTTCACACCTCATCAGGGCATGTATAGGACAAACTCAGCCCAGCCTCACAGGAACAAAGGATGCTGGCCTAGGCAGCAACAAAAGAATCTGTTAAGACTCTTGAGGGAGTCACCCCCCTTCTTTTGGTCAGTTTTGAATTGTGATGAGTTAATGCTCACCTGACTTTGAAGAGGAGGGGGGCAAAGCCAAGAGAGAAGAAAGAACATGATAAAAAGGAGAGACTTTGCCATACTCTCTCTCTCTGCCACATATATCTTCAGATACCACACTGAAGTGCTGATCAAAGGGGAGAGCTTGACTGAAGAGCAACCAGCCAGCCTATGGTGAGAAGCATCTAAGTTTGTAATGGCATTGAAAGCGTTAAGATCAGTTTAGAATGCATTTAGCTTTTATTTCATTTGATCACATCTGACTTGTTATGCTTTGATTTAATCACTTAAAATCTATCTTTATAGTTAATAAATCTGTTTGTTTATTCTACCTGAAGCAGTGCGTTTGGTTTGAAGTGTGTTAGAGGCTCCCCTTGGGATAACAAGCCTGGTACATATTAATTTCTTTATTAAATTGACAAACTCATATAAGCTTGCAGTGTCCAGTGGGCATAACTGGACACTGCAAGACGGAGGTTCCTAGGGTTGTGTCTGGGACCGGAGGTATTGGCTACTGTCATTTGGTTGCAAGTAGCTGGGAGCAGCTTACATGCCAGAGGCTGTGCTTGAACAGCCCAGGAGTGAGGGTTCTCACAGCAGAGCAGGGTAAGGCTGGCTCCCAGAGTCAAGGATTTGAGTGACCTAGCAGATCACCAGTCCAAATAACACCAGAGGGGAATGTCACAAATACCAACTGGCAAAGGAGTGTGAGGGGTTCCAGAAATCTCATGAGACTGGTGTGTACATTCTAGTTCTCCAAAGGAAGTCATGTGATGTCTCAAATGAAAGCTGGTGTCACTGATCATTGCTATCATTGTGAAATATGTACATATACTCTGCAAGGACTTATGTATCTGTACCAGAAAAGTATGTCCAGGGAATCAAAAAGTGACATGCCCTATACCTTCCAGACAGGACGTAAGCAAGGTATCTCTCTGTCGGAATGTAAATTAATTATTGTAAGATAATACAATGGTTGTCCATTTACACTGAAGTCAAATCTTAATGAAGAGATGTGAGGAAGGAAAGGAGCACATGGGGGGGGGGGGGACTGCTGCAGGGTGCCAGCTAATAAAATGGAGTTTATTCTTTTATGCATGAGGTTGAAGTAAGGGATTTTGATGCCAATGGTCATGACTGGCTGACAACGATGTTGTCTGTACTTTCTATATACAGCCGTGGATTATTATATATTGTCCATGAATGTTATAAATTAAAAGAAATAGTTTGTAAATGCCCTGTAAGAAAAATAATATTCTGGGGTTAATAGATAGTAATAACTCTATGCAGAAATTACAACTCTTGGACTCTCAAAGGAGCTTTTTAGATTCACTCCCTTTAAAAAGCTCAAATTAATTTCCATGAATTCCATTTTATAGTGATATTTGTGTTATTATTACCATTTATTAAATGACACAGCATTGTAGATATATGGACTACCCAATAATAAGAAAACTATGCAAAATAGGTAACTTGATCCCTGCTTCAAAGACTTTACAATCTAAAAGGCACAGACCTCATACTTATGTTTTCGAACAGCATGCAAGAGATCATTTTTAGAGAGGTTACAGCTATACAAAGATATGTATGAAAAATACAGCATCACAGCAAGTAGTATAACATTTTCTTTAAAAGAAGAACAGTATAAATTTCATTGTGTTTCCATGAGAGTCATGAATTTGTTACAGAAATAGTGGATTGAATATTTTTCAGGGCTTCTAGAGCTTTTTTATGTGCCATGGGGTCAAACTCCAATAAAGCATTGCATGCTCGCTAATGAACAGAAATGTGATGAACAATGTTATGAGAAGGTTTTTCTGTTGTTTTTTTTTACAAAGGAAACATCTGCAGGCTGGCGTATTAAATATACGGACACTTACTCCTGTCAAAATGAAAAAAAAATATCTAGTAAATAACTTGCCAAAATATCCACTGAAATAATCATTTGAACAAACTCAACTTTTCATATTTTCATTGTAACAATGGTAAGTTGTGCTACACTGCATAGTATAAAATATTCAGAGAAGATGCTGCCTCAGCCGCCTTTTATAGGTTACTGATTTTGTTACTGTTCTTTGCCTATTTCACGTTGTCTGTGTCGAAACTCGTAAAAGTTTGAGTCTCGGTCTGGTAATAGATATCCCTCAGCAAAATCCGTACCCCTTATTACAATGAATACAGCCAAATTAAAAACATTGGGATGTATATCTTCATTTTGCCATCTCTCTATCCATATGCGGGAGAGCAATTTTAGAAGCTGCAAACAGTAGTAAAGCACTGAGCAGTTTAGGGCCCTGATAATTGGCCCCAGAAATATGTGGAATTTAACATTTGTTAAAGGCTAAAACTTCAGTAAAAAAAATAATTGGATCTTTTTTCCACTACACACAACTCTGGGTTTTTTAGTTATTCTTTCACTTTCTTAGCATGAGTGAAGATTAGGTTATTCAGGCAGAGGAAATATCTGAAGGGATGAAAAACCTGATCTTTATTTTAAATACTTCAATCCCAAGACTGTTTAAAAGGCAATCCATGTATTGCTCTTATATTTTAGCTTCTTTCCTTTTTTAAAGCCAAATAATAAAACTAATGTAAGATTGATAATCAAGGAGTTTTAATTCAGATGAAAGGGAAAATTAGATATTGAAGATGTATTATTTTACATTCTTTTAATGGCATCTCTTAACTGACTACAGAACTTTTGGACATTTTGAAATGTTAAATATTAAAAAAAAAAACCCAGAAGCATTACACAACTTATCTGAGTAGAGAACTCAATATGATCAAATAATAAGTGGTAAAGATTTTCTCTATTTCTATTTGTTTCTGGTCCTTGGGATATACAGTGATCACCATTAAAATCAGTTTTAATAGCAATAATCACATAATAGGATCTGTAATACAGCTGTTAAGTCATATTCCATATGGGGAAAATGTAGTAGTTCAGATTCCACAGTTTTGTAACTATTTGCAGATGTTGTTGTCTTTATATTGGTGACCTCTGAAATTCCATAAAGAAAGACTTAGATGGTTCAAATGGCCATTTAAAAATTAAGATGTTTACCTGATATTCTCAGTGCTTCTTGTTTTCAGTTGTCAGACGTACTGCAAAAAAGCCTCTCTCACTAAGTTAATTGTTCCAGTTAGACTACATAAAACTGAAAATGAACAGGCTTGATTTTCCCCCCAAAATTTCCTAAATATTTTTGACAGTCACCTTTGATTTTTTGGATGGAGGTTTAGGCTTATTTTTCCTCTCTTTTTATTCCATCTGTTTCACCTGTCCCTCCTTAAGTAATTGAAAAAAGAAGCCATGAATAGAATTTCAGAGTTCTAAACACCAAACATAAGACTGCTGAATGGAGAGTAGAAATGTAAAACTGATGGGTGGATAGGTGTCTTTGGATGTTTTCTTCCATGGATTTCATAATGGGACACAGACTTCAGTGTGGATGTTTGGTGAATTTATATTATACAATTTCACTTTGTTTACTAGTCTAAATAAAGACTAGTGCCCAATTAAGTGGAAGAAACTGAAAGATTTAAAAGCTCTACCTGTTTATCTATAGAAACAAAAACACAGTAAGTTCTGTGAGCGGAAACCAATGTACATGTAAGCAAGGAACTATTGACTCAGTCACTGAACATGACTCCATAGACACAAAGGCTGTTTCTACATTTAGGTCAAAAGCCAAATCAAGCTGTAAATTGTTTTTCTGCAGAAGCTATGACTTTTTGGACTATTCTAGTTTCAGTGCTGATCACTACTTTAGCACCAGGCAATAAAATATAATGTTTGGTACTGAAGAATTGACATAAACCGCTTGCATTTTGTCAGCCAAGTTTCATTTTGGAGTATCAATTTCTTCTTTATCAAAGAGTAGAAGGGGAAAAATAGATGAGCTATTATATTTCCTATGCAATTTCCTGCTGCCTGAAAATTACTGCTTCCCCAAATTTATAGTCTTTTTGTACAAGAGTATGTGAATTGCCTCAGGAGAGTCTAAACTTGGGAATAAACTAGTAAAAAGGATCTATACTGAAAATCTTCTATTTATTTGGCATTGCAATCCAATCGTTTAAGAGTTTAAATAATTCTTAGCATCAATAATTTTTCCAAGGTCACAGATTAAAGCTGGTATCTTCAAATGAATGATATTACATTTTAGTTTCTTCAGAATTATGAAATTTATTTTAAAAAAATCAAGACCATCTCCCTGGATCCTGGGTTAGTAACACATGGAAGTGATTATAAATAAAAAAAAGTTCTTTTTGGTAACTTAATTTTTGTATATCTATGTAACTTTTTAATGTGATGGGTTTTAATAAGCATTAAGCTTTATTTCTAGAAAAAGTAAGTATTCCTCTAAAATATAGATTGCTTTGAATATCTTTTCTACTGATACTACAAAAGTCTGTGGGTTGTATTTTACCTTGTTGTGATTCCTAGGCCTGACTCTACATTAGATTTATACCAAGGGTTCTCAGTCTTCAGGCCATGAACAGGTGTCAGGGAGTTAGGACCACCCTGCGCTTACTAGGTTGATAAATGGGAGGAGGGTCCCAGGTAGATCCCATTTTGGGAGAGATCATGTGATATGGAAAACGTGGAGGACCACAGATTAACACCAAGGTAACTTCATTGGGCCAGATCCTCACCCAATGTAAATCAGTGTAATCAGTTACTAACATTATGTCAATTTTCAGGAGTGACTTCAGCCATCCTCTGCTGAATGAACTCACACTGCAAGACTTCTAGTGCCACAAGGAGAGGAGCACATTTCTAATGCCAAAGCTCTAGATGGAAAATGTATGGCATCAGTCTATTTGATAACAGAAATGGTGGGCAGAGCACATCAGAACAATAAATGGCCCATCTCCCCCTTAAATGATAATGGGCTGCTGAGCCTAGAGATCAACTGATTATCAACTGACAAGAATAATAAAGGAGAAGGGGCAAGTAACCAGGTCAAAATAAGGGAACGAAAAGGAAACATCTGGCAGAGAACCCCAGGCAGTGCCCACTTGCTGCTCTGAGAAGGAGTCTAAGGAGTCAGTACATGTTGTCCAGAGGACCGCTGCCCACAGGCACACACAGACAATGGACTGGAAGAAGGTCCCACTGTCTTAGAGAACTCCCTATACTTCCTCCAACTTCCTCCTCCTGGATAGATGGATGGCCAGTGCTGGGAAGAGGTTGACGGGGGGGTCTCTGGACTTTGTGGGACATGGATCAACTTACTTGAAATACCAGAAACTTGGGAGGAACCCACCAGGAATTAAAGGCCTCTCCCTCAGCATTTTCATGAAATCAGTCATTGTTTTTCTGGCCAGCCCTAATGTAAACCATACAAAAGTCCCTGAGGAGCACTTGGGCTGCACAGAAGTTGTAGCATAATGTTCACCTTGACACTCTGCTGCACCTAAGCTTGTCTATTATATCAGACTCTTCCTTCTTTCAAGCTGCTTACAGCTCTCCTCACACTCAAACCCTTTCATACAGAATTCTGAATATGTTTCTTCCCTGCCAGAGCTCATAGACGTGACAAGATCTCTTTCATGTCCATTCCTATGGACATTGTATTATACATATAAAGATAATATATTATATGTAATATAAAGATCAATTATAAAATTGCACAGATCTTTTAGAGGGGCCCCTGCAACAAACTGATTATAGTGAAAAAACAAACAACAATAACAAAAAATAAGACACGAGTGTCTGTCTCACTGACCCAGAGAATAAACCAAACGTGAAGTTTCTCCACCACAGTATTTATGGGATATAGTTTTTAAATATGAAAATTGATTTTTTTTAGTCATATTACCCAATTGTCCCCAAATTTCCCCAAAACAAACAAACCCATAAGTGAAATCTCATCTGGCAGAGGGGAACAAACGCAATATTTCAGAGGCATTGCTCATGTTTTGTGAAGTGTGTGTGGGAGAGAGTTTTAAAATTTGATCTGTAACAGAAAGTTAGGGTCAACCCTAAGTATGGGGAGAAATGGCAAAGCACTTCATTACCAGCTAATCTGTCCTGTCCTTGGTTAATATAGATCTCTTCTCTCATGTCATAAAGTACAGAGGCCAAACAGTAATTTACCTTGAATAACGCTATAATTTTTACCTATTATCAGAACAGAATGCAGAGTCTACATTAGTGGGCTGAATATATTAATGATATATGGAAAAAATATAAAGAAGGTTTTCTGCAAGACAAATATTAAGATGTGACAGCTTTACAAAAGTTACAGATTACAGATGTACTAAATTATCGGAGATTTTTCTACAGCACATGTATAATGATATTCAAACACTGACCATGAAATACTTCCCACTATTTTCTTTCTGTTTTAATTAATGTGGTGAATAGTCAGATCTGCAGTTCTGCCATTTTAGTAGAGGAAGAATAAATGCATAAACGTAGCCAGGGCTTCATGCTGTGTCAAAGATTTTTTCTACGGAGACCAGAAGATATCTGCTGTCCTTCAAGTGCCATGCCATGGCAGTAATGTTTCCTACGCTGCTGTGATGGAGAGATTCATTCAGCCTTACCCTCCCATTTGGGGATGGGTGAGAGGGGGAAGCAGAGACACACTGGGCCAAAATGATAGAATTTACACATAAATTTATATCTCCATGTTCTTGTTGGTTATTCAGTGAAAAGCTTTTAAAGAGCAATGTTGTTTTTCACAATGATATACAATGGCAGGCCCATACATAGCATGTGGAAACTGAAGATTTCAGCAGAGAACTGCCTTAAGGATCCAAAGGGAAACTTCTGCCAAGAGGCTGCAGCCCACAGTTGTACATCACTGTGAAAAACAGAACTAGATACAAAAGGTCCAAGTCCATATTGTAACAGGTCCTTACTCAGGCTCACTCAGTTCTGACTGAGTAAGGACTTCAAGGTTGGCTCAAAGCAACTAAATATTAAGATACAAGCTTCTGAAGGTTCATCTCAGGCTAGGCTGGATTGGAAACGATTCCTACAAGTGACAGGACATTGGTAATTGGATATGTAGTCTAAGCCATTCACTTCCTGAGAAAGAGTGTGATCCTGCCCCAGGTCCCATTGACTACAGGATCAACCCAAATAAACATTTTGGAGGGACACCTCCAGGGTGAGGGGAGCACTTTTCTCAATCAAGAAAGGCAAGGGGTTGCTGCAACCTCAGCCAGCCTTGCCACAAAAACAAACCACCAACAACAAAAACTCTTGTGATTTATAGAAATTCTAAAGGTTAAGTAGATTACAGAGTTTATCACCTCTGATGTAATTAATCAGATCAGTGAACTCACTGGGTCATGTGGCAGCAATTATGCAAACAGATATGTTGCATCATGGCAAACTTTTTCCATCTTATGCAGCTGCATAATCTTCCATATTATTGGTATTAAGGGTTAAACCAATGTGCCTGCCCAGTATATCAAGGCTGCCTCAAACTCAATATGATCTCACGTGCAAAATTTCCTAGATGTGAAAACATATTGCAAATGTGACCAGTGCTCTTGGTGTGTGTTACAATATCTCCCATTAGTTCAGAAAGCAGTGTTTGGGGAAGATCAGATTCAGCTTGCTTCTCACTGAAGGAAAGAACATTAGTTTTGTCACTAAAAACTATTGAGTGAATGGGTAAACTGATATTGTCACATTGACAGATTTATGTTTGGCCTTTGAGTATGGATTAACTAAAACGAATAACTTCATTACAAAAATTGGTTTCTTTGGGAGGAGGGGAGGAAAGGTCATATGATTCTTCCCATAAACACTTATTTCTAAGGCACTTTGCCCTGTAATATCTGGAATCCATTCCACTGCAGTTTCTCCAAGGTCAACAAACAGAACTCCCATCTACTGCTACACATATTGTAAAGATGTGCAGAATTAAATATAGGTAGCGTATTTCCTAGAGCATGCAACCAGGGCCATTTTACAACTCAGATTTGAAGGGAAGGCTTGCAGAAAGAGATAAGCCTTATATCATGCTCTAAAAATGGCAGGACTTTATCACTGGACTTCAGGCTAGGTACTCCACAGCAGATAGCCCTCAACTGAAAATGCCTACTAAATTGCTAGCCCATGTTAACCACCTTCAATGTGCATTAGGCACCTTACATGTGGCTCAAATACCAGTGTAACAGGATCAATTGCCTCTGGAGAAGAGGTCACTCTGCTGCACTTTGCCTTTATTTCCCTCTCTTCAGAGTCCTGTGTAGACTCAACATGCTTTTTCTGTGGTCAAAGTAGCCCTCATTGGAGTCTGTGTTTATTCACAGAAGATAAACTCGAAGTCCCAAATTAAAGTCCACCAAACACTTCTTTTCTTCCTTGCTTTTGACAGCCCACTCCCACTCCCTACTTGGTAGGACTCTCTGCTGGAGCCTGATTACTCTTAGCAGTTTGTGATTCTGATCCCCATCCCTCCTCCTTTCCTTCATCATCACTACATTCTCCTGCTGCTCTTTCAGGGCACTCACTCTCATCTTGTCCCACAGTAGTTCATTCTTTAATCAGGGTTGGCTAACCCAAGCCTGTAATAGGTGAGACACTCTGTTGCAATCAGGTAATGGAGTCACCTCTTGCATTTTTCAACACTCAAGGCTAATTTAATTGGTGCTGCAACTGATGACTGAATTCTCAGTGTTATTGAATGTAGCAAAACAGGATAACCTTCTGTGAATTTTTTTTTTATAAATTATAGAATTAATGACCAGAAAGGGAAGGTGTGTACCTATTGATTACAGTAAGGATGGAAATCAAAGTAATTATTTTGGATATCTATCCTCAGCTATGACATTGAATTGGTATGTAGTTTCACTGTGCCTTGTTCAAAGTTACTATATAAATGCAACAGCATCATAAACTGCAGTACATTACAGTGGTCTCTCCTCTGTAGGGCTATTTTTGGATACCAGTTATGTTGTGTTCTATTGACTTTTATATAACAGAGTGCGGTCTTGTCTGCATGAATAATTAGACCATGGCAAGCTGGGAAGTGAATCTATCCTATACTAGCCTGCCATAGTCTAACTATCCCTGTGCACCCTGCTGATGCACACTGACAATTTGTTAAAGCACCTTGAGCTAGTCCTTTTTGAGAAAGAAATCAACAGGATTCATGCAGATAGTTAGAACAAAGCAGTCTGGTGAGGGGTAGATTCACACCCCAGCGTGCCAAAGTCTAATTGTTCATGTAGACAAGGTATGAGTGGATTTATAATAGATTTCATAGCAGTCAGAAGCCATAATAATTTTGCGAAGGAGTTTAGAGGGGCAGCATGTGTGTGTGTGGGGGGGGGGCATAGATACTCTTAATATTCTTTAAACTTAAAGCCAAAAACACCCCCAGATAAAAAACAAAACATGAACAAAGGAATGAGCTGCAGAAGTAAAAAGAGAATACAGGCAGAAGTCCAGCAACAGAGTGGGGGCTATCCAGTTTATTGCACCCAATGCAGCATGTATGATTGCCTGCCCTATGGGCAGGTGAGGTATGTGTGCATTCAGTGCAAGGAACTCCTGGCCCTCAGAGACTGTGTGTGGGCTTTGGAGATCAGAGTGGCTGAACTGGAGGAGTTAAGGGAAACTAGAGTGATCAGATGTCCTGATTTTATAGGCAAAATCCTGATTTCTGGGTCTTTTTCTTATATAGACTCCTATTACCCCCCCGCCCCGTCCCAATTTTTCACATTTGCTGTCTGGTCACCCTAAGGATACCCAGAAAGGTACATAGATAAGACTTTCCAGGACACAGTAGCATGGTCCCTCCCCCGCTCTGACAGCCTCTGTGCTGTTGAGGAGAATAAAAGTCTCAGGGATGGGGAACATCCAACTGGAGCAGAGGGAAATGATCCCATAGTTGGGACCCTCCTTTTAGATGAAGTTGCGGTATCCTCTCACACTGAGAGTACCTCTCCAGGGGAGGGAACTCTAGTTATTAGAAAGAGATAGGTAATAGTTATTGGGGATTCGATCATTAGAAACATACAGTAACTCCTCACTTAACGTTGTAGTTATGTTCCTGAAAAATACGACTTTAAGCGAAATGATATTAAGCAAATTTAATTTCCCCATAAGAATGAATGTAAATGAAAGGGTTAGGTTCCAGGGAATTTTTTTTCACCTTGGTTGAGGTGCAGGAGTCTTACTGCCTTACTGCCTTACTGATAAATGATGAACTAGCAATTGGCTGAGACTTCAAGGATTAACTCTCACACTCTACAAGACAGCAGGAATGGAAGGAGGGGAGACAGCATCGCAGACAGAGACACATTATGTGTGTGAGAGAGAGACGCGCATTTCCCCTTTGAATAAACTGCCTTGTTAATTAAATCAGCTTGCTGAGACTGCAGCTGCTGCCAGCAGGGGCGGCTCCAGGCCCCAGCACTCCAAGCACATGCTTGGGGCGGCATGCCGCGGGGCGCTCTGCCAGTCACAGGGAGGGCAGCAGGCGTCTCCGGTGCACCTCCCGCAGGAGTGCCTGTGGAGGGTCCGCTGGTCCCACGGCTCCGGTGGACCGCCTGCAGGCATGCCTGTGGGTGGTCCACCAAAGCCGTGGGACCTGCGGACCGCAAGACCAGCGGACCCTCCGCAGACATGCCTGCGGGAGGTTCACCGGAGCTGCATGCTGCCCTCCCAGCAACCAGCAGAGCACCCCCATGTCATGCCACCGTGCTTGGGGTGGAGAAATGTCTAGAGTCGCCCCTGGCTGCCAGCAAGCTCCCTCTATCCTGAGCCCTGTCGTGTGCCCCCCCTGCTCTATGGAAGATGGGGTAAGCGGGGTGCAGGAGCAGCGGAGTGGAGGTCACCCTGACAGCCCCCCTTTTCCTCCCCTCCCACATCTGCACAGCAAGCAGGAATCTCGGGGAGCAGCTCCAAGGCAGAGGGCAGGAGCAGCACATGGCTGTAGGGGAAGGGATAGCTGCAATTGCTAGCCTGCTGGTCAGCTGCTGCACAGGGATTTAGGGGAGAGAGGAGCTGATAGGGGGAGCTGATAGGGGGGCTGTTGATCCACCCTGGTTCCAAGCCCCCACCAGCTAGCTGCAATGGGCTGCTCTTCCTGCAAGCAGTGGACAAAGCAGGCGGCTGCCAAATGACATCAGAACAGAACATTGCACAACTTAAACAAACATGTTCCATAACTGATCAGCAACATAACAACATTAACTGGGACGACTTTAAGTGAGGAGTTAGTGTATATAGCTAGAACAATGGGGAGTCCTTGTAGCATCTTAGAGACTGACAAATTTATTTGGGCATAAGCTTTCATGAGCTAAAACCCACTTCATCAGATGCATGGAATGGAAAATACAGTAGTGAGGTATAAGACACAGCATATGAAAAGATGGGAGTTGCCTTACCAAGTGGGGCATCAGTGCTAATGAGCCAAGTCAATTAAGGCACTAAGTGAAGCACAGGATCTGGTCCAAGAGGTGAATATAGCTGGATCGCTATAATATGACTATAATATAATTAAATGTAACATCCCTGTAAAGGGGAAACCACCACAGCAGCCTAATGCTGTAGCATTTAATTTCAGAAATGGGGACTACACAAAAATGAGGTACTTAAACAGAATTTAAAAGGTACAGCAACAAAAGCGAAATCCCTGCAAGATGCATAGAAACTTTTTAAAGACACCAAAAACAGTCTCAACTTAAATGTATACCACAAATTAAAAAACATATTAAGAGAACCAAAAAAGTGACACTGTGGCTAAACAGCAAAGAGGATTTTGTGATGGCCAAGACTGTAACAAGGTTAAAAAAGAAGAACTAGATAAATTCATGGAGGATAGGTCCATCAATGGCTATTAGCCAGGATAATGTCCCTAGCCTCTGTTTGCCAGAAGCTGGGAATGGATCACTTGGTGATAATCTGTTCTGTTCATTCCCTCTGGGGCACATAGAGTGAGTCATAGAACGTTGGGGTTGGAAGGGACCTCAGGAGGTCATCTAGTCCAAACCACTGCTCAAAGCAGGGCCAATCCCCAGATTTTGGCCCTAGGTTCCTAAATGGCCCCCTCAAGGATTGAGCTTACAACCCTGGGTTTAGCAGGCCAACACTCAAACCACTGAGCTATCCCTCCAGTGGTGTTGGTCACTGTCAGAAGACAGGATACTGGCATTGATGAATCTTTGGTCTGACCCAGTATGGCCATTCTTATGTTCTTTCTTATGTTATGTTATGTTCTAGTTTGTTTTATTAATGTAAATTAACTTCATTAATGAACATGATTTAAATAATTGCTCATAATTTATATAACATGTGTTATCAGGGATGGCTCCGGGTTTTTGCCGCCCCAAGCGGCAGGGACAAAAAAAAGATATGATCACTGGCACTTCGGTGGCAGCTCCACTGCACCACTTTCTTCTTCAGCAGCACTTTGGCAGCATTTCAGCAGCAGCTCCTTCCCTCTGACAGGGAACTGGGGACCTGTCACTGAATTGCTGCTGAAGAGCCAGCCATGCTGACTCTTCCCCTTGGCCGCCCCAAGCACCTGTTTGCTGCACTTTTGCCTGGAGCCAGCCTTGTGTGTTATCAAGCTAATATCTGTATATTGTGATTTTATTGGCCTGATTCCGATCTCACTTGAAATGAGTATAAATCAGTAATTCCTCAGAAGCAAATGGAGGAATGCTAGTGTAAGTAAGTGGAATGGGAAAAGATATGGAACCTTGTCAATAGTAGACATTTGTGTACACAACTGTTGTCATTGCAAACAGTTCACAGCCAAAGAATAAGTTGTTCCTTTAAAGAATTCCTCAAGGCAAACCCACTTAAATCATTTGCCCATTTCACCCTGCTCAGCAAACATTCACATATAAAGCTTCATCAAGTGCTCTTGGACAAACGTATTGCACAAACTATGTACAGGTTTTGGAATTTAGATTGAATGATCTGGAGTTCAATGCAAAAACTAGTCACCGTCGTGATCTTGCACTGTATTCATAGAATTGAAAGCCAGAAGAGACAATTGTGAATGTCTAGTTTGACCTCCTGCATAAACACAGGAAATAAGACTTCCCTGTGTTAATTCCTGCTTCAAGTACATAGCTGTGCTTAAAATAGACCATATCTTTTAGAAAACATCCAATTTTGATTTTAAAAGGTCTTCCAGTGGAGAATCCACTACAACCCTTGGTAAGTCATTCCAGTACTAGTTACCCTTGGTTTTAAAACTTGTACCTTATTTTCTAGTCTGAATTTGTCTAGCTTCAACTTCCTTGGATGGTGTTATACCTTTCTCTGATAGATTGAAGAGCCCATTATTAAAAAATTTTTTCCATGTAGGTGTTTACAGAATATGATCAAACCTTCTCTTTAGTCTGCTAAAGATATGGAGCTCTTTAAGCTCCTTAAGTCTTGCACAACAAGGAATGTTTTCTAATCCTTTAATAATTTTCATGGTTCTTGTCTGAGCCCTCACTAATCTTTCAACATCCTTCCTGAATTGTGGACACCACAACTGGACACAGTATTCTAGTACTGATGACACTAGTGCCAAATATAGAGCTAATACCATCTCTTTACTCCTACTTGATATTCCCTTGTTTATCCATCCATGGGTTGCATCAGCCCTTTTGGCCACAGTGTCTCGGTGGAAGCTTGCGCTCAGCTGATTACCAACCGTGACCCTCAAGTGTTTTCAGAGCCACTGCTTTCCAGGGCTGGGTCTCTCATATTGTAAGTATCACTTTTATTCTTTGTTTCATTCTTTGTTTGTATGACCTTGCATTTGATTGTATTGAAACACACGTTGTTTGCCTGTGTCTCGCTTATGAAGCAATCCAGAACATTCTATGTCAATGTCCTGGCCTCATTATTTACCATTACCCCAATCTTAGTCATATCTCCAAACTCAGTGATGATTTTATGTTTTCTTCGCAGTCATTGATAAAAATGTTAAATAGCACAAGGCAAAAAAGCTATCCCTGCAGAACCCTACTAGAAACACTGCCCACCACTCAACGATGATTCTCCATTTATAATTACATTTTGAAACCTAAAATTTAGCCAGTTTTGACCCATTTCATGCATGCCATGTTTATTTTATATTGCTCTAGTTTATTAATCAAGATGTCATGAGGTACCAAGTCAAAACTTTGCAGAAGTATGTTACATCAACACTATTACCTTTCTAGAAAAAAAAATGTGTAGTCCCACCAAAAATTGTACCTAGTTAGTTTGACATGACCAATCTTCCATAAATCCATGTTGATTGGCATTAGTTGTACCATCCTTTAATTCATTATTTATTGAATCTCATATCAGTCATTTCACTTTTGTCTGGAATCTATGTCAGCCTGATGGGCTTATAGTTACCTGTGTCATTCCATTTACCCTTTTGAAATATTGGCACATTAACTTTCTTCCAGTTCCCCTGCAACTTTCCCAATATTCAAGGTTTATTTAGAATCAACATTAACAACTGAGGAGCCTCCTGTCCAGCTCTTTTCAAATTCCTATATGTAGATTTTCTGAACTTGATAATTAAAAAAAAAAAAATCTGTTGGTAGGTGGTGTTTAACATCATCCTTAGTTATTGTTGAAGTGGAAAGTATTTGTGATCATATCATGATATGACTACATAATCTGTTTCCCCTCAAAAAAGAATATAAATATTTATTGTACACTTCTATCTTTTATGCATTATTATTGACAATCTACGATAATCATCTAGTAATGAAACAATATCAATTTTAGGATTCCTTTTGTTTGCGTATATATACTTAAATTCCTTTGTATAGTATTTAACAATACCGGCTATAGATTTTTCCTTGTGACTTTTAGCTTGCCTTATTGGCTTTCTCCACTTCCTTGCTTCTATTTTATATTAATTGATATCAGTAACCCCTTTTTTCATTTGATATATATTGTTTTGTCTATAGCTGATTTCACTTCCCCTCTAAGCCAAGCTGCATTTTTTAAAAAAGAACAGGAGTACTTGTGGCACCTTAGAGACTAACAAATTTATTTGAGCATAAGCTTTCGTGGGCTACATGAAAAGCCCATGAAAGTTTATGCTCAAATAAATTTGTTAGTCTTTAAGGTGCCACAAGTACTCCTGTTCTTTTTGCGGATACAGACTAAAATGGCTGCTACTTCGAAACCTGTATTTTTTTAAACCTTCTTTCTCAACTGTGGCTTTTGGAGCATCTAGTAAAATGATAATAAACAGTTACCAATTATAATTTACAATTTTCTATTTAAATAACCTCAATAATCCATTCCATCTGTATTTTCACTATGTAAATATTCCTGCCAAGTGGGCACTTTTGATGGTTTCCCAGGTATTCTGTGTTTTGATGTGCACCTGGGATATAATGTTGTGTTGCTTCCCCGCCCCCCTAAGTGTGGGAGAGGTGACCCTATAATAATATATGTATGTGTATACCTTGAAGCTCCATTTCCCAAATATATGCATTTCATATATGCATTATTTAGAGCCACAGTCATGGATCAGGACCTCATTCTGCTGTACAAACACAGAAAAAAAAGATGGTCCCCTGGGCCAAAGAAAAAAATATTCTCAAATAAATGATACACATTTCTACACTTAAAAAACAAAACGGAGTCCAGTGACACCTTAAAGACTAACAAATTTATTTGGGAATAAGCTTTTGTGGGTAAAAAACCCACTTCTTCAGATGCATTTTTAGACTTTGTCACATGAGTTAGTTTCAGATTCAGAAAATAATGGCATAACAACACTAGTATATATGTAGTTTAAAGAACACATGCTGCAGTTCTAAAATGTGTATGCACTGCTAGGCTATAATTAAACATATGATTAAGCAAATATTGATTTGATGTGCTCATTTAGGGCACAGAAAGCAGCATGTATTTTGTGATGTTAGGTATATGTTGCTATGTAGATACTGAGCACAGAGGAGAACAAAATGAAAGCTATTTAGTAGGCACTAACATTATTTATAAAGCTAGACTCTTTTCTTTTGGTCTCACAGGGGAGCAGGTTTGATCAGGACACTCAGCAAAATGTAACAGACCACAAAGATTGATTTTAAAGTGGAAAGCTGTAAGTTTTATGCATTTTTAATGTAGGAAGAGGAAAGGATAACCTCTCCTCAAAACCTTAAAATACCAAATATTTTCTTGGCTGTGGTGTTAAATGGCCTCCATGCCAGATTACCAATATTCAGGGTTAGATGCCTTCAGTTTAAGTCCTTAGGGTTCAGCCCACCTCTGAATCCTGACATCCTCTCCAGTGCTGCCAGGGAAAAGGGTCCCAGAGCAGCTGAGACTGCACACTTCCAGGGCCTCAAGGGTTTTTTTAAATCTTTTGTTCCAGTCAAATCTCCATTCCACACACACTCCCACTGAAATGTGGGGAGGCATTTTTAGAGATACAGATTTTCCAGACTTTTATCTGTGTGAAGATTATACATATCATTGAGGGAATCTCTCCATTTCTGGGATCCTTGAGCAAAACCTATTTTAAGATTTTTGCTACATTTCTTTGACTCTTCTCCAAATTGATTAGCTTATAGCAAGTTTCACACTTGCAAGTAATTAAAAATCCTGGCATACAGCATATGTCAGGCGTTCCAGTACATTTCTATACAAAGCAATACTAAACAGTCGGTGTGTTTCAATAATTAAGATATCCCTACACTGTTTGCATACCAATGACAAGGTGAAGGTAACCTGCTTTTTGAATTGCTATCAGTGGTCCATACAGAATTTTATACTTTGCCAGTAATTAGAAGAGAAGATTTTTGGAGGCCTATGAATAGGATAGAGGCTGTACTTGTTCAATTATGTTACATTCAACTGAATTTTCCTAAATGATGTCCTGTGTTATCATGAATTCTTGGGATAAGCCCCTTCTGGTGATTCCGTCTGGTGGAGTGATTCCTTAATATTTCCTGGAAAATTAGAAGCTGAAGCTGTTCTAATTTATGTCAGAAGCCATTTAGGCCCCTGGCAGTCCCCAGGATTATGGGTGGGGACAGAAAGGTAGCATAATGCCATCTATGCCCCTCATCCCCAGAATGCACTTGGGGATCTAGCCCTTTGACAAAGTGAATCACCAGCCAGCATGGCCTCTCATGGTTAAGCATAGCATTAGAGGTCTTTTCCTTTTTGTCACCCTGGTGGCCAGCCATCGAGGTCTGTTGGTGGTTGCCTTCTGTCTTGCAACACTGCTTTCTCTGGCCAGATGATCCTTAGTCCCATGCCTCTGGGGCAGATCAGAGTCCAGCTCAATAACAGTGTGGCAGCCTTGTGCCAGGTCTCTGGTAGGATTCCAAGCCCACTAATCCCTATGATCCTTGTCTGGGGCCTTGATCAGTCCTTTCCTTGATGGCTGTAGGGGAATACAGTCCCTCCCTCTATCCTGTGTTACAGCCTTGGGTCTCTGTAGCAGATGACTAATGTTATGGTGTGCTGAGGACTGTCAGAATTGCAAGCTATCTCTTAATGAGCAGGAGGTTCCCTGGTCCTGCTTGCAGGCTAAGGGGCTCTGTAGGAAAACGTGTTATCAGAGTCAGTCTGGAAAGAGCCAGCCTGGAATGTGGTGGGGTGAATTGTGTCTCTCTGTCTTAGGGAGCAACCTGTTATGGGGTTCTTGTGTGTTATCATTCTGAATTCTAAGAAACAAAATAGTGTTGCATTGCCACTTTCCAGCATGAGTATGTCACGTTTTACCTAATGTTCTTGCCACAGACATAAAAAGGTCTGCCTCTTCACACAATCCATTTCTTTCTATCTGTGGTCGCCTACCTAGCCTCCTTCCCCAACCCTTTCATATCTCAAAAGAAAGATAATAAAAGAAAGGCATAACACAAAAATAGTGTACGGGTACTAACTGAAACTTTTCTTTGAATTCTTCTGCTGGCAATAGGGGCAAAGTTTACCACATACACACATACAAGAAAGGCTTAGGGCCTCACCCTGTGACTCTGTGAATCTTAGGAGGTCTACAGGAGGCAAATGTCACCTATATAGGGTTCCTTTGTCTTTTCACTTCTTATCAGGTCCCCTGACGCTGTTCCAGTCCCTGGACATTAGAGTTCCTGTGAAAGACTGAGAGGAAGAATCCTGACTGAGTCTCTCCAAAGAATACCCCTTCAATCTGAGGAACTTCTTCCAACCTGAGAATGGGAAAACAGAGTAAATTACTTACTACAGATTTCTCCGTTGTTTTGGGGCACAACATGGCTGAGTCAAAGCAGCTCTAACACCTCCAAACCAACATAGCCTGGCCCCCATAATATGAGCCTGGGCCCTAGTTAGATGGATTTCTGAACACCTAAAAGGAACATGCTACAGGAATAGCACTCCCTCACTATTGTGGGCAAAGGGACATGGACCTTTAGTGTGTGTGGAACTCCAACACGCAACCCATCTCTAAATTGACATGCATTGTAAACAGACTTGGCTCAACTTGTAAATAATAAATCATGGCACTTATGAAAAATTGTTTGCACACAAATATCTGTCAGACTAATTTAAAGCAAACTATCATCTGTTCAAATATATTTATGTACAGTTTGCATTTAAACAATCTATGTTCTAAATGAATAAGCTGCTTGTAGTAGTCTCAATATTTTTTTTAATCTTAAACATTTGCAATGAATGCTCCAATTTTCTGCAAGTTCTTTCTCAGGCCAGCATTTAACTGACAAACCCTAATCTAACATTTATTGAATACACAGGAAATTTTGCATAATTTAGGTATAATTAGGGAGCTAGGGAGTGTGGAACAAATTATTTAATGATCACGGATAGAAAGAGTAGAGAAGCTGAGCAATTTTATTTATATAGCTGTGTGAGCTTCCAGTAATACTAATGACAGGGGGCTGCTACCATTACGCTCTCAAAACTCCCGATGAAATTAGTATTATTTTTTAATCAAACCATGAAATCCTTTATTCTATTTCTAATTCAGTGTTTTCCTCAGGAGAAACTTCCTTTGAATTCAATCAGGACCTTGAGGATGTGGCCTATTATTTACATAACATCATACGTGTGCAATACACTTTACAGATACAGGTTACAAGCTCATTGGGGTGGACATTATGAGGGCCATGTTCTCCTTGACAGTTATGTGTCTATGCAATTGTGATGCTGTGAGGGGAGGCAGAATTGGTTTCTGAATTTAGAGGAGAACAGGGATTGCTCCTCCCCTACTTTCTGGAGGGCAGAAAGCTCTGACTTAAACATGTTATCTAGCTTTATGTTAGATAAATACAGAATCACAACAGACAAAGACATCAAATGTAAGAGTGAGGGTGATGAACTGAGACAACAAAAATGGGAAAGGCAATGCTGCTCCTAGAAGAGCATTATTTTATTCAATGGGTTTAAAGGCTATAGAACTAGGAGCAAAGCTGGAAAACTCATTTGTTATTTTTTGCTCAGTTTAAGACATCTCTATCTTGAACTATCTACCAAAATCCTCCCACCACCATTCTCCCTTTCACTACACACATACACACTTCTGAAGTCCATTCAGTTTGATCCCAGATTCACGTATGTGAGGCTTCATTTTTTCTCTGCTAAATTAGAGGGCCTCTCATGCACTGCAGTTCACCAATCAGAGACAGCTGTGCTCCCCTGATTTAGAATTATTGGTCTTATTTTCAGTTGGATAACTTAACTGTTAATTAGGGCTCAGTGCATAAAGGTGACCTGAAGGGTTTTGCCTTTTTGCTCACCTCACACCACTATTAGTTCTGGACTCATAGCTTCACACTATCAGTGAAGTGTTTAAGATTTCAGTTGTTATAATACTGTTTCTATCAGAGGAAGGTCTCCAGTAAATGGCACGCACACACACACACACCATGCCCCCAGAAAGACTCTCAGTGAGCTTTCTTCAGCTCCTGATACTGTAGCAGCCGTGATGTCATTTAGTCCCTCCATTGGTGACTGACTAGCAGACAAATTCTTGCATCACAACAGATTTCCCTCATGGGGCTTTGGTGCCTTGAGTGTTTTAGGAGATTAGTATGGCAAACTAACATACTTGGCAAAGAAAATGACTCTGGTGTTCATAAACATGAACAAATGACAAAGGAATTGTGTTTAATTTCAAACAAACGTGATGTCTTTGTAATTTGTTTTTTAATAGCAGAGTCTGGATTTACTGTCCTCTCTTGTGTGTTAATTGTGCAAATTCCACTTGTAATTTGCCAGCTCTTGGAACTCTGCACTGCCCCTCTAGGGTATCCTATAACAATATGGACTATAACACTAATGGCTACCAGAGCCCTCTGACACCACACCCCAACAGGGGAGTACACAAGAATAAAAATTTAGCTGCTTTTGGTGGGGCACAGCCCGAGGAGCTGCTTCTCCCACCACATTGTGGCTAGAGGAGCTGCCCCTCCCCACTTCAGCCCTGGGTCTGAGGGACCTGGCTTGCCTCTCCTCCAGCAGACAGAGGAGCTTGTTCTTCCCCAGCAGTCAGAGGGGTTGGATCTCCCCCCGTAGTCCCAGGGCTGGAGAAGCTGTCATATCCTGACCTGGCCAGTGGCCAGAGGAGCTCACTCTCCCCATACTTGCCTCAGAGGAATTCTGTGTCCCTGCGGATTGGGGGAGGGGCTATGCTCCTTCCCTTTCCCTCTTATACATATCCCTGTTCCGCAGCATGCTTGGAGTCAGGTGTGGGAACAGAATGAACTGAAAACTTCTGAGGCCAATAAGGAGGCTTCTGCAAGGAGTGATATGGACAAGCAGTATGCTGTTTCAGTGATAAGCCAGGGCTGCTCATTCCCTCATTGGGGTAGACTCAGACATAGACATTAGGTTTAGTTTCTGTTTTGAGGAGCTAAGAAAGAAGCAAGGCAGCTCAGGGAGTCTCTGAATAACTCCCTGTGATGGGGTTCCTGGAGTGCAACCTGAACTGTGAGACTGCTGAGCTCTCTGCCTCACCAGCTGGGGGTGTCCCTCTCATTTTGTGATGCTGTGTCAAGTCATAAACCTTTGGAAGGTACTGCTCCTACATAGACATCCACAGGCATGGACGAACCCAACTGAGTTACAAGAATGTTTTTCCCAGCCACTCATGAGCCAACAATAGAGAGGCTTCAGCCAATTCTCCTAGATCCCCAGACTTGCACCCCAGAACTGTATTGTCCTGCACTGGTCAGAAGCCTAACCATTGTTAGTTCATTAAATTCACCAGTTCTACAAAGAAAAGTAGACGTGCACCAGCCTTTGTAACCAGAGCAGATTTCCCAAGCACTTCAATCAAAACACACTGTTTTAGATAAAATATAAAACAGATTTATTAACTATGGAACAATAGATTTTAAGTGATTATAAGTAGCAAGCATACAGCTCAAAGATGGTTACCTGAGAAATAAAAGTAAATTCACAGTCTGAGTTCTGCAAAGTAACAGGATTTGATTCAAGCAGTGTCTCATCATGACAGATGGTATAATTCCTCAATATACAGGCTAGAACTCTTTTCCAGCCTGGGACCACCCTCCCCAGTTCAAAATTTTTGTCCTCCAGACATGTTTCCAGTTGTTGAGTTGTGGTGGGAGTAAGGCAAAGTCATGATGTCACCTCCCCTCTTTTATAGTTTCTCTCAGCTTGCTGGAAAGATCTTTTGCTATGACATGGATCAAGCAGTCTCCATTGTTTATGTGTTCTCTTTGAGAAGTCTCCATACAGTTATTGGGATAGTGGATTCTTTCCTTGGTGGTTGTTAGTGAGCCATTAACCACTGTCTGGCTATTCCATTCTTATATCTGAAAGGCTGGTAGTGGGTGTTCCCAACCTTACAACATATTTCAGTAACACACACATAGCAAAATTTCAAAACTTCACATACAATGATAGCACGTACAATCCAACAGGATAGTATTATACAACAGATCAAGACTTTTAAAATGATACCTCACAAGGCATACTTTGTACAAAACGTATACTAATTATGACAGTGGTGAAAATGGGGGTTCCAGAGAGCTGCTTTGAGATACTGTGCCACACTCCCCCTTCACACAAAAGAGGTTTTAGAAATGCTGTGGGATCCAGTGCATGAGCCAGACAGTTCCAGCCTTGCAGAGGCCAGCATCCAGAGTGGCAGAGATCCAAACTAGCGCCAGCTACTGAGAGCCAGCCAAGACTGCCCCAGGACTACACACCAGGGAGACAGAAAAGGACCCTCCCTCACCCTGTCCCTTGCCATTTAAACCAGCCAATGTTCATAGAACTGCAGCACTCATCTCTGGACTCATCCTCAGCGTACTAGGGAGGGACCTAAGAGTTGGGAAGTGTTGTGAGTGCTGGAAGGTGGGAAATCATATTGATTTGTTGATGTGTTAGTTCTTACTAAACTTTTCCTTCCCCAGAGCCTATTTTCCTGCTCCTAAAATCCCACCTTTGTTATACTGTTATTTTTGGATGTGTTATTTCTTTGCTGGAAACCTCATATCCCAGTAAGGGTACCACTGAGGCCCCAGGTGTTTTCAGTACTAGGTACTTGATGAAAACCTCAAGATTCTCCAAAACTCACACCTACCTTGATATTAAAATTTTCTGTGGTACCAACCAAGCATGACCATTCCAGCAGAGATCCAAAAACTCTGCCTGAAAGAAAAAATCTGGATCATCATAAGACTTTTCATTACAAACCCTGGTACCTAAACTGGTAACCCCAGACTGCAACACTGGAACCTCGGAGGCCAGGATCGTACTAGCACCATCAGACAGGCAGGTACCACCAGCAACATCCTTGATACTGACACCTATCACCAATACTAATGAATATTAAAGTCTACAAGAACTCCCAGACCTTATCTTTCTATGGTACTCTATGGTTCCCTGGTGCCATTGGCACCAGATGAATAAACATCTTTGCCTCCAATTTCTGGCCCTCCTCTAGTCTCTCAGATCTCAGTGCAGGAATCTCCTACAGACCATTGCAGAAACATCTTTCTAGGTAACTTTTACTGAGAAAGATGCATCATGGACATGAAAATCTCTTGGACTTTTCCACTAGTTTGGGCAGCAGTTGATGCCTCTTCCTCTACCTTATGGTCCTGCTCAGTGGCTATATTGGGACACATGGGCAGCCTACTGCCAACAGTTTTTGAGAGCTCATTGCTATTCCTGTGGGGAAACATTGTGAAAGGCATTCTCCTGTGCCATGTCTCCCTCATCAACAACCAAATTCATGGAGGAGGCTTTCAAAATATAAGAGGCTAAGGTTCACAAGATGATAATACCTCAAACTAACATTTCCTCATCTTTACCTCCTGATGCCTCCTGAACCTTTTCATGCAGATTACTTTAGATGGTTTCATGACCAGATGAAATGGATTGCTGACTCTCTCCAGATCCCATTGAAGGAGGTCCAACAGTCACAACATAAGTTTTTGGATGTACTAGATCAGGATAGGCAACCTATGGCACGGGTGCCGAAGGCGGCATGAAAGCTGATTTTCAGTGGCACTCACACTGCCTGGGTGCAGGCCACTTGTCCGGGGGGCTCTGCATTTTAATTTAGTTTCAAATGAATCTTCTTAAACATTTTAAAAACATTATTTACTTTACATAGAACAATAGTTTAGTTACATATTATAGACTTATAGAAAGAGACCTTCTAAAAATGTTAAAATGTATTACTGGCACACAAAACCTTAAATTAGAGTGAATAAATGAAGACTCGGCACAACACTTCCAAAAGGTTGCTGATCCCTGGTCTAGATCCATCCTCTTTGGAACCCCCTTTCAGATAGTTGAAAGCAGCTATTAAATCCCCCCTCATTCTCTTCTGCAGGCTAAACAATCCCAGTTCCCTCAGCCTCTCCTCATAAGTCACGTGCTCCAGCCCCCTAATCATTTTTGTTGTCCTCCGCTGTACTCTCTCCAATTTTTCCACATCCTTCTTGTAGTGTGGAGCCCAAAACTGGATGCAGTACTCCAGATGAGGTATCACTAATGTCGAATAAAGAGGAATGATCTTGTTCCTTGATCTGCTGGCAATGCTCCTACTTATGCACCCAAAATGCTGTTAGCCTTCTTGGCAACAAGGGCACACTGTTGGCTCATATCCAGCTTCTTGTCCACTGTAACCCCTAGGTCCATATCTGCAGAACTGCTGCTTAGCCATTTGGTCCCTAGTATGTGGCAGTGAATGGGATTCTTCCATCCTAAATTCAGGACTCTGCACTTGTCCTTGTTGAACCTCATCAGATTTCTTTTAACCCAATCCTCTAATTTGTCTCCAGCATATCTACCACTTCTCCCAGTTTAGTGCCATGTGCAAACTTGCTGAGGGTGCAGTCTGCCCCATGCTCTAGATCATTAATGAAGATATTGAACAAAACGGTTCCAGGACCAACCCTTGAGGCACTCTGCTTGATATCAGCTGCAAACTAGACATGGAGCCATTGATCACTACCCGTTGAGCGTGATGATCTAGCCAGCTTTCTGTTCACCTTATAGTCCATTCATCCAGCCCATATTTCTTTAACTTGCCGGCAAGAATACTGTGGGAGACTGTATCAAAAGCTTTGCTAAAATCAAGGAACAACACATCCACTGCTTTCCCCTCATCCACAGAGGTAGTTATCTCATTGAAGAAGGCAATTAGGTTAGTCAGGCATGACTTGCCCTTGGTGAATCCATGCTGACTGTTCCTGATCACTTTCCTCTCTTCTACGTGCTTCAGAATTGATTCCATTAGGACATGGTCCATGATTTTTCCAGGGACTGAGGCGAGGCTGACTGGCCTGTAGTTCCCTAAATCTTCCTTCTTCCCTTTTTTAAAGATGGGCACTACATTAGCCTTTTTCCAGTAATCCAGGACCTCCTTGGATCACCGTGAGTTTTCAAAGGTAATGGCCAATGGCTCTGCAATCATATCTGCCAACTCCTTTAGTACCCTCGGATGGGTTGCACGAGGCCTCATGGACTTGTGCTCGTCCAGCTTTTCTAAATAGTCCTGAACCACTTCTTTCTCCACAGAGGACTAGTCATCTCCTCCCCATGCTGTGCTGCCCAGTGCAGCAGTCTGGGAGCTGACCTTGTGTATAAACACAGAGGCAAAAAAAGCATTGAGTATGTTAGCTTTTTTCCACATCCTCTGTCACTAGGTCGCTTCCCTCATTCAGTAAGGAGCTCACATTATCCTTGACTTTCTTCTTATTGCTAACATACCTGAAGAAACCCTTCTTGTTACTCTTAACATCTCTTGCTAGCTGTAACTCCAAGTGTGATTTGGCCTTCCTCATTTCACTTCTGTATGCCAGAGCAATATTTTTATACTTCTCCCTGGTCATTTATCCAAGCTTCCACTTCTTGTAAATTTCTTTTTTGTGACTATTCCTTGACTCAGAACATGGCTCCTTGATGGTTCTTGGGGAAAGAGGTTGCCTGTTCAGCAGAGATAAAACAGATCTTACTAAACAGCAGAAGGATCTCTGCTAGAAAAAACGTATCTTCAGAAATGGAAGACATTTCACCACTGAAGCACTTAGAATTAGTTTTCTCCTGTTCATTTTTCCCTTTTGCAGTTCGTGATTACCTGTTAGAGTTAAAGAAGTCAGGTATTTCTATAGAGGTCCATCAGAATCCATTTGCCAGATATTACAGGTTTTCATTACCTGGCTTAAGGATTTTCAGTTTCTGCTAATTCCATAGTGACATGATTTATCAAAGCATTAGGCGCCTTTCCCCACAAATTAGAGAACTCCTATATGGGATTTGCACTTGGTCCTTAATGCTCTTGTGAAACCTCCTTTTGAGCTCTTAGTTAAGTGTTTTCTGGTGTATTTATCTGTGAAAACAGCATACAGGATCAGAACTAGGACCATTAATGACTAATCCTCCCTTCATTTTTCTTCAGTGATGAGATGTCATTATGCTCACATCACAAGTTCATACTTAAAATATCCCCAGTTTCAACACTAACCAAGTTATCAGCCTACCTGTGTTCTTTCCAGGGCCTCAGTACTCTAGAGAGGGAGCTGCCCTCCATACCTTGGATGTTAGAACTGCATTATTCTATTTGGACAGAACTAAGCCATTCAGAAAGTATCACAGACAGTTTATTTCAGTTGTAGACAGATTCAAAGGATCCACAATTTCTATCTAGAGACTTTCAAAGTGAGTTTCCAGTTGTATTCTTGTTTGTTACTAGATTACCAATATTCACTACCTTTCAAGAGTCATGGCCCATTCAGCAAGATTCCAGGCTGCCTCCCTGGCACTGTTAAATTTTCCAATTACTGAAATTTGCAAAGCAGCAACATGAGCTTCAGTGCACATATTTTCATAAGAACATAAGAACGGCAGTACTGGGTCAGACCAAAGGTCCATCTAGCCCAGTATCCTGTCTCCCAACAGTGTCCAATGCCAGGTGCCCCAGAGGGAGTGAAGCTAAAAGGTAATGATTAAGTGATCTCTCTCCTGCCACCCATCTCCACCCTCTGACAAACAGAGGCTAGGGACACCCTTCCTTACTCATCCTGGCTAATAGCCATTTATGGACTTAACCTTCATGAATTTATCCAGTTCTCTTTTAAAGGCTGTTATGGTCCTAGCCTTCACAACCTCCTCAGGTAAGGAGTTCCACACCTTGACTGTGCACTGTGTGAAGAAGAACTTCCTTTTATTTGTTTAAAACCTGCTACCCATTAATTTCATTTGGTGGCTCCTAGTTCTTGTATTATGAGAACAAGTAAATAACTTTATTTACTTTCTCCACATCACTCATGAATTTATATACCTCTATCATATCCCTCCTTAGTCTCCTCTTTTCCAAGCTGAAAAGTCCTAGCCTCTTTAATCTCTCCTCATATGAGACCCATTCTAAACCCATAAATATTTTAGTTGCCTTTCTCTGAACCTTTTCTAATGCCAGTATATCTTTTTTGAGATGAGGAGACCACATACGTATGCAATATTCAAGATGTGGGCATACTATTTATTTATATAAGGGTAATAAGATATTCTCCATCTTATTCTCTATCCCTTTTTTAATGATTCCTAACATCCTGTTTGCTTTTCTGATCGCCGCTGCACACTGCGTGGACGTCTTCAGAGAACTATCCTCCATGACTCCAAGATCTTTTTCCTGATTTGTTGTAGCTAAATTAGCTCCCATCATATTGTATGTATAGTTGGGGTTATTTTTTCCAATGTACATTACTTTACATTTATCCACATTAAATTTCATTTGTCATTTTGTTGCCCAATCCCTTAGTTTTGTGAGATCTTTTTGAAGTTCTTCATGGTCTGCTTTGGTCTTAACTATCTTGAGCAGTTTAGTATCATCTACAAACTTTGCCACTTCACTTTTTACCCCTTTCAGTCACAACACTCTAATACATACCTCTTAATGAGATGCTGCTGTTGTTATGGCAGTTCTTACTTCAGTGTTAGATCCAGTTCTGAAGCCTACTCCTCCTTTTGGGGTTTTGACTAGAAATGCCCTGAAGTGGAGCACCCATAAGGATGCTAAAGAAAGAAGGAGAGGTTATTCACCTTGTGCAGTAACTGGAGTTCTTTTAGATGTGTCCCCTTATGGGCGCTCTGCTATCCTTCCTTCCACCCATCTGCTTCAGAGTTACTTCTCATGGAACTATGTGGTAAAGAAGGAAGTGCAGATGGGTTACCCAGGCAGCTCTGTATATCCTTGGTACAGGGTGTGAGCATGTCTGGCCCGCATGTGCAGGCCAAACAGGCACTGCTAGTAAAGATCTCCAATCAAAGGCTTATTGGGCATGAGCACTGGAAGTGGACTACCCATAGGGGACACATGTCAAAGAACTCCAGTTACAGCAAAGATGAATAATCTCTCTTTCCTGGTCAAAACTAGCAGCTGTTGTGGCTTCACTGTGAACCTCTCAGAGTACAAGTTGCAGCCACATTTCAACACAGTAACCTCCATGATTCCACAGGTCCTGTATCAGGGTCTAGGTCAGCATTTCCCAAATTATTTCATGCCACAACCTCATTTGGGATAACTTTTGTAAACATGACCCAACTCCCCACTCCCCAAGGGCAATGGCTCTAGTTTAGATTTTTTTTGTGGGGTGGATTATTCAGGAGGGAGTTGTCATTGCAGCCTGGTACAGGCAGGACCACCCTTGCCCCAGAATCTCTCTTCCCTGCACCACAGCTCCTTGTCAGGTTGGGAAGTTCCTTTTAGCACCACCAGCCGCTGGACTCTGCTGTCTCCAGCAGAGACCAGCCTCTCCACAGCTGGATCCATGGATCTCTGTTCCCTAACTTCCCTCCTGCTTGCTCAGGGCTTCCTGCAGCACCAAAAGAAGGTGCTGCAAATTCTGGCAGAAGGTCCTGGCAGGCAAGGTGGGACCTGGGTACTGGCCACAGTCCTCCTAGAGTGCCTATCCTCTGCCCTTGCTTCTTACACCTTCTCTCTGCTGTCTTGATGTTGCTTGTCCCACTCTTTTTCATCCCTCCTGATAGTAGCAACCCACAGTCTGGAACACTGGTCTAGGGCAAAGAAAGCTGGTTTAGACCATGGTGAATTTGGACCAAAAACTCCAGAAGGGAGTGGGTTTGGTAGGCTGAGCATTTGAGCAGTGAAAGATCTTTTCATATTTTTTTCTTTAAACAGAAGTTAATTAATAAACCTTCAAGGTCCATCCTCCAAGGGTAATGGTTGGGGAAGATCTGTGGTGCCTGAAGATTGGGCTGGAGATTCAAGATTTCTTTCTTCCTCTTTTTATATAGGACAAGTATGGGGTGGGGGAATCAAAATTGCAGTGAACTTAGAGTGTACATGTTAGTGGTTAGGTTTATAGTCATAGAAAATGACAGTTATTTGTTGGCGGGTCTGATTTACTCCTCTCTCAGGCCAAAATCTTAAGACAAACATAATAAATCTGAAAAGTTTGACTGATCTGTAAAGTAGGGCTTATGTGATTTCAAGATTGACACAATTAACTGTACTGCTCACATGAACTATTCTCTGTATTCATAAGGGGCCAATCTGTGGGGCTTTACTCTCACTGCTCAGCACTCACTCATGCAAGTAGCCTCATTGAAACCAGTGCCATTTGACAAAGGAAAAGCAGCAGAAATTTGTTTGCTCTTAGGGATCAGCACAGTAGCTATGGCAGCATAACCCCATAGTGCAGACACAGTGTACAGAAATGAAAGGGATTTTGCTGTTGCTGTAGGAATGCCACCTCCCTGAACTATAATAGCTAGCTCAATGGAAACATTCTTCCATCCACCTAGCTACAGCAGGGGTTAGCTCATCAGAGTTATCACTCTCACATCCCTAAGCACCATAGCTATGTTGAAGTAAAGTTTTGTTGTAGACCAGGCCTTAGTAATGGAGAAATATTAAATAATAAATCCCACTAATGCAGGGAATTGTAAGAAACATAATGTGTATTAGCCCATTATCTGCAAGAGAACCGAGCGGGGAGAACAATTTGAGAGTTTGAAAATAGTTACTTAGCAGAGTGCTCACTCGCATAAGTACTCATCCTCAGAGAAGCCAAATGAAAATGACTTCTTTCACTTTCCATGGAGTCTGGATGGACTCTGGAGGAATGAAGTCTGTGAATAAAGGTATGTCTTCAGTACCGGCCAGATTGGCGGGCAGCGATAGATGCAGCAGGGATCAATTTATCACATCTAGTCTAGACACAATAAATCAATCCCTGAGCGCTCTCCCGTTGACTCCTGTACTCCAGCTCGGTGAGAGGCGCAGGCAGAGTCGACAGGGGAGCGTCAGCAGTCAACTCACCATAATAAAGACACTGCGGTAAATAGATCTAAGTACGTCGACTTCAGCTACGTTATTCATGTAGCTGAAGTTGTGTAACTTAGATCGATTCCTCGATTCCCCTCCCCCCACCCAGTGTAGACCAAGCCTAAGAGAAATAGAATACCATGTGACATCAATCATGTGGCCTCCAACAAGTGACCAACCTACTCTGAAACTTGACATCCTGAAGTCTGTTGTTTTCAAACTTTCCTCAAATTTTTGCTGACAACCAGAGAGCGCAAAATATTTGGGATTCAATTCTTAACTGATTGGAGTCCCTTGCACCATTCATGTGAAAGAACAACAAGCTCCCTGACATCCTGCCCCCCTCTGCACTGAGCAAAGCTCTAGGAAAGAAGGGAATCTGCTGCTCTGTATTTAACTTCTGCAAAAGTTTTAGGGATACTAAAACAATTCTGACA
The DNA here is from genome assembly GCF_003597395.2 of Chelonoidis abingdonii. Taxonomy (NCBI): domain Eukaryota; kingdom Metazoa; phylum Chordata; order Testudines; family Testudinidae; genus Chelonoidis; species Chelonoidis abingdonii. Next base: position 43,158,902 of record NC_133769.1, on the reverse strand, counting down.
AAATATTTAGAAAGAAGCAGCTCAAACTTGGAAACTGGAAAACTCAGTACTGATTAGTTTTCAGTCAAAGATTTTGGAGCACTTGACTACGTGCTTTTAAAATAAGTAGTCCACCTTAAATCTATATAGCTATTTATTACATTCAAATGAATGGCTTTCCATCTTTCCATGTTTGTGATAGAGCTGAGTGAATATTTATTTTTTTTCTGGAAGCCTAACCAAGCTATCTGATAGATTCAGTTCATTTTGAATTGAAATTGATTTCCCGCCTCACTCCAGCTGAAATGAAAAAACGAAAAAAACCTCAACATTGTTCAGATCAAGCAAACCATTTAGAACATTGAAGATTTTGAATCCATACTTCATATTAAAAACATGAGTATATGTATGTATTTTCAAAACATTATTGTTGAATGGATATTTTATTTCCAAAATATCATTTTAAATGAAAGTAGGTTATTTTAAAAATCTTGGGACAAAGCAGTTAGAAAGTATCCACATTTTTTTTCCTTCAGGTTTTTTTTTCCCTGGCCAAAACTATTTACTGAAAATGAGCTGAATTTGTAAATCATTTTGGTAGGCTTCAAAAATGTAGTTTGGGGCAAATTTTCTGGTTACCAAAAAAATAAAAATATAAATAAATATATTAAAAAATCATCCAGCTCTATTTCTATTATGTGCTTGACTGTGTTGTGTTCTTGTTTTGCGTTGTTAATTGTGCAGTATATTTGCAATCTGGCCATGCAAATAAATTAAAAGAACAATAAACACTATTTGCATAAATCAAAAAATTAACATAGCACATCAATTTGTATTCAGAAATAATAACGTATATAAAATATAATTGCTAAACTTTTAAAATACTTGATTCTGTCACACTGCACAGGTATTAATTTAAGTCATCATAAGCATATTTTAGCTACATGTAAAAGTTTGCACAACAGCTGATTTTTATTTTATAAGACTCAAACTTGGAATGCAAATGTATTCTTGCATCTTTTCTTGTAATTTTCTTGAGAAAAATACTTCATGAAAGCCAAATTTAATTTGTTGACATTAATTGGAAGCCACAGTAGACTGTCATTACTGGATATCACATAAAATGCAGTATAGGGCTTTCAATAACATCAGAGGAAGATCTCAGGACAACTAAATTTGGAATTATATGCATCTAATTATGTCTAGATGTAATACGTTAACATTTAACAAAGAAGCTGAGTGAGATCAGTGTTTGAGATAATTATTTTGAAAGTTTCAGCATCATGTTGCATGCATTCAAAAATCTGTGAAATCTATAATAAAGATTTTTCGAATACAAAGTACAACAAGGTTACTACCATACCTCCCAAGATTTAATTTTGTTAAATGCGATTAGGCAATGAATAACGATAGACACTTTTGTATATCATAAAGCATTTTATGAGTGAACAATAAAGACTAAACATACATATTGGCTGACATGTATTTTGTAGATGTGGTTACAACCCTGCATAATTTTTGTTAGAATTGTTTTAATCTAGATTATTGTTTTTATTTATATATTGAGGTGGTATCCAGCGCACATTATTTTAAATTCATTTTTACTATATTTTTACCATGTTGTTTTTGGTATTCTTTATACTCAGAATGGGAAATGCTATAAATCTGTAGTAAGTGTAACTCCTGTAAGAGGTAAATATTCTACTTTCATTATACTTATTGTACAGAGGCATCATCTATTGTGCTAAGTAAGTGGCAATATAATAGATGTACGTGATGCTTTGTGGCTGTGCAAGATGACAAAAAATGTGAACTCATCAGGGCACAATTGCAATTTGATTATTGCAACACATAATGGAAATGTAACAACAGATCATTGTGGGTGGATGCTAGTGAAGACTTGGATGTGGAGTGAAAACAAGGGAAAGAGAGATATTGCACAAAGAAATAGATATACCTACATGCAAATCTGGGTGAAATGAACTGGTGTAACTGATCCAGCAACAAAAGAAAAGTCACTTACTGTACTCAACATTTTTGTCCCGAGCTGTTCTTAGTATACACAGGTTTTTACAAAAGACTAGACGGAAAGGTAGGATCCACAAAGGGACTTAGGCATTGCAATGCTGAGTGTCATGGTGTCTACCTTTTAGGTTCCTAGGGGAAAAAAAAATCACAGGAACAACTCTGGAACCCAGAAAGCCGAGTCAGGTGCCTAGACCCCCGATACAATCAAGGGAGAGTGGTAGTTAACTAAGAATGCAATCTACAAAAGCCGGCACATTAGACGGAGAGCCATCTAAGCTAGCCAATGGGAGACACCAACAAGAGGCGTCAGTGAAAGGGTGGGGCTTAACAGAGATAGGCACCTAAATCTAGTCTACAGGGAGGTGCTTATCACTGCTAGAGATACACAAATGGAACCCATCTCCTGGACTCAGGCATTTCTTGTGGGAATGAATTAAGTGCCTGCTCCACACAAAGCAAGGGTAGTGGTGCCCACTTTAGAACTTTTAACCCGATGGTTAGCACTCTCACTGGGGATAAGCAAGATCCAGGTTCAATTCCTCCTTCGCTGTCGGCAGAAGAGTATTTGAATGGGGGTCTGCTGCTTTACAAAAGAGTGTTTAAACAACTGAGCTATGAAATATTCTGCTCTAGGGCTTCCTCACTCTCTCCTGTTAAAGTTGTTCCACTGTGGATAATTAAGAGTGATTGGAACAGAGAGACTGGACACTGGGTCTCCTGGCTCCCAGGTTGGTGCCCTAGTCCCTAGCCCTGCACTGCAACGTCTCTCTCTCTCTGGCCCAATGACTGTTTATATATTTACACTGATACTGAAAATGGCCAGTATTGTGTGGTGGCTAAAAAGAACCACTTCTGGTATGGACCAGGGAATGTTATTTTAATTGGCCTATGTTCTGTTTTACATCTAAGTTTCCTGTGGTAAAAAATACAATTATAGCTAGTTCTAGGTTTTTTTTTTATAATGTAATTAAAATAAAGCAAAGAGAAAATTACCAAAAAATGCTTTAAAAACAAAACAAGCTCACAGGGTGAAATTATACCCAGGTGGGCTATACCAAAGGAGATGAGCCTCTGCTCCTTTATTTATACTCTAAACCGAGTATTAATGGTGGTTCAAATAATTACAACTACAATAGTCTTAAAACTGTATTGCTAAATAGTGAATTTAAGAAAAAAAAGCACAAAACACTTAATATAATGAAAAAGAAAACAATTACTTATATGAAAAAGAAGAACAAAAGCAGAGTGAGGCCTCATTTCTTGGGAAACAGGATTAGAGAGGAAAATGGATCAACAGGCTGGAAATAAAATGTCTATACATGCTAACAAAGGGGGAACACCCAGGGAACGATTTACAATGGACAAGATAACAATGGACAGGATGGAGCCTGGAACATAAGATGAGATAAAGAAGTTGTGCATGGACTGAGTGTTGACAGAGTATTCTGTACAGGATTCGTGACTGCAGAATAACCAAGCCAATCAACAAAGACAAGTGCAGGGTCCTGCCCTTAGGAAGGAAGAATCCCATGTACAGCTACAGGCTGGGGACCGACTGACTAAGCAACAGTTCTGCAGAAAAGAACCCGGAGATTACAGTGGATGAGAAGCTGGATATGAGTCAGCAGTGTGCCCTTGTTGCCAAGAAGGCCAATGGCATAATGGGCTGTATTAGTAGGAGCATTGGCAGCAGATTGAGGGAAGTGATTATTCCCTTCTAGTCAGCACTGGTGAGGCCACACCTGGAGTATTGCAGCCACTTTTGGTCTCCCCACTACAGAAGAGATGTGGACAAATTGGAGAGTGTCCAGCAGAGGGCAATGAAAATGATTAGGGAGTGGGGGCACATGACTTACGAGGAGAGGCTGAGGGAACTGGGGTTTTTAGTCTGCAGAAAAGAAGAGTGAGGGGGGATTTGATAGCAGCCTTCAACTACCTAAAGGGGGGTTCAAAAGAGGATGGAGCTCGGCTGTTCTCACTGTGGCAGTTAACAGAACAAGGAGCAATGGTCTCAAGTTGCAGTGGGAGAGGTCTAGGTTGGATTTTAGGAAACACTGTTTCACTAGGAGGATGGTGAAGCACTAGAATGGGTTACCTAGGGAGGTGGTAGAATCTCCATCCTTAGAGGTTTTTAAGGCCTGGCTTGACAAAGCCCTGGCTGGGATGATTTAGTTAGGGCTGGCCCTGCTTTGAGCAGGGGATTGGACTAGATGACCTCCCAAGGTCTCTTCCAACCCTAATATTCTATGATTCTATTCTGGAAGCGTGTAATGCAATGTATAATTAAGAATGCATGTGTTGGTAGAGTTTAATAAAAAGGAAGAGGTTTGCTGTATGATTTTGGCTATGTTCTATGCTCTACCCCCACCAGCTACACTTGAGTCTAATGAGATCATAATAGCTTTGCTGTAGGACAAAGAAATCTGAGTGACAGGACTGGAGATGAAATGAGTTTTTGGGGAACCAAGTGAAAGAGGTCACCACAGGAGCCCCAATAATACAGAGCTGCTTTCATATGTATACAGAGCAGAGTTACAAGTGTTCATATACATAAACAAAAAAATTGCTGACTCTCTAATCTGTATTCTTTTACTACACATTTAATAAACAATGTAGAAAGTCAATAGTATATATCCAAGAGGACATTTCCATTACAGAACAAAATGAGGGGGTAAGGTTAAGGACAGCTGGCTATTGTGCAGGAGGTAGGGGAATAGCAACAGATGGAGGATTATGGTAGTGGGAAACTGCCTGGATCTTTTAGGGGTTCATTTTTCAGACATTCTAATTATACTTTTACTATATACATTATACATTATATATAATTATACATTTACTTTTTTATAGCATGGAATTTCCATAAGGAAAATACTCTAAAAATAATTGCTTTAACTGGACTCAAATAAAACACATGTTTAATCTGAACTTTTTTATGCACAAAAATATTGTTTGGAAATAATATGAGTATTAGATTTGTCTTAAAATATTCTATACAATACAGACTTGAGCACATAAGCAAGTTAAGTTGAAAGGCTTTTACAGTTCCCCCTACTCAGGAATGTCACGCTATTGGGTCAAAATCATAGAATTTTGACCCAATAGTATACTGTGTTACATTGCTGGGGGGAAGGTCATTCTTGACAAATAGGTTGTATTACTCTGCCTCATGCAGTGCACATGAATGCTTTTCAGTCGGTTTCCATTCCCCATATTGAGGAAATAAGCATTTTCTCAGCAGTGTCCAAGACCCTGAATGTAAGCAATCAGAATCTGAGAAAATGATGTTGGAAAAGCAAAGAGAGAAAGGGATATATTGGTCCCTCAAGACAAAGAAAGAATCTTAGACTAATAAAACAAACAAAAGGTATTCTGTTCTTTGACCACTTCAACAAGTGAGTGCAGCATCCAGGACCCCAAACATCTTATGTATGAAATCTCTCACCTTGGTATGAAAGATCACTCTATGTCAAGCCAAATGTTATGCCACAATCTGCACTGAGGAGTGGCATTAAAAGGGAGAGGATTGTGACTCTTACATTCACAATTCCCTTTCTGTTTCTCCTGTTGCTTCAGGGATGCAAGTAATTTGTTAGTTGACTACTTTCAGCATATTATGTCCGCCTCTGCACCATCACAGCTGCATTTGCTGACACATGGAGAGAAGGGGCAAAGTTAAGGGTCCATTCATTCCCCTTCCATCTACTTGGAAGGGAATAAGTCCCCTGGATGCTGCTCTCAACCTAACTTTCCTAACATTGTGAATGGCTGGTAACTTCGCTTTCCTGTATGCTGTCAAAAAGGCAGGTCACTGTTCTAATTGAATTGCCCAAAGTCTCACAGTGACTTTGAGACAGAGTTTTAAAAAAAAAAAAATATCCCACTTAGAGCTGGTCAAACTTGGGATTTCCGTTCCACGGGAAGTTGCAACATTTTGAATTTCTTTTCATTCCAAATCAGAACAAAAGCAAAAGTCAAAAATTTCAGCAAATGAAATAATTTTCAGTCAATTGGATTGGAAAAAATAAAATTCTCCATTTCAATAAATCAAAAATGAAACATTTAGACACAGTCAAAATGGTTTTTTTTCCAAAACAAAATTTTAATAGAAATCAGCACTGTCCTGACACTGTCCTGCAGAAAGTCTTGATTTCAAAATGTCATTCTGGTTGGGAAAATGTGTCAGTCATCATTTTCTGTATTTTTCATTAACCAAAATTTCAATTTTACTGAATTTACTTGGTCCCTGAAGTTACTCAATGAATTGTGAAAAAATGAGTTCTTTGCATAGCCTCTGGGGTGGTCTTCCTTACTTGCGATTCAAAGTGAAACACGCTGATCTCATGGGACCATACCTTCTGCTGTGTAAATGGGCCAACTGAGAACCTTTTGTAGGAGTTTGATAGTTCACAGTCACCAATGGGAGATGCTGGATTGCATCTGTGTGTCTAGGTAATATATAATTGTATCTGTCAGTCACTATTTCTTGAAGGCCAGTGACAGGCGGTTGTCTAACTTTGTCTAACTTTGCTTTTTACCTGGGACTCTGTCCAACCAGTTTCATTCAAATAGATGTGTATGTTTGCTCATTCTGTCACTGTGTGGCATGGTCTACATTACAGGGTTAGGTCCATGTAAGCTGCCTCTCATCGACCTAGCTGTAGAAGTGTCTTCAGTTAAATTTGGCTCCGGGTGACGTAAGTATCTCTTTACACTGATTTAGTAATACATTGCTCAGAGAGATGTCACAGTTGATGTAATTAGGTCAATTCAGTGTCAGCAGAGACACTGCCTTGCTTATGTCGACTGTTACTGGCTTTCAGGAGCTCTCCCACAATGCCCCACACTCACTGTACAATCGATGCAAGTGCTCTTGGTGAGTACTCGCACAGATGACTCAAGGAGCCAAGTGTGATACACACAAGCAATTTAATAACTGCAGTGGCTGCATGCCAATGGTCAACGTAATTCTGTAGCGTTGACATGGCCTGTGTATATGAGATACAGACACTAAGCAACCACTGTAGTATCATCCTATTAGCTTCATCCTACTTCCCTCCCCAGCTGTGGCAAGAGAGAAGGCCAGTACACACAGGCTCCACGTGAGGTATGTATGCATACACTCTATACCTATAGGGGTTTTTCAGCTGAGACAGTTCACTTTTGAAGCCTCAGGACCAAGAGAATGCCAAAGGGCTCAGAAATGTATCAAAGCGCCTGGTATTCACAAAATGTGCAGTCAGAGGAAAGCAACAGTAATATTGCTGAACCATATTATGGTGCTCACATCCTCCATTCCTGTCCATGATCAAACATTTTTAACACTAAGACTTGCCCCTTGAATATGTGAGAATTACTTTCAGAGAGTATTACTAATGATAGAACCAAGAATTGTTGTGTCAGCTATACTCACCACTGTGTCCTCTCTAGTCAAGTAGAAGGGTGCAGAATCTGACAGTGACTCATGGGTTAGGAGAAATTAGTGGACATGTTCCCAGCATTGAGCTATCATAAAGGAAGGCATTATTTAAAAAGCTAGTTGACTGCTCTCTCCCTTCTCCCCAGCTAATGTGAAAGTAACAAACTAACACCTGCATACCAGATATCACTGGAGAATAAATGTGGGTCACAGTTGCTTCCTCTGTAATACACACTAGTTTTTTTGGATGGGGGATAATATACAAAACACAGACACTAATTTGGGGTGTGGGGAGAGCAGTAGATTGCTCTCCCCAAGTGAACACACTTCATCTATCCTTTAATTTTTGCCAGAAGGGAAAATAACTCACTGGTGGCTGACAGGGGCCACAAATTACTACCCTTCTCTCTCAAGTGGCACCCAGCTCAGCTCTGTTGGCCTGTTCATTGGCTCCATTCACTCATTCCCTACCTCTCCTCACCCACTTCCCATCCAGCTGCTTTGGGAAGGGGAGATAAACAAATGCAGGGGCCCCATTTACTTCTACATGCCTGGACCCATTGTTCAGATGACCCATTTGGGATGATTAGCGGATTTCTCACTCCCCTGCATGGGTGTGTAGTCCAAATCACAATATAGTCCATCGCTTGCAGTGTTGTTACAGCAATGTTAGACCCAGGATCTTAGCGAGACATGGTAGGTGAGGTAATATCTTTTATTCGACCAAGTTCTGCTGGTGAGAGATGCACTCTGTGTAGCTCAAACATTTTTCTTCAGGTCTGGGTCCTGCCAGGAAAGGCCAGCAGAAAACAGAATGTCTTGAGATAAGCCATCTCTCATCAATGCTTGATGGTTGTTAAGGGACAATACCAGGACTATTCATTTTGGAGATTTTGCCTTCTCCCCTGCTAACTTATAAAACTGGTTGAGTTAGGACAAGAAAGGGCCAGTGAACATGGAACAGCAAAATAGCAACAGCAGGTTTAAAAAGGAACATTTATTCAAGGGGGTCAGGCTGAGGGTCAGGGAACAGACTGAGATAAGGGACCTGTGGAGGTGTCTGAAGAATTAGGCCAGTCTAGGTCACCCTCACGGGATGGGAGGGCTTTAGGTAAAATAAACATGTGCAAACTATTTGTTGTTTTAAAAAACCTTTTTCTCTAATTCTTTGTATCTACCACAAAATTGTAGACAATACTCTAGTTTGAAGGCAGCTGTTTGGTCACTGACTCCAAAAGGGAAGTACTGTGGATGCCAAACCCAGTCAGACCTGCAGGGTGAGAATGGTGGATACATAGGATACTGTAGCCCACAGCCTATTCTAAGAGTGAGAGGATTGTGGAATTGCACCCCAGGATAGGTAAAGTCCTGAGACCTTTGAGGAATTGCACCCCAGGATAGGTAAAGTCCTGACACTTAAGGGGATGCACTCAGAGACCAGCAAAGGAGTAAGGGAATGGTAACCCTGTAACCATAACAATTGGTTCAGCCCAGTTCTAAATTACTAAGGCAGGTCCTTCGAAAAGAAGTGTAGAACTAACTTCACAGCACCCTTTGCACACACCTTCTGCAGAAACTAAACTTCAGAGAATCTAATTGTGTTACTTGTAGGTAGGGTAGGTGAGGAGAAGAATGCAGAGCTTCTCTCTTTATTGAGGGTAAACTGTTGTGCTGGTGGAACAGCAGCCCCTTTGATCAGACAGGGCATTGCCCAGAGTTCACTTAATCTGATGGAATGCGGGAGGGGGGCATCAGTCATCTTATCTTGCTAGAGTCTCTATGGATATGTCTACCCTGCAATTAAAACCCCAAAGCTGGACTATGCCAGCTGACTCAGGCTCACAGGTTTGGGCTAAGGGACTGTTTAATTGCAGTGTGGACATTCAGGCTCGGGCTGCAGTCCAAACTCTTGGACCCACACACCTCACAGGGTCCTAGAGCCAGGGCTGGTGCAACCATTTAGGAGATCACTGGGATTTGAGGGGCACCATTTTCCTCGGCAGCGACCGTGGTGACCGGATCTTCAGCCGCCCCAGTCGCCTCCAGCATTTAGGCGGATGGATCTCGGGCAGGGGAGTGCAGGGAGGGCCGCCTCCAGAAAGTAAGTCGGGGGGTCTGCACGCAGGGGAACTCCCCGTCCCAGCTCACCCATACCCCACCTCCTCCCCGAGCACACCGTGGCTGCTTCACTTCTCCCACCTCCCAGGCTTGCAGCGCCTAAGTTGATTGGTGACGCAAGCCTGGGAGGCGGGAGAAGTGAAGCAGCCACGGCATGCTCGGGGTGCTCGTGCATGGAGCAGGCGTGAGCTGGGGTGGGGGGTGCCTCAGGAGCTATCGCAAGGCAGGCGCCTCAGGAAGGGGGCACAAAGTGGAAGTTTCGCCTAGGGCATGAAACATCCTTGCACCGGCCCTGCCTAGAGCCCAGGCTTCAGCCCAAACCTGAGCATTTACACCACAATTCAACAGCCCCTTAGCCTGAGCCAGAGTCAGCTGGCACAGGCTAGCCACAAAGTTTTAGTTGCAGCATAGACATACCCTGTGAAAGTCCCATTCTAGGCTATGAAAGATGTTCATTTCAGCCGTGCTGGGGAGTGTGGGTTTTCCCCTTGTACTTGGCAGAGTCAGCTGGTCCTAGTATTCAGGGGGTCTGGAAACCCCTTCAGTTCTTAAGTCTTGAAGGGATCAGTAGGGAAGCCAGGCTCACCTGCACATCCACTCTACTGGGTTCTGTGATGGAACAAGGCCAGATGGCTACCGTAAAGTACTGAGAAACAGGTATGTTAGCCCCAGGCTAAACAAATACCTAGTACCCTGGTAACCAAATGCACTTGCTTCCAGTGTTAATCAAGGCACATGGAGACCAATTTAAGACTTTCTAGAAGACAGTAGATAAGCTACTTTAATTAGAACACCTGCAAGCAATCAAGCAGGCTTCAGAGCACCTGGGTTTAAAGAGGCTCATCAGTCAGGCAGGGGCCAGAGGAGAGAGTTGTGAGAGGAGTGGAGCAGAAGCTGAGAGCGAGAGCGAGAGCGGTACTGCTGGAGTCGAAGAGGACAAGCATTATCAGGCCGAGGAGGAAGGTCTGTGGTGAGGATGAGAAGGTGTTTGAGGAGGCCCTGGGGAAGTAGCCCGGGAGTTGTAGCTGGTCAGTCGACAGCTGTTACAGGAGGCACTATAGACAGCTGTGATCACAGTGGCCCCTGGGTGGAAACCGGAGTAGAGGATGGGCCCGGGTTCCCCCCAAACCTCCTAACTCCTGATCAGACACAGGAGGAGCTGACCCAGACTGTGGGTTCCACAAGAAGGGAAGATCACTGAGGTGAACAAATCCACCAATAAGTGCAGGACTCACCAAGGTAGAGGAGGAACTTTGTCACAGTTCCAACTCAGGCCTTTAACTCAAGCAGGTGGAATCAGGGCACAGCTGAGCTGCCTCCTACCTCCCTTGGTTTCTGTCGGCTTCTTAAGCCTGTAGAGCTGGTCATTCCTGTTCTGGGCAGTTTCTCAGCAGCTTGATGGCCATTGTTTCCTTCTCCAACCTGCTTGCTCCACTGGCAGCCAACCCAGCCCAATGCTTCTCAGCTCTTTTATTCTCTCAGCTGCTGTGAGGTTGCTAATTAGCTCTGGTTGGCAGGTCCTGCATTAAACTCTAGGTTTCTAGGCTGTCATGGAGTATATACATCCCATGACCATGAGCCTCAGGAGATCCATATAACTTGTAATACTGAAATGGAGAAAGAGGAAGCTCTTTGTGACAATGTGTGTTATCTCCTCATGTCATGACAGCCATATGGACCAGGGGACCAAACATTTGATTACATGGTCTCTGTAATATATTTTACAGTTTTGCAATCTGACATCTGTGCCCTATCCATTTACACATCAAATACCATCAGGAAACATAACACTGAACACTGAGAAAAATACCACATGGCTGTCCACCTGCTTCAGGATTTGTATCGACCATTTGGAAACTGGCTTACTCCCAAATTTCATGTCATGCATCTGATGAAGTGGGTATTCACCCACGAAGGCTTATGCTCCAATACGCCTGTTAGTCTATAAGGTGCCACAGGTCTCCGTTGCTTTTTACAGATCCAGACTAACACGGCTACCCCTCTGACCCCCAAATTTCTGAGATGAAGGTTTATTACTTTAGATTATGGCGCCAACATTTTATGGACAGCAAAGGGTGATAACTGTACACACACCATGTTTTGAACACTGATATGTTTTTCCCTTGAAGACCTCAGAGTTCACATAAGATTAAGAAAATAGTAGCAGCAATGGAAGGAAAATCAGCTGCATTTCCTTCTGCACAAGCAGCACTAGACCTTTCAAATGGTTTGGATTTAATGCATGGCTTAGATTCTAGCAGTTTTGCTGCAGTGTCTCACAATCCTATGCAACATTTCCTGGTCTTGCACTATTAGTTCTATCTCCTCAATAATCCATTCTGCAGATGTAGAAAGGAGGGGCGGGGGAAAGGGAGACTAGTAGTGAAGGATTAATATGGTGTGATGGGATATACAAACCCCATATTGGACTTGAAGGGCTTCAAAGGCATTATGGGGCCCAGGTAGCCCCACCCCTACAGACCTACTAAGGATGTTCCAACTGGAGGAATGGATTAAAAGGAGCTCAGAAGCCCAGACAAAGGATGGTGGACAGGTTTCATAAGAGAGGAATTCTTCCCCAGGAAGCCAGACAGAAGACAGCATGAGAGGGGAAAATGGAATGGATAAGGTCCCCAGGTAGAGCCTTCTTTAGCTACCACCGTTTTTGAAAACTTGCAGAGCTTTGCTTTCTTCTTGTAAGGTAATTGGCTGTTTGGACTATAGGAGCCGTGTCCCAAACTGAAGGAATCTATAGGTAGGAAGTAGCCCAGGGAAGGAACTTGGATGCACTGCAGGGCCAATATTGCTTTCCACAGGGTTCTAGGCTGGGACCTGATGAAGAGGGAAGGCCCATGTCCCCTTACCACATCCCCTTAAGTGCCTAGTCACTTATTGTGAGTGTAAAGCTGAAGATCCCTAGGTTAAGGTCAGGAAAAGGTACCTCTGCTGCCCTGGCAAAGAGGCAAGGGGCTGGAAGTCGGGTGCACCTAGGTTGCCTGGTCCTCTGAACTCCCTATCACACATGGGTATTGGTCTCAAATGGCAATGAGGGAAAGTGTGGAGGACTTTGGGGTGTGGGGGAGTCAAATCATGGGCTGTATGAAATGATCTGGGTAAGAGACTGTGGAAGGACAAGATGGAAGGAGAATTGACAATGTGAAGAGACTAAGAGTATGTATGCAAGAGAAAAAATGTACATGTTAAGTGCTGAGTTTACCCTGTAGTAATTTGTAATACTGAAATACTGCAGTAATTTAAAAGTGCTGTTTGAAATAGTGTATTGACAGAAATTAAAGATGAAAATGACCTCTTAGGTCTTCTAGCTTCAGTGAGATTATTAGCATGAATAAATCCTCACCACCAGGAGTAAGGGTTACACAAGTGAGCTGTTAATTATTTCTTAACCCGGGACTGATGTATTTGTCTTTGTTAATCTTTTTCCATACTCAACATTCTGTAAATTGTTTTTCTCTCTGGAAATTGACGCCACTATCTGGCAGCCTCCACTCACCTCTGCGACAGCAAAGGAAAACATATAGAAAGGCTGAGGTGCAACTGAACACATGACCCATGCTTTAATCATTTGTACCATAGTGACTGATTTGGAGACTGGGAAGTCTGAGTGGCACCAACAAAAAATAATATTAATGCGGCTGTTTTATTTCTGAGTGCAAATGAGTATTTGAATTAGTTTGGGTCTTGCCATCAGCCTAAATTGAAATAACATTATCCAGTCAATAAGCATCTGTCAGTACTTTAATGGTAAACAGTGACATGGAGTCAAGTGACTTATCACACCTCTTGAGTAGTTACCACATATCATGTCAATCCAGAGTGAGGAGAGGTTAATTAAGAGATCTTTGACTTGATCTATCACTTCAGTTTGTATCACTGAAAAATTAATGAGCAGATGTGTGATACAGCTAAATTTATTCCCTATGTAAATCCACTGAAGTCAGTGGAAATAAACCATGGACATTTTTGTCCCATTGTGATAATGTGTAGGATAGGGCATTACCATTTCAGTACAGATAATACCTGCAATCTGTCCTTGAAAATATTATAACATTTATTGCATGTTGGGATGCAGCTGATTGGCTGTTATGTTTGTTTTAATGACTAAGACAGAGATGTGCCAATTTTAGTGGAATAGACACAAGGATCTGTCCACTGGTGCATGAGTTAGATGTTGCAGTTCCACTAAGGCTCCCATTCTTCTTATGCTGATGCAAGGGAGTAAATGGGGCTTTAAGCCTCTTCACACCCTTACACTCCTGGATAAGTCAAGTCATTGTGTTACCTGGTGACTGAAGCACTAGAATGGGCCTTAAGGGAGCTGAGTTCTTTCCTAGCTCTGCTACTAGCTTGCTGGTTGATCTTAGGCAAGTCAGTTCACCTCACTGTGCCTCGGTTTCCCTATTTATAAAATGGACATAAAATACTGAATTTCTTTGTAAAGCACTCTAAGATTTATTGGATGAAAATTGCTATATAAGAGCTAGACATTCTTCTTCTTCACTGAAATAATTATTTCTCTTTTTCTGTTTCTTACGATGCGCTACTCTGTGCGGAGGCAGTTTTACATTTTCTCCTCTATAGTCAGCTAGTTTCATGCATGGTTTGGCTCTCATGCTGTATGTGTCTCTCATACAGCAACAGGAGAGTGAAAAGTCTTTTTTTAAATGGAAAAATATGACTGCACAACCACAAAAACTGGCAAGAGCAGATGTAATACCTGAAATTATGTTTAATTCACTTTTTGAAAGTGACTACACTTTAAATTGCTAGTATTCCTTTAACAAAACGGACTAACATATACAACTGATCTAAGTAAGTTCTTTCCTTAGCTGAAGTATTGCCATAATGACTAACAGGCTCAGTAAACCAGATATAAAATTTGATTAAATCTAACAGAAAATAGGCAGGCGGAACTGAGGGCATCAGACAACATTCATAATTAATGTTTATCTATGTAACAACTATACAATTAAGATTTCTCAGGAGGGGTTAGGAAAATCTAATTATTCTCCAAAGAGTCAGGATCAGATGAGGTGGCAAACTGCATGTTCTTATTCTAGATTCAGTTGAATAGGTGGATCACAGAAGCCAGGTCCTAAAATTTCCTGTCTGTGCAGGACTGAAGGTTTGGCTGCATACAAGATCGATGCAGCAACATCCTCATTGATGATTTTTTTTTTAACATTTAGTTCTTGCCTTTGATGTTGTGCAGCATGCTTATGTCAGGGAAAATTAGTAACTTATGCCCATCAATAATTAGATCAACTTTCTTGCAAGTTCACATAGCAGTTTCTTTCTTATCAGTAGTATTCAGAAATATGGGATTCGCTATACAACTGGCATCTGGTGCAAGGTTTCCTCTATCTAACATGATAACACCTTTCCATATACAAAAGAGCCATTTTGCATCCAGATGCAGGAGTCCTGGGATTTCACCATCCACTAAATCAATTATTTGTTTGGGAATTTTGTCCCAGGAGCCTGATATTTCTAATGCATTTAGTTATCAAGGACCTCAAGTATCCCATCTTCATAGGAGTTCTGCTTGGAACAGTTTTCTTTTTTTCTCCTCACACACTGAACTTTACAGTCTTTGTAGTGACTGGTGAGTTAGCCTGTTTGCTCTAGTTCAGGGGTTGGCAACCTTCAGAAGTGCTGTGCCAAGTCTTCATTTATTCACTCTCATTTAGGGTTTTGTGTGCCAGTAATACATTTTAATATTTTTAGAAGGTCTCTTTCTATACGTCTATAATATATAAATAAACTATTGTTGCATGTAAAGTGACTAAGGTTTTTAAAATGTTTAAGAAGCTTCATATTAAAATTAAATGAAATGCAATCCCTCCAGCACCGGTGGCCAGGCCGGGCATGGTGATGCCATTGAAAATCAGCTTGCCGTGCCGCCTTCCGTCACGGCCATAGGTTTGCCTACCCTGCTCTAGTTGTTTAAGCATCACTTCCCACATTAACAATGTTTTTCTGCCCTGTTCAATATGTGAATTTCACCTATTCCATTTAGCTGCTAGAATCTGGAACTGTGGTCCCCTGAACACATTCGTACATGGAAGAATTCCCAGCATTTTTGAATGGAGGACTTGTATCGTTGTTGAGAACAACTTGGGAGAGCGAGTGGAAGTGTGGAGTAGTCAGTAGCCCCGGACAGACCATGCGAAATAAAGACATTTGTTTTTTTACCTGGTTCTAAGTCTTCCCCATGTCAGGAAGTAGTGTGGGTTGTACGTCTTGTTGAGCACAAGGTCAGAACATATTAGTGGGGAGGGGGAGGGGAGATCAACCGGTTAATTCCAGTTGTATCAATGAACCTAAACGGGAGAGGACCCATTTCCTCTACACTCATCTGCTTTAAATATTTATATACCAACATATTTGTTGGGGAGGGATACCAAGGAATATAATAATGTGACACAAGCCCCTCTTTAAGAAAGTACAAAAAACAAAACTTCCTGTCAAAGCAGTAATTACAAAACACATCAGTTTCTGTGCAGCTTCTGTGTTTACTTATCAAGTTATTGAGGAACCAACGTTCGGAGCTTCGTTAATGTCCCTCTAAAACAAGGGTTTGGGTCTGAATCTTGTCATATATAACACTCCTATTGGGCCAGATTTTTCTGGTACAATTCTAGCTGTAAAAGCCAGATGATAAAATTTTCCCTTGCTGATGGGGAAAGCGCTGCACTGGCAGAAACCCAGATAGGCATTGCGCTGCACCAGCCACCTCCCAGTACACCCCAGCAAAAAAAAAAAAAAAAAAAAAAGGCAGCAGCATGCAATAGAAAGATGGTCCCATGGTCAGCATATTATCCTGGGCATTTAGAAACTTGGGTTCAAGTTGAATCTTTCCTCACAGATATTCCAGTGTGACTTTAAGCAAGTTACTCAATCTTTCTGGTCTCCATCCATAAAATTGGGACAATAGCACTTTCCTACTTCATAGAGGGCTTATGATAGAAAAATGTATATCAAAGCTTGTGAGATGCTCAGATACTGTATTGATGGAGCCATATAAATACCTTGGACAAATAAGAAAGAGGAGATGTAGTGGGTGTGTGACAGAGCTGAATATTAGAGTAGCCCATAAGCTGGTCAAACTTAGACTTGAACAAGATTTTGCAGAATGAGGGAGCTACAGCTCACTAGGGGGTGGTTCCTCACCTCCCATCCCCTGACCACAACTCAGCTACAAGGGACAGTCAAGCCCACTGACTTAACTTACAATTTTTCCTGTTTAGGATCATTGAACGGCACTTACTATTTTTGCTGCTGGAGTGTTTTCCCACGTATTAACTGATCTTGCTTACAGCGTGAATATTGCATTCAGTTTGTTAAACCTTAAATGAGACTGAGTACTGTCTTTGACTTTATCCTTTTCTAGCCACTTATTCACTTTAGTATGCTTCAGATAGCCTTAAGCCACTTGCTGCAATAAACCTAAACTTTATACCGTTTGGATCATACATACCCTGTCTGATTCACTACCGGGTCCTCCTTTTCGGCATATGTCCTTGTTAATAGTTTGTAATATAATGTCCTAGTGCAAAAGTAAGGAACCAGTTAATTATAATATCTATTACAAGATTGCAAGAACTTTGGAATGAAGATAGTAATTTTGTTTAAAATATTACAAAATCAGATGAAGTGTGGGGATATTGTACAGTTCATAGCTTTCACTGCAGCACTATTGACACCTTTATTGTAATTCATAGCTTTTATTTATCCACTCCTCTTGCATTTTAAACAGACAAGATTAGCATGCAACAGAGTAGCATACAGTTGATCTGTTCCCTTTACTTCCATGCACCACATCCCATAAAAGTTAATGCATTATCAATTAGCACAGGGCTAGGGTTCATTATTTAAACGAATCAAATCATTGTTTTAACAAGATATAATTATGTCATTCCACATGTTCTTCATGTCATCAGGGTCCATCAGCAGGCCTGTTGCCTATTTGCAAGGCATCATAAAAGCTACCGTGCACCTGGGAGCTGTTTCCTTAGCTTCTGAAGTATAGTTTTCATTTAAACTCTTCAATGCTGGCATTATTGCTCTCAGAACAACAGCTCTTTCATGTAAATTGATGTAAATGAGCCTTGTAGATGGTTAAATATGCCACAGAATTGCTGATGCAAAATTGTTGTTGTGATGCAAATTGAAGGAGAAAAATACAATACAAAAAATTGGCTTGCGTAAAGGCAGGTTAAGCAATTGATATGAAATCCATGTACCATCTATTTATTTTTTTCATAGAAAAGACAGTCTGGGTGCTGTTAAAATATGACAGCAGATAGAGTGAAACTACAGATTTTGCTTTCTTGATGTTAGACAATGTACTCCCCATCATATTAATACATAAAACACATCACATTATTATACACATTCTATGTGAATGTTAGCACAAAGTTACGGTCACTCTTGTTCACCCAATATATATTTCACAACCCCTTGCAACAGCTGAGCTCAGCTTTGGCACTAGTGACTATGAAACCTATCAAAGGCAAGATGCATGAATACTTTGTACTAGTGCAGTTAGGGTGTGCTTTCATGGCTCATCAACACTTGGAATGTCATCTTCAAAATGAGGTATGGGAAAGTTACAGGGAGGTACCAAAGGCAAAGTTAGTACAAATTGGTAGGTAAAACTTAAGTTGATGTTGTGACAGGTTGGATCACACAGACCCCCTTGGGAACTGCCAGCTGATGTGCCAAGACTACTTCTGCCCCTGCTTTCCTGCCCTGGCAGCTTAGGACTTCAGTGCCTTGCCTGGTTTGGGCCAGACATGCTAGGCTGCTGAAAACCCAGACCCAGGTCTGAATCACTTCCCCTAACAGTTGTAAGCTGCCTTCGGTTAAGCTTACAGAAGTGTTTCTGTCTTTAACACTCAGATGCACAACTCCCAATGGGGTCCAAACCCCAAATAAATCTGTTTTACCCTGCATAAAGCTTATACAGGGTAAACTCATAAATTGTTCGCCCTCTGTAACACTGATAGAGAGATATAGACAACTGTTTGCCACCAGGTATTAACACATACTCTGAGTTAATTAATAAGTAAAAAGTGATTTTATTAAATACAAGAAGTAGGATTTAAGTGGTTCCAAGTAGTGACAGACAGAACAAAGTTAATTACCAAGTAAAATAAAATAAAACACGCAAATCTAAGCCTAATAAAATCTCACCCTGAGAGATGTTTCAGTAAGTCTTTTTCACAGACTGGATCCTTCCTAGTCTGGATCCTTCCTAGTCTGGGCACAGCCCTTTCCCCTGGTACAGCCCTTGTTCCAGCTCAGGTGGTAGCTAGGAGATTCCTCATGATGGCTTCCTCTTTGTTCTGTTCCATCCATTTATATATCTTTTGCATAAGGCGGGAAACCTTTGTCCCTCTCTGGATTCCCACCCTCTTCTTCTCAATGGAAAAGAATCAGATTAAAGATGGATTCCAGTTCAGGTGACATGATCACATGTCACTGTAAGACTTCATTACCCACTTCCCAGCACACATGTAAACAGGGAGACTTACAAGTAAAACAGAGCCATCCGCAGACAATTGTCCTGGTTAATAGGAGTCATCAAGATTCCAAACCACCATTAATGGCCCACACTTTACATAATTACAATAAGCCCTCAGAGTTATATATCATATTTCTAGTTTCCGATACAAGAGTGATACATTTATACAAATAGGATGACCACACTCAGTAGATTATAAGCTTTGTAATGATATCTTACAAGAGACCTGTTGCATGAAGATATTCCAGTTACATTGTATTTAAACTCATTTGCATATTTCTATAAAATCATATAGAGTGCAATATCACAGATGTATAAAGTGGCTGTAGCTGGTTAATAACCATACATATAGGATAAATTTGAGGATACATCTTTGAAGTAAACCCACAGTGTCAGGTGAATGCTATGAGAGTTTCCCACAAGGGTGGTTTGTATGACTCCCTTCACGTACTGCTTTGTTTTAATCAATAAACTTGGCTAAGCTAGGTCATTTGGTCCTGAACATTTTAATAACAAACCACAAGTATTAGTTAAGCAATTGGCTATATATTTTAGCAATATTGCTGTTACATTACATAGAAGTTACTATTTTCAACCTTTTTTTTTAGATAATACTCTTATTTTAATCTCACTTCCAGCAAATATAGTTTAAGGTTTTGTTTTCTCTTTTTCAACATTTATGAATGTCATCTATCCATACATAATAATACAGTATGAACTTCATCTAACAACTCAATATATCAGTGATAGTTCTATTAAAATTAGTTCAGGCCCAGGCAGTGTCGTTCAGTTCTCATTAAGGAATAAATCATAAGGAAGTCCACTAGATTAGCTGCCTTTCCAGTGATGTAGTGGTTCTTGGATAAGCATTCTCAAGGTTTAGTAATATCAATATGCTTCTCTGCTCTGCTGTAAAGGCAGCATTTGGAAGAAATTAAAAATGAATATAATAGGAGGTATATCTATCTCCTAGAACTGGAAAAGACCTTGAAAGCTCATTGAGTCCAGCTATCATACGTCTCTTTCCCAAATCTGGACCTTAGTGTCCAAAATCTGGGTGCTTAGCATGAACCTCCAAGCTTAATTACCAGCTTGGATCTTATCTCGCTGCCACCAATCAGTATTTTGAGTACATGATAAACTCTCTGGTCTCCCCAAACCTTTCCCTGGGGGACCCCCAAGACTCAGATGCCCTGAGCCTCCAACCAAGGGAAATAACCCACTTCCCTTCCTGCTCTTTACTTCCTCCCAGATTTTCCCGCCCTGGGGATACTACGAGATTTCCCTGCTTCAATCCTTTGAAACACAAAACAGAGAGGACGATTTACCTTCCCCCCTCCTTCTTCTCCCCCCTCCCAGTCTTTCCCTGAGAGAGACAGTACTCCTGGCATAGAGATTCCTATCCCCTTGCCTAACTTAGGAAGAAACCCATTTTCCACACAAGTTTTAAAGAAGAAGCTTTATATAAAAAAGAGATAAAAGAAACTCACGACATGAATTCACGTGCATTCAAAGGTGACATAGACCGCAGGGGCTCATCTAGCTTAAAAGAAAATGGAATAATCAGCCTTATTCAAAAGAGATTCCATTTTAACATTCAGCAGCCATCAAATATAAATACACAATCATTAACCGTATTGTTTTCCTTTTTGTACTCAAATTGGGAAGGAAGGGTAGAAGAGAGCTTGACGAGATAGAGGAAAAAAAACCAAAGCTCATGTTCCTCATAGACCGGAGCGAACACAGACAGAACGCAAAGGCAAATTACCTAACCAGAAAGTTCTCCTCCCTCACTTCTGAAAAATCGTGTTTTCCTGATTGGTCCTCTGTGTGTTTAAGGGTTGGTAATTGGTTCCCTTTCGTTAACGCCTTACAGTAAAAGAAACATTAACCCTTAGCTATCTGTTTATGACACCAGCCCACTGCCTTCACTAGCAGGACCAAGTACTGATTTTTGCCCAGATGCCTAAATGGTCCTCAAGGATTGAGCTCATAACCCTGGCTTTAGCAGACCAATGTTCAAACCACTGAGCTATCCCTCCCCTACTTCATTCTTTGTGTAAAGTCCTGTGTAGAGAATAGACAGAGCCTTTTCTCAATGGGATCCAGAGCCCACACCTCATCCTCATGTAAAAACTTATGAGAGGGGGCAGAGGGGTAGGAGAACAATTCATGCCTGGGAATTTGTGTAGCATTTACCTCAGTGAAAAAATGGGTGCAAAATTCTACAAAAACAGAGTACTAGCTTTTTATAAAACATATGTAACTACACAAGTTGCATAACAGTGGATAGACAGGCCTATGGACTTTCCTAACTCATGTGGGGATGAACTTTGGGAGGCCATGGAATGGGAAGAGGGAAATGTCTCTTTTCCACAAGGATACTGAGAATAGCAGGGAATTGCACTCCTAGCTCTCCACTGAGCCACAACCTTCCCCTAACAATGTGGCTCCTTAGAGGAGTCATGCTGGCACTGTCCGTTCAATAGGACCCATAGAGAATTAGTAAAGCTCTTGAACTGTGTTAACTCTTAAATGGATTTCCAGATGGATTTGTGGTAGGTCTGCCGGGGAAGATGCTGAAATGCATGGCCAGTCTCCTGGTCTTACTCCTTCAAATCTTGACACCAAATCTCTGCAGGATGGTACCAATGGGTAGAAATTGTCATTGAGGTATACTCTATTGTGAAGAGCAGTATGAGGTACAACTCAAGGCTTTGGGTATTTGTTTAAATTTGACCCAGACAGAAGACATCAACATCATCCAGTTTCTCCAAGGGCTTATGTAAAATAAATTGGTAGTCTCAGTTTCCAGTGCAACAGTGTCTGAATAATCAAACAAATACTAGTGCAAATGGTAACCTCACTGGAAGACTATATGAAGCAGAGAGATTGCTGCATAGTTACTCCTCATAGGGGCACGTCACCACAAACACATTAGGAAGGGTCTGAGGTCATGCCTCCCTGAACCTGCTGCATCCCATGAAGAGGGGTGGTAGTAGATGCATATTATTCACATACCAGGAAGCTCTAAGAGACTTCCTGTGCCCTAGTGGTTCCCCTCAGGCAGTGCATCTTTTCTCATGTGCCTAATGGGAATAAACTAATCCCAAGATTGTTAGTATCTTTGATTCCTTACTTTGGTGGCCAGATAATTTTTTTCTTGTTTCCTGGTTAGTCTTTAGCCTGTCACATGCAGATTTAAACACGATGGTCCTGAAGTTGATTATTTGAACGTTGCCTTCACACTTGTTATGGTGGGAATATGCTGCATGTGGGCTTCTTGAGATCATCTTGTCCTCGCAGCTTGATAAATCTGAGCAGTAGTCTCTCTAGTGAAGAATAAAGTATAAGGAAGAAAGTAAAGTGCTCAACTACACTCATGAAGTAAATGAAAAAATATCTGGAGATCACAGTAACTGTCAGCATTAATATGTCATCAGAGGGGTGTTTTTATTTTAAGCCTGGAGGTACAAGTTGTTCAGAAAAATTCCAGTTTTCCTTTCCAGGAGATGGCAATTGCCTCTTGTTAGATAACTATGACATTACAGGTCCTCCTGATGTACATTTACCACTTTTTTCGGAATCTATAATACTTTCCATGTGTGAAGGTCACTAAGTTTAGACTGGAATGATGTCTTCCCTTTACTTAACATATTAAAGCTGTGTAGGTAATAAATGTATGGTATGCCAAGCAGTGTTGGTAGCCAGTGCCAGGTACATCATAGCTCATGGAAAGAGCTGAACATCATGGAAATCCTGAATATGGCTAACAACCATTCCCCTTCTTCCTTATTCTCAGTGTTCAATTTAAATATAAAAGGCCAGGATGGTGTAACAGGGCATTCTGCCCCTTGAAAAATTAGTGTGGGGCAGGGAGAAGGCAGCCTTGTTCTGGAGAAGAACCCTGCAGACACATGCCGGGAATCAATTAAGCAAGCTCGATAGCATCAAGTGATAACTCCCTGCTGGGGAATATAAATGGGTGTCCCATCTGCATGAAAGCGTGTGAGAGCTGTGAATTCTGTAGCTGCAGTGGAAGAAAATAGGCCCTGTGGGACCCCCTAGACAGGAGAAGATCCTGACCTGTAAGCTGCCAAAGGCTCCACAAGATAGGTAAGGAACGGGACCTTTAATTACGTTGTTCAGTGTTTCCTTTCTCTTATGCTGGAGAATAAACAGAGCCCTGAAGTAATTCCTATAAACTGAATTGGAATTGACCCAAGTTGGTGACTGAGCCTACCAGCGTACAGAGGGTTGGGGTTCACACATCGCCTACTGAAGAAAATGGGAAATGTACACATATAGCTGAGGACAGAATTTAGCCATAAGCTGTAAATGGCCTCCCTCTTCAAAAATCACTCTTTGCTTTCCTCTGCTGAAATATACTGAGGGACATCAACTGAGGTGTATTTTAGAGGGACACCTGTTCATTACTTAGAAACATTACCAGCCAGCTGAGTACACACACAAACTACACCCCAAACATCAAACTAGCAAGAATTATATGAAATTAAATAACTTTTACATTCAGTATTCCTTTTCCTCATGCCTGTAAATACTATCCACATCTACTACGTAACACTACGCATTTGAATAAATAACCATGTGCAACTGGGGAGTCCCAGAAGACTGGCAAATAAACACATGGGGTACCAGTTGAGGATCTAGTCCGTAAGTTTGTGTGAAACCTAAATGTTGTGAGTAGTACTATTAACTTCAGTGAGACTGCTAAGATGCATAAAGTTTCACATGTGTGGATTGGGACCTAAGAGCAAATCACTAAACAATTGATACTGAAGGCTCAATCCTACAAACTGTTGAGCATCTTGAAATCAATATGTGTCAAGTGTGCTTAACATCAGTTAGGATCAAGGCCCTTGAAAGTAGTGGACTCATCAATAATAGGTGGCAAGGAAACATGGATAAATCTTGCCCAATATACTTTAATGCTTTTTTTAAAAAAAATAAATAAAACTGATATTAATAAAGTACTTGACACACAGGGTCAGATTTCATTCCCTGCTGTATCAGTGTTAAAAATACAAATAATTCTGTTGAGTTCAGGAGAGCTCTGCTGATTTTACACTGTTTTCATTGGAATGTAAATTTGGTTCATTACATTTTACCTTAAAAAGTAATATAAATTGTCTTGAAATTATTGGAGTGTTTGATATGGTGTATAGACCCCTCACTGGCCAAGAAGGCCTGGAGGCAGGGTTTAAAAGTCAGTCAAGCCATCCAATAAGATCTGACCATCCATAGAAGAAGTCGTACCCTGGGAGCACCCAGGGAGGATCAGAATGTGGTCTGCCTGGGGCTGATAAGCAGGAGAGGCTCAGCACCTGGCAACAGGAAGGAGGGCTGGCAGCCCTGAAGGCAATGTTCTTCTTCAAGAGGTGTCTCTGTGGGTCCTCCACTTTAGATGACGGTGGGCCCCTGTGCCTTTGATCGGAGATTTTTTGCAGCAGTGACGCCTTAGTACTCTTACCGCGCCACTCAGTGCTTAGAACCTTGTCACTCATTCTGAGTGTTTAAGTTACTATGATGAGCGTTTACTTTTTTTGCAACCGTCGGCAGTTCCTCGGTTCTCTCCTCTACCACCCCGGCTGAGACTCGGAGCTCAGCAGGAGACTCTTCTTAGGAGTTATTTTCTTTCTTTATCTTAAAATTCCTGTGTGTACCGTTAGCCTAGTGCTTCCTCTCTCTGGTTACTATAACCTTTAGGGTTAGTCGTGTACCTACCGTTTTCATTCCTTCTACTAGTTAAAAAACATCTCTCGTTCTGGTTCTGCGCTGTATCCAAATAATGCGTGGCCCTCCACAGCTTTAGCTGCTCTCTTTCTTGTAAGGACCTATCCTCTTTCGCATGGGCACTCCAAGTGTATTAAAATGCTTGGGGAGGACACCCATATTCCTCAAAATTTGCCCTCACTGCCACATGTTATAAGCTGCCTAGAGTAGGAAGGCAGGCGATGTTTTATAACTTCTAATTTACTTCAAAATCCTGCTAACCTACCTCACCCTGGCTCGGCTCTGCCTCCAGACCCAGCTTCTACCCTTCACAAAAAAAACTAAAGAAATGCAGCCAAAAGAGAGCTTACAAGCGACCGGAGCTTTCAGGTAAACCTTCTCTGGTCAAGCTCGTCAGTTTCCTTACCAGCTCGATCAGGTAGTGTCCACGCTCTGGTGTCTTGAGGAGCGGGGCTCCTCGGTACTGCGCTAAACCAGCCTGTGCTTCCTGGTATGGCATGTGCGAGGCTCTGGTTGGCCGACCACGTGGACAGGCTTTCGTTGCCTAGGGCCTCAGATAGTGGCACGTATCAGCACCGCAATGGAATGCGCGCGCGCCGAACCACTGCGTGCTTTCGCGGCGCACACCGAACAGCAGGTCGTCCAGGCTCTGGTGTCCGCGAGGCGACGGTTTTCAAGTTGCCTGCTCGATTGTGGCACTATCAGCATCTGCAAAGTGAATGCGGGGCACCGACAACTCAGGCAGCCGACTGAGGCACCGCCAGCCTTGCTATTACTTAGGCACGGCATGCACTGCCGGCCACCGCTATGACGCTAGTTTGGACGCCAAAGGGCACCAAGTTACAAATTCGGGGGTGCGCAGCGGCCGGTTTTCTCTGACGGCGTGATTCCTCTATCTGCCTTTCGCCTACGACTGCCCTCCGAATAGGCTGGGAATACTCCATGTGCCCCTAATTCACGCGACAGTGGGGCTCTCTAAGAGGCGTGCCATCACACTCAGGTCGCGCCTTACTTGTGCCATCCAACTTCCTGTCCCCTTATCTCCTCGAGCCCAACCGCCCCGGTTCCCTCTCAGGAACACTTCTTTACACGAGCCAATCCCTCCAAGCCAAGACGTGTACAACATCTTTCTTTCACCTGTAGGGGGTGCTAGTCGAATCTCGTGGCCCTAAAATCCCACTCACGGGGAAATGGGATTCGTTTTCCCGTCTTATTTCCTAGACACAGACCCGAAAACTGGAGGGATAGCGACCGATCCTCGAGCGCTCAGAGGACTCAGAACAATTTCATCAAGAACAAAAGTTCAAAATGGTTCTCAGGATCAATTAACTCCAGCTCCTGACCCAGTATTACCTCACGTACCAACTGATCCAATACCTGAGGAGGCGTTACTTCCTTCCCTCCACTGCCATCAGATGATTTTTCAAAACTCCAAGATCTCTTCAAAAGGTTGCCAATGAGCTTAGAATCATTTGGAGGAAGTACCTGACCAATTAACTCAGCCCTTCTGGACCTGCTAAATCCATCTGGCAGACTCTAGCCACAAGCCAGCCTACCTGCAAACAGGCGGACCGGAAATACTTCATTCCCTCGAAGGGCTCTGAATTCCTTTTCTCACATCCTGGGCCAAGCTCTTTGGTAGTGGATGCAGCCAATCAGTGAAACAAACAGTATTTCCGCCATACCCCAACCAACAGAGAAGGCAAACGCTTAGACCTGCTGGGTCGTAAGGTATATGCCTCTTCAACGTTGCAATTTCGAATTGCCAATTGTACCGCAATTCTAGCAAAGTACGACCATAACAACTATAATAAGTTCATGCACTTTATTGAACACATCCCAGACAACAAGAAACAACAGTTTACAGCTTTAGTTTCCGAGGGCCAAATCATATCCTGCACGGCTCTTCAAGCAGCTCTGGATTCAGCCAATACTGCAGCAAGATCCACCGCTACAGCGGCCGTCATGCACCGAGGTTCCTGGCTTTCCTCTTCTCTCTTTCTCGCGAAGTTCAGAGCACCATAGAGGATCTCCCTTTTGATGGTTATAAACTCTTTGCTTCCACCACTAATGAGGTGCTGCACTCAATGAAGGACTCAAGGGCAACTCTGCGATCCTTAGGTATCCAGACCCCTACAAACAGAAGGCGACAGTACAGATATCACCTTACCACGTCCGCGCTACCCTCATATACTCAGCATTTCCGGAGCTCAGGATCAACAACAACAACAACGCCAACGCCAGAGGTCCAGATACCAGCGGCGTCGCCCCAATTCTTCCGGGATACCCCAACTTCCTCAAATAATAAACAAATTTGAACCTTTGGTCGAGGGTCTCGAAAACGTCGCCCCTAGTCCGGCGCATGTACTGCTCACAACTGTCTTTGGACATCGTCTACAGCCATTTTTACACCAATGGCAGAATATTACCACCGACAAGTGGGTTCTAGAGGTCATCACACCACCGGGTATTCCATCCCCTTCCTCTCCTTACCTCCCACCCACCCACCCTCCCCGTCCCTCTTCAGGGACACCTTTCACGAGCCACACCTCTCAGCAAGAAGTACAACATCTTCTTCACCTGGGTGCTATCGAACTCGTGCCCAAATGCCACAAGGGGAAAGGATTCTGTTCCCCTTATTTCCTAACACAGAAGAAAACTGGAGGATGGCGACCGATCCTCGACCTCAGCAGACTCAACAATTTCGTCAAGAACAAAGTTCAAAATGGTTACTCTCACCACCATAATTCCAGCCCTGCAGCAGGGCGATTGGTTTTCAGCCCTTCGACCTACAAGACGCCTATTTGCACGTCACTATCCACCGTTTTCTCCGTTTTTACCTTTGGCTCGACGCATTACCAATACAGAGTTCTACCATTTGGCCTTTCCACTGCCCCTCGAGTTTTCTCCAAACTTCTACCGGTAGTCACGGCCTACCTCCGGAAACAAGGGGTTATAATATTTCCTTACCTGGACGATTGCCTTCTCAAGGCCTCCACACACGCCGAGGCCCTCCGCTTCATAAACAAAAAATCACCATCGAGTGCTTTCAATCCCTGGGCCTGCAAATAAATGAGAACAAATCCACATTAAGTCCTACCCAACGCCTGGACTTTATAGAAGCAAGCCTCGACTCCAGAACCGGACGGGCATCCCTTCCACCCGACCGTGTCAATACTATACAACTGCTGGCTGCAAGGCTTCACAGCAGCCCTCGGGTCGCCGCCCGAGACTGCCTCCAACTACTGGAGCACATGGCCTCGTGCACTTTCGTGGTCCAGAATGCATGTCTCCACATGAGGTGCTTCCAAGCTTGGCTGGCCACGGTTTACAAACCAAACGTGCACTCAATAAACAAATCATTGACCATACCTTACTGGGTCAAGGACTCTGTCATACGGTGGACAGTCCCTGACAACCTCTGTTCTGGAGTCCCCTTCCTCCAGACTCCACCAACTGTGATGATGACAACCGACGCATCCCTCATTGGCTGGGGGGTCCATATCTCTCACCACACAGTACACGGGCTATGGTCTCACTCCGAGACCTCCCTACACATAAACGTTCTAGAACTTCGCGCTATCCGGAATGCTTGCCGTTGCTTCCTCCCACTAATCAAGAATCAGCATGTACGCATAATAACAGACAACATTGCCTGCATGTTCTACGTCAACAGACAAGGAGGGGCTCGTTCCCACTCTCTTTGTTCAGAGACCATGGAACTCTGGAATTGGTGCCTTGCAAACCACATCCAGATATCAGCTGTTTACATCCCAGGCGTGATGAACACCACTGCCGACGAGCTAAGCAGACGCTTTCGGAGATGGGAAAGGTCAAACCCACTCCCACACGCGCCCCAGCCAGATCAGAACTGGTGGGCAGCGTTGCTTTACCCTCCCTGGAGCGGAGGCAAGAAGCAGAACAGTCTCACAGGAGAGACTTTAACAAGGGTAGGGGTCTCCCGCGAGATCCCTACCCTCTGTGCTGACAACACCAAAGGCAGGTGCCTCAGCTTTTTCTGATGCCTCAGCCACAGCTCTCACAGAGCACTGAGGCAGGGACCCGACCTCCCATGTCAGGAAGGTCCTTGTCGCTCCTGTCCCCTTGGCACCGCAAATGGGTCGCAGTGCCAGCAGTGCACTCCCCCTGGGCACCGCAAATGGCCATGGTGCCAGCAGCGTGCTCCTCCTCAGCACTGCAAACGGCCGCAGTGCCGGCAGCGCACTCCTCCTGGGCACACCAAACGGCGCGGTGCCGCAGCGTGCCTCTCCCCGGCAAACGGCCGCGGTGCCAGCAGCGCGCCTCTCCTCAATCCTCTACCCAGACATTGAGCCACCGCTCATCCCGTCACCAAAGGTTTCCTGAAGGGGCGCCAAACCCTATATCCAGATGTTAAGTCACCTACCCCTCCATGGGATCTTCACCTAGTATTGTCCTGTTTAACTCACCAACCCTTTGAGCCCTTAGCCACCTGCTCCCTTTTGCACCTCTCAATGAAAACAGCCCTTTTGGTGGCCATTACCTCCGCCAGACGGGCAGGCGAGATAGCAGCTCTTGCGGCGGATCCACCATGTGCCCTCTTCTTCAAGGACAGAGTTGTTCTGCGTTTACACCAAAAATTTCTTTCAAAAGTTCATGCTCCTTTTCACCTCAATGAACCAATACAGTTACCAACTTTCTTCCCGAAACCACACGCAAACTCCTTGAGGCACGCTGCACACACCTGATGTGCGTAGGGCCTTGTCCTTTTTATCTGGACAGAACACGACCCTTCTGAGGCTCGCCTGGACTCTTTGTCTCTATTGCGGACCGTTCCAAGGGCATGGCTATCTCTGCTCAGAGGCCTTCGAGATGCATCTCTGAGTGCACACGTCTCTGTTATCAGATAGGGAACGTTACACCTCCGGCATTGATCAGGACACATTCCACTGGATCTGTATCTACCTCTGTAGCCTTCCTACGCAGAGTACCCTTGTCAGACATCTGTAGGGCGGCCACCTGGTCCTCCCACCATACATTCATTACTCACTATGCCCTTACTCAAGGCCCCCTCTCTGACACTCGATTAGGCAGGGCAGTATTGCTTAAGGAATTCC
This sequence comes from Chelonoidis abingdonii, assembly GCF_003597395.2. NCBI lineage: Eukaryota > Metazoa > Chordata > Testudines > Testudinidae > Chelonoidis > Chelonoidis abingdonii. The sequence goes on along the minus strand of NC_133769.1, from coordinate 43,128,964 downwards.
TGCCAGATCCGAAGTCCCTACCTCCTTGAGATACACTGCTTTGAAGTCACCTAAAGTGGAGCACCCACAGGGACATCTCTCTCAAAGAAGAGGAGGTTACTCACCTTGTGCAGTAACTGACCTTCTTCGAGATGAGTGTCCCTGTGGGTGCTCCACTACCCTCCCTCCTCCCCTCTACTTCGGAGTTGGGGTAGCCTCGGTTGTAGAGAAGGAACTGAGGGTACCGGCCGCGCATGCTCTCTAGTAACACACTCAGAATGAGTGACAGGTTCTAAGCATGCGTGGCCGGTAGGAGTACTGCTGCAAAAAATCTCCGATCAAAGGCGCAGGGGCGCACCGACACCTAAAGTGGAGCACCCACAGGGATACTCATCTCGAAGAACGTCAGTTACTGCACAAGGTGAGTAACCTCCTCTTCCCCAGAGCTGGGTGGTGACTAGGTGGGGCACAGACTGGACTAGGAAGTGGCCCAGAGAAGCTGATGGGAAGCTGAACACCCTAAGAGCCAAGTAAGCCTCCAAGTCAGCCCACAGGGCCCTGGGTCAGAACCCAGTGGAGTAGTGGTCTGGGTTCCCCTACTCCCACTCAAGTCATGACCACTAGGCGGGATTGTCACCACAGAAACCCTAAGCACCAGATGGAGCTGCCACTCACTGAACTGGGGCCACTAGGTGAGACCACCGCCATCATGGACTATAACCATTAGGCGGGGTACCCCTGCACCACTCCCTCAATCAAATGAAAATTAGCAATGTATTGAGCAGGTTGGAGGTGCATAAGGGCGCTGTAGGGATCAGAGTTGAGTCTGCTCTTTATTTAATATCTTCATTGATGAACTAGAAGAGCAATCATAATGTTAATAAAACTCAGATTATACTGAACTGGGAACAGCTTTGAACACCAGTCAAGACCAAGAAATACTAGAAATGCTCCTAGACAAGTGAGAAAGATGAAACCAAATGCTATATACTGTGTGGCTTCTGCCAACTTCCTGCATGATCAGTTTAGCCTACTTTGTATATATTCCTGCTCTTGCCTATTCTGTACGGAATCATCCACTGCCTAAACAACTTGTAGCCTATGCATTTCACTCATTCTTTTTTTTACTGTAGCTGCTGTTCTGCACCTTCAGTGACCAGCCCCTGGAAGTACTACACAGTTGCTCTGTTTTCTATATTTGAAGGTATACTTTTCATTTTCTATTAGTTCTGTTTTGGATGTTTTAAAATTTCATGCAAACAGAATAGTCCAATGTACTTTTGACTGCATATGCAAACAGAATGGTAATTCTCTCTATCATTCTGGTGCACCAACACCCATGGCACTGCATTTAGTTGTCCACACCCCAATGCCAGAAATATATTGAACTGCATGGAGTTCAGAGAAGATTAATGACAAAGTAAGCAAAGGATTGTCGGACTAAGTTATGGTTCAAGATTAAAAGTGTAAGCAGCAGAGAATCCTGTGGCACCTTATAGACTAACAGAGGTTTTGGAGCGTGAGCTTTCGTGGGTGAATACCCACTTCGTCAGACGCTGGTAGTGGAAATTTCCAGGGGCAGGTATATATATGCTAGCAAGCAAGCTAGAGATAACGAGGTTAGTTCAGTCAGGGAGGGTGAGGCCCTGTTCTAGCAGTAGAGGTGTGAAAACCAAGGGAGGAGAACTGGTTCTGTAATTGGCAAGCCATTCACAGTCTTTGTTTAGTCACGAGCTTGAGTGTGTCAAATTGAATAAATGAAGGCTCAGCAGTTTCTCTTTGCAGCTGGTCCTGAAGTTTTTTTGCTGCAGGATAGCCACCTTAAGGTCTGCTATAGTGTGGCAGGAGGTTGAAGTGCTCCCTACAGGTTTTTGTATATTGCCATTCCTGATATCTGATTTGTGTCCATTTATTCTTTTCGTAGTGACTGTCCAGTTGGCCGATGTACATAGCAGGGGGCATTGCTGGCATATGATGGCGATATTCATTGGTGGACGTGCAGAGTGAATGAACCAGTGATGGTGTGGTGATCTGGTTAGGTCCTATGATGGTGTCGCTGGTGTAGTATGTGGGCAGAGTTGCATCGAGGTTTGTTGCATGGATTGGTTCCTGAGTGGAGTTACTATGTGCGGTGTGCAGTTGATAAAGTTGATAAAGTGATAAAGGAGTGCTGTTGTCATCACGATGAACAGTCGTGACTACACAGAAGGAGGCGCCAGACAACTCCAATACCAAATTTTGATCTGTTTCCTATTTCCTCTAGTGAGGTATTGAGTTTAGAGCAGATGCTTGTGTGGAGTTTTGTAGTGTTCGTCTCTGTCTGAGGGGTTAGAGCAGATGCGTTGTACCTCAGTGCTTGGCTGTAGACATGGATGTGTGATGTGAGCTAGGATTGGAGCTGAGGCATTGAAGTGGCGTGCGGTCGGTAGTGTTATTCGTATTATAGGTGGTGTAATGTGACTATCGCTTATTTGCACGTGGTTCTCAGAAGTAGCTCCGAATATTCTCTCTTTAGATCCAGACTAACACGGCTACCCCTCTGATGATTAAAAGTGTGTGGCTTTCTTAAGAAATGACTAATGGGTGAACATAAGTTTACATATATCTGAAAGGTATAAACATAAGAATACAGAAGAATTATTTAGACTAGCAACTGGGAGCTAGAACTAGGAGTGATGAGATGAAACTAAGGAAGGAGAAGTTTCAGTAACTACTTCCTGAAAGTGAGATGTATTAAACTATGGAATAGTCTCCTAAAAGAAGTGATGAAATCTGAATACTTGGGACATTAAGAACTGCTGTAGAGTGGACAAAATATAAGAAAAGTGTACGTTCTTATTGTGTAGAGGGAAATCCAGAGCTGGCAGGGCAGTGGACTGAATAAAAAAGGGATTTTAGCTTTCACTACCCTATCTACTTGAGGAGTTTTAAGATTCTGTTGATAGGAATCCTAAATTCTATAGGGACATTACTGCAGGCAACAAAATAAAATGTCAATGTCCTAGAGCAACTAAGCTAGTTGAACTGAACCTGAACAAGGGAGCAACTGAAACTAATTGACTGATTCTTGTTTTGCTTCTCCTTCCCCTCTGGGCAGAGTTTTGGCTATCCTACCACTTTTCCAACCGTGTCTTTTCCTCCTGATTCTCAGCTCACATTAGTGTAAATGAGGAGTGGTTCAATTAAATTACATTGCTATCATTGAGTAGAAAATTATTTCTATTACTTGTACATAATTTCTTAAGGCCAAAATCCCACAGCAAATGCCACCTTCTTGGAAATAGATAAGCATTTGTTTGCTAGATTAACATAGGAAACTGCTGATGTTTGTCTCTTTCTTCTTGTGCCCACCAGTATCAGTGGCTGTTTATAGAGATCTTTTGTACAATACCTGTATAGATCTGAGAGTTTGACATTCCAGGCAGTTTGGTTAAATGGTTTGCCTCTGCTGACAGGATCTCACTCAAAAATATCCCTAGAAGTACATTTATCTCATCTCAGATTCAACACTCTCACCTTCACTCTATGATACCTTGCTCCTCAGGGTCACTAAAGTTTGAGCCTTTATATCTGTCATATACGGATAGTTAGGGGCTAATGCCTCTTTTACCTGTAAAGGGTTAAGCAGTTCACCTAGCCTATCTGACCCCTGACCAGAGGAACCAATGAGGGGACAGGATGTTTCAAAAGAAAGGAGGGAAGTTCCCTTTGTCTTGGTCAGTTTCAGTTTCCGCTGGAGCAGAAAAGATCAAGGAACCAGCCTCTTATCAGAGTAGTAAGTTTTAGAAAAGAATAAATAGGTTTATGTTTATTTTCTTTTGTGACTTTGTCTTTGTGCAATTAGAGGAATAATCAAATTGTGAATTCTTTTGTGTACTAAGTTTTTGCCCAGGGGAACATCCTCTGTGTTTTGAATCTGTTGTCTGTGAGAGTAGCTGGTATGCTAATCTGTCCCAGAGGTTTTTTTCTTTTACCTTTCTTTTCTTTAATTAAAAGCCTTTTTTTAAAGAACCTGAATGATTTTCCTTCTTTTTAGATCCAAGGGAATTGGATCTGGACTCACCAGGGATTGATGGGGGAAAAGGAGGGGAGGGGAATGAGTAATTCTTCCTTGTTTTAAGATCCAAGAGATTTGGATCAGTGTTCAATCCCCATCACCAATCAGGGAATTTGTGGAGGAGTCTCTCAAGGCTACCTAGGGAGGGAAAGGTTTTGGTGGGGAAGACAGAGTTTCCCAAATAACTCTTGTATGATTTGGGTAGTGGCAGCCAAACCAGATCTAAGCTGGTAATTCAGCTTAGGGGTTCACATGAAGGTCCTCATATCTGTACTGTAAAGTCCAGAGTGGGGGTGAAACCTATGACAGACATGCCACATCTGCAAAAAAAACCTGCAGAAATTAGGATTGTTTTTGGTTTAATTGGCTTGTGATTTGCTTGATGATTGTTTGGCTTGCAGCTTGTTGCTAATTGTAGCTTTTTTTTTTTTTTTGATTGGCTCCCAGCAAGCAGGGGAGAAGGGGGGAGAGAGTCTGGGGCGCACAGCGGGCCCACCACAGTCCCAGACTGCGTGCTGGGGGGATCTAGTCACATAGAGTGGTGGGTTCTTAGGGACTGGCCTGTTTTGGCCTTGTTTTGAAATGAGATTAGCTTGATTTTTGGCTTATTGTGAAAGTCGGGGTGGTTATTTACCACATGAAAGTTGACAATGGCTTTACATGCTTATTGAATCTCTTGACTTTGAATAATTTCCTGATTATGGGTAGAAAACTGATTTGGTCTGAACAAGCAGGGTGATGTGTCATTTGGTTTCTTTTTGTTTAATGCCAGGAAGCACGTTAGTTCTTTTTATCTCTAAAATGGGTTTTGGTCTTTGTCATACCATTTTCTCCTCTAAAAGAGTGTAACCCCTCTGCCCCTACCCTTCTCTATCCGTTCCTGAGGTATTGAACTACAGTAACATGAATACTGTAGGGGTTTTTTAATCTGGCATTCTGTTGCTAATATATTCTAATGGATTGTCAAAAACAGATTGTTAAGGGTCAATGTCTCTTTTACCTGTAAAGGGTTACAAGCAGGGAACTGGAACACGTGACCAGAGGACCAATCAGGAGACAAGATACTTTTAAATCTGGGTGGAGGGAAGCTTTTGTGTGTGTTCTTTGTCCGTTGTGTGTTCTTCTCTGGGGGGTTCTGAGAGAGGCAGACATTACTACAGGCTCTCTAAGTTTCTGTTCAAATTAGTAAGTAAGAACAGGTTGGTGTTTAGTCTTTTTAATTGTTTCTCTATTTGCAAATGTGGATCTGGCTGGTTAACTTTTTATGTGTAGTTGCTGGGAATATTTGATTTGTATTGTACTGGGGGAAAAGTTTCTCTCTAGTGTCTGAAGCTATAGACCCTGTAATATTAACATCTTGAAGTTACAGAGATAATTCTTTACTTTTTCCTTTCTTTTATTAAAAGATTTCTTTTAAGAGAACCTGATTGATTTTTTTTCCCCCTTGTTTCCCTTGTTTAATCCCAGGGATTGGGTTTAAACTCATCAGGACTGGTTGGGGGAGACGGGAGGGGGAGAGGTGGAATCTCTCTCTGTTTTGCCTTGTTGTGGAAGGGAAGGGACATGCTTCTCTGTGTCTGCGATTTAAAGAGTTTGGATCAGTAGTCTCTCAGGGTAGCCCAGGGAGGGAAAGTCTGGGAGGGGGAAAGGAGGGGGGAAGGTTTATTTCTCCTTGTTTTAAGAACCCAAGGGATTGGGTTCTTGAGGTCCCCAGGGAAGGTTGGGGAGATCAGAGTGTCCCAAACACTATATTTTTGGGTGTTGGCAGTGCTATCAGATCTAAGCTGGTAATTAAGCTTAGAGGATTCATGCTAGTATCTCATTTTCTAAACTCTAAGGTTTAGATCTGGGAGGGAATACTATGACATGGATAAAGAGCATGGAAAGTATTGAATTATTGATAACGGAAGCAAAAGTATTGTAACAGATATGGAATAATGTCTATGTATTAAATGGAGGACTTTCAATGATCTTGTAAAGCTTCTTGAATGGATATAAGAAGCGAGAAATGCCTTGTTAAAAGACATTGTATGGACAAGTATTCTAAGCACTGTAAGAGGACGGATGAGCTTTTATATTGATGAGCTAAACTAAAATAGGAATTAACAGTGCTGGATCTATTGTATTGTTATATATGCAAATTTTGTTGACATCGATGGAATTTCTGTATGCAATTTTCTCATAAGGGTGTATGCATAAACTAAACTGTTGGCTAAGGTAGTATCACTTTAAAATAATTGGCATGCAACATGTATGTGTTCTGCCAGATTTACCAGCAAACCATGGGCCAGTCATTTAAAAATAGATTCTTAAAATCCTTTTGAGCAAGTAGATCTTAGAGGTCTAATACAAAAGCATGTAACTATTGTCTTTAAATGTTCATAATTCTCAAACTACTCACTTAATTTTCTTCAAATGCAGCCTGTTTCCAAGGAAAGACCTTCTAGTCTGAACATATGGAGAAAGAGTGTGTTTTCCATGGCTGGATATATCAATTGAAATGGAGTTTGAAACTCAACCATAACTAGAGTATGCACTAGAGAGCCCTGCTCTTAGACTGATCTAATACACTTGCAGATCTCAAAACCTTTATTTTCAGAAAACAAAAACTCTTAACACATCACTCAGAATTATCACTGTAGCAAACCAAAAGACTGAAAAATAAACACACACACACACACACACGATAAATGCTCCTGGTTTGTGTTGTGACAATGCTTCCATAGATTCAGCCTGGAGGTACTCTATATCTATTTTGAGATGGAAAAATAGAACAGAGAAGGCAATGGAAAGTATTTTTCTTTAAATGTGACTAATTTCTAATGTAATATGAGGAATGCCACTTACCTCTTCACTAATGTAAGAGAAACTTTGGTATACATTCCCAGTGAGTCATATGGGGCCTGATCCAATGCCTTTGACTTCAATGTGTGGTGATACAGTCTCAGAGGCCTGATCCAGCACTCATTGAAGTCAATGGGAGATTTTCCAGTTACTCTTATGGTCAGTGGATCACATCCTGTAGTGTAAAGCAGTTTAGGGTTTTACTAGAAGTAGAATACAACAATTATATTCCAGTTATCACTCATGGGCAAATCCTGCACCTTTTGTGCAGGACACATCAGTTCCCAAATGCAAGTGAAAATAAAGCCAAGCGGTAAAGAGGCTACACAGGTTCACTTGTTAATTCCCTCAGATTGAAGAAGGGGCCATGTTGGGGGCATAGGGAGAGCATAGTCCATGTTGCTGGCACAGTAAATAGCCACTGGAGGCTACTCACTGCAATAGGGGGAGCAGTGAGTTATGTCCACTACTCCTCCCCGTCCCCTGGAGAAACACCCATGAGCCATCTGTGCAGTTGGCTCAGGCCTTCATGGAACGCTTTGGAGGATTCCTCCTTTCTGAACCAATATCTTATTTACATGGACAAAGAAATGTGTTATGCACTTTGCTTGCAGGCCCAGAATTTATCCCTTTGAGCACTGAGGCTTGGTCTATACTACCAGTTTATTTCAGTATAATCACATCGCTCAGGGGCATGGAATATTCACGTCTCTGAATGACTCTGTTATATCAACCTAACCTCTAGTGTACACATCACTATGTCAATGGGAGAGCTTCTCCCATCAACATAGCTATGATCTCTAGGGAAGGTGGCATACCTACACCAAAGTAAGGGCTTGGCTACACTGGCACTTTACAGTGCTGCAACTTTCGCGCTCAGGGGTGTGAAAAAACACCCCCCTGAGCGCTGCAAGATGCAGCGCTGTAAAGTGTCAGTGTAATCAGGGCGGCAGCGCTGGGAGATCGGCTCCCAGCGCTGCACGCTACACCCAAAAGGGATGTGGTTTACAAGCAGCGCTGGGAGAGCTCTCTCCCAGCGCTGCGGCTCTGACCACACTCACACTTCAAAGCGCTGCCGTGGCAGCGCTCCCGCAGCACTGCCGGGGCAGCGCTTTGAAATTTCTAATGTGGCCATACCCTAAGAATCTCTGCCATCAACTTAGGTAGCATCTTCAGTACGTGCTACAGCAGCACCAAAAGTGTAGACAAGCCCCAAGTCTCTCCTTGTATTGTGCCCTCCGATAAATGATACATTGTTAGTTCCCATTTTATACTTCAACCACATCGAATCTGTTCAAATGACAATTCAAATTATCAGAAATTAAAAACAAACAGGAATACAGAAACAGGAATTGTCAGACCCATTGTCCATCTAATCCAGTATCATATCTCTGATAGTGGCCAGCACCAGATGCTTCAGAGGAAGGTATAAAAACACTGCAGTAGGCAGATGTGGGATAATCTGCCCCCCTCATCAGATCTCATCCTCATCTCTCATAGTTAGAAACTGGTGTAAGCCATGAAGCACAAGGTTTAAAATCCCTCACAAAATTTGTGTTATGATAATTTTAGATCTTTTTTAGGGGGAGGGATAGGTCAGTGGTTTGAGTATTGGCCTGCTAAACTCAGGGTTGCAAGTTCAATCCTTGAGGGGGCCATTTAGGGATCTACAGCAAAAACCTGTCTGGGGATTGGCCCTGCTTTGAGCAGGGGATTAGACTAGATGACCTCCTGAGGTCCCTTCCAACTCTGATATTCTATGATACATATAAATGTCTAATCCATTTTTTTAATCATGTCAGATTTTTGGCCTCAAGAAGTTCCTCAGTTTAATCACATTGTGTAATTTTTTTTCTCCTTTTCATAGTTTTGAATTTCCCATGTAGTTCCTGGTTTTCACAATGAAGAAGATAGTTTAGACGTTGGATTTAGATTAGATTAATAAACCAACTAACAAGGAGTCTAAACCAGAACAAAAATCAATCAAGAGTATTGAACATGTTCAAAAATATTATTTTAAAATAGAGATTTCTTATGTTCCCATGAGACTGTTTGTTTATTTTCTTGCCTTACAATAACTATCAGAAAAATAAACATAAAAGAGGTTTGTTTTATTTTTAGCTCTATCACATTTCAAGCCCCTGCTGTTTTTCAACAATGATTTGGACATTGGCTTGCTGCTCTACAACTTGAGTGTTGAATGTTGCTTATAATTTTGGTCAGTGGCCAAAGAAAATGATCTTCTTAGCTTTCACCAAGGGCAATACAATTTGTCATGCTTGTAAGTTTTATTTGTGCTAAAGCATTAAAACCTTATGTATTTCTAATGGACTAAACTATTAGTTTATTTGGCTGGTTTAATTTGTTAAAACATATAGGATTGGGCAGAGTACAGGGAACAAACAGGTGAGCCTGCACTCTTATCATTCTGATGTTAATTAGTTCCCCTACAGAAAGCTTATAGTGGTAATTAGACAATCAGGCTGGCCCACTGGATGAGATGAGGAGTCAATTACCCATCAGCTCAAAGCTGATAAAGAGGCAGGAGGGAAGCCCCAAGGAGAGGGGAGGGAGGTTAGTTGACTTCTGTTACATGGATGCCTCAAGGATCTCAGGACCTGGAGAGAGGGCCCAAAAAGTGCTGTTGGTACTGTAAATAGTCTGTTACCCAGGGATTGTTGTGGAAATGGTGGAGGGAACTTAAAATAAAAGGGTACCAAAAGGTGCAACCACAGGAGTCCATGCAATTTCTGTAGAGAGAAGCCAGGTCCTTTGACATGGATAAACCAAATCAATATATTTACTTGCAGTGAAAAATCTCTCAAGAGTTGGCAGTTACCTATGAACGGCTGAAGTTTTAAAACATAGCAACAACTAGTATAGGATTGCACTGAATGCCTCGTATTTAAAAAGCAGACTGGTTTGAAATTGCACATGCACAAGCAGTGTTTCTATGAATTTGCTGCATTTATAGAGCAGAAAGTGTATCTAAAATTGAATTTATTCTCTTGGATTGCAGCAGTGATAAACTTGTGTATATCATCTTTTCATCAATGTCTAGCAGCTACATTTTGAAATACTGTGCTCAGTCTAGGAAGTGTTTCTTGTTCATCATTGAATATAAAACTGTTTGTTTGAGGGACAAGTGTGTCAGGAAATCCAGCAACAGATCTGATAAATGATGAAACATCAATTGAAAAATCTAGAACCAAGCCAGACAAAAGCAACTGTTCTTTGTTACTTCCTTTTTTATTTTTCCTTCTACTGAAACAACTACGTGTATGTCATATTTTAAAAATACAATATTTCTCCTGGTTTTCATTTTTCAATATGTGACCAGTAGAGCTGTCTGGAAAATGGAAATCTTTCTCCAAAAGATTTTGTGCTCTGTTGTCCAGGCAACCAGAAATTAGCCAGTATTTTAATTTTCCTGAGAGACCTTCAGTTTTGTGAAAAGGGCATATTCCATTGACAAATCATTCCAACTGAAAATTCCCAACCAGCTCTAGTGGTTAATATGTGCAGATAATGACTATCTGCATCTCTTTGATGAGGTTTTCTGTTAGTCTTCTGTGTCCATTCCTTCACATTACACCAGTTTGTCTTGGAAGGATGCTTGTAAAATGCTTCAAACACACTCTGTGGTTTGTGCTGACTTTTTTTTTTTTTAACTGACAAACTAGACATTAGCAAGGATTCTTATGGGTGCATGTTAAACCACACACAACAGGCATACTGTGAAATTTACTGTTCAGGAACCATGTGGTTGATTAAGATTAAGGACTAGAATATATCTTCGAAAGCCTGGACCACATTAAGGGCTGTGAGCTACATTGTTTGAGTAGTAGTGCTGGTGGCCAGAGGCTTTCTTTGGGTTTTAAGGAGCAGTTGGTTCAACCCCTTTGGAGGTGTGGCATTCACTGCCATTACTACCTTCCCCAGACTGCCAGTCTGGGTGAGAAAAGGTGTGACCTTTGTCATGGCCCCTTGGTATGTTTCCCCCCTCTCGCTGCACTGTCACTCTCCTGCACTTTGCACTCAAAGATCACGAGCGCCAAATGCACTGGACTTCTTGTATTCTGTTGGTACAATTTGTATTTAATTTGCTGGAATTATATTGTTTCAATAAAACAAGTGGAGTTCGCCAAGAAGAGCTCAGTTGGGAATAAGGAATCGAAGTAATTAAAATCTAACAGTGAGTAATGTATATTATTCTATGACTTTATTTTTACAGTAGTATTATCTTTGGTTACATTATACAGATACTGCGAATACCAGAGCTGCTTATATGAAAGGGAATGTAGTGTAGAAATGCCTATTGCCGACTCACTGTTCTCCCCCAACTCACTGTAATGATCACTGCTCTCTGCCTCACCAGATGTATAGTATGGCCAAGAGTGGGGAAGTGAACAGAGTAGTACACCTCTGGTTGGGGGACACCCTTCTCACCCTAGAGTATCAGACAGAGGACTCCTGCTGATCAGTTGTCTCTTATCCATCTTTCTTGTCTTCCTAGACTGTTTCCTTCTTGCCCTTTAATGCCTCTCTTCCTGTAACCCCCTCCACCGAGCCTCTGTTGCCTCTTCATCTTCTATGTAGCTTACCATAGCCTTTGCAGCCTATTTCCTGACCTTGCCTGCAGCCTGACTGCCTTGGAATTTAAGTAAGTTTCACTTTAAGTTTTGTTTTGCCTCTGAGCTAGTGGAATTCACAACACAGGAGAGAGGCACCCAGCCCAGCTGTAGTATCTCTATTTCTTTATATGTTTTTCTCTCTCCTTGTTGATATTCAGAACTCCTCCCAATTTAGTATTATCTGTGAATTTCACTAACATGCCATTTAGTCCCTCTTCTCGATCATTAATAGAGATGTCAAACAAGACTAAAGATAAAAAGTTCATGACTATATGTCTTTAGGATAGGTCTTAACTCCGGAAGGAACCATCAGATCACCTAATATAACCTCCTACATCTCACAGGCCACCAGCACCCCTGTACTAAACCCAACAACTGAAATTAAACCAAAATATTAGAGCCCAGAAGCAAAGAATAGAAGAGACTGAGGTTCACCAGTGCCCAAGACCCCCGCAATGGCAGGGAAATGATTCAGTGAAATATACCCAGATAATCCTGGCAAGTGAGCCCCACCCACAGACTGCAGAGGAAGCCAAAACAACAACAACCCCACAAGGTCACTGCCAATCTGACCTGGGGGAATATTCCTTCCAGCCCCCACATATGGTGATCAGTTAGAGCAAGAACCAGCCAGCCTATCATAAGCGTAAATCCCAATTCTGAACCTTAGCATCCAAAATGTGGATGCCTAGCATAAATCCTCTAAGCTTAATTAACAGCTTAGATCTGATAGCGCTGCCACCAGACAGGAATTACAGTGCCTGTCTCACTCTGGTCTCCCCAAACCTTCCCTGGGGGACCCCAAGACTCAGATGCCCTGAGTCTACAACAAAGGGAAATAACCCCCTCCCCTTGTCTCCTCTTTATTATTCTCCTGGCTTCCCCCCTGCTAGCCCAGAGATACCGTTTTAAGTCCTGAAATGCAAACACAGAGAAGATTCAAGTATCTATCTCCCCCCACCAGAGGCTATGCAGATTCAAACCTAGTCATCTAACACGAAAGAGATTTCCCCTCCCTTCTGCCTTAGCCTGTAACCAAGACAAAATCAAAACAGGTTTAAAAAGAGAGCTTTATAAAAAAGAAAGGAACAAGACATAAAATGTCTTCTGTATCAAGGTTGACAATAACAGGGTCAATTTCTAAAAGAAAATGAATAAACACGCTATTCAAAAGATGATCGCAATTTAAAACATTTCCAGCAAACTAACAATGTAATACAAAAAAAACAATAGAAGCTTACTGTCTTTCTACCTTTTACTTACAACTTGGAAACAGAAGATACAGAAGTTGAAAGGAGAAAGTTTCACTCTCAGAGCCGAGAGCAACAGAACAGAGAGACAGCAAAGACACACACCAAAAATCCCTTCCTGAGCTTGAAAATCCGGTTCCGATATTGGTCCTCTGGTCAGGTGTGTGGTTCCCTTTGTTAACTCTTACATGTAAAGAAATCATTAACCCTTAGCTATACTGTTTATGCACAGCCGAGATATGAGACAAAGAATGCTAGGTGCCATCTTGGAGCCAAGGCCCCCTCATCCAATACCCCATCTCCAGTCGTGGCCACCCTGATGCTTCAGAGGAAGGAGAAATAACAAAACAGAATACATGAGGGAGGAAGAGGAAATCCCTTCCCAACACCTGAAATCCTGAAGCATGAGCTCTTAGGAACATAGGACAAACTGGAAGTGAGCCCTCTACCATTACAAGCAACCCCATCATACAATTGCACTCATAAATCTGTCCAGTTCTCTCTTGAAACTAAGTGAGTTATGTGGCTACACAACTCCTTTTGGGAGACTGTTCCAGAAACCACCTTCTAGTTTCTAGCCTGAATTTGGTCTTAACAAGTTTGTAACCATTTGTTCTTGTGCCAGCATTGTCCTTTAGCTTAAGTAGTTTATCTTCCCTGGTTTTTACCGCCCCCCCCCCATTCATTTGTAGAGAGCAATCATATCTCCTCTGTTATCTTTTTGCTAGACTAAGCCAGCCAAGCTCTTCCAGTCTCCTCTTCTAAGACATGCCTTCCATTCGCCTGATCATTCATTGGCTCTTCTCTGCACCTGTTCCAGTTTAAATTAATCTTTCTTGAACATGGGTGACCAGAACTGTACACAGTATTCCAAATGAGGTCTTACCAGTGCTTTTAACAATGGCATTAATACTTCTCCGTCTCTACTGGAAATGCTGTGCCTGATACCTCCTAGGATCACATTTTTGTCTTTTTCTCAGCTGCATCACATTGGTAGCTTAGAGTCATCCTGTGATCCACCACACTCACAAGTCTCTCTTGTCCTCTGTCACTTCCAACTGATGAGCCCTCAGCTTGTAACAGATCTTATTATTAGACTTGAAGTCTGTGACTTTGTACTATTGAATTTCATCCCATTTTTATCACTTCAGTCTTCAAGGTCAGACCTAATCTTCAAATATAATACTCCAATCCTTCACTATATTGACTTTGTGTCATTGGAAAATTTCATTAGCACAATCCTACTTATTGTGCCAAGGTTATGAATAAAAATATTGAATAAGTTTTGGTCTCAAGATGGATCCTTGAACTCCTCTAGTAACCTTCCTCCAGTCCATTAATTCACCCTTAGGCACAACCCATTGCCTTCTGCCTTTTAGCCTGTTCCTTATCCAGCTTACAATGCTTGTAATGATCTCCATCTTCCTTAATTTAAGTAATAACTTCCCATGTCAAATGTTTTATTGAAGTATATTGCATCTCCTGCACTTCCCTTATCTAAAAAAATCAGTTATTTTCTCAAAGAAGGAAATCAGGTTAGTCTGGCTTGATCTACCTTTGGTAAACTCATGTTGCATTACATACCCATTACCTTTTACTTCCATGAATTTAATTATTCCTTACTTCACAATTTATTCTAAAATCTTGCATACTACCGAGGTCAGACTAACAGGTCTATAAATGCCTGCATTAATTTTTTGCCCCCCTTTCTTAAATATAGGTACAACATTTGCAGTTTTCCAGTCACCCTGTCAAGGCTAATGCCCTACTCAGGCCCTTTCAGCATTTTCTGAGAAGGTCTCTGTATCATCGCCTACCTTGTATGTGGGGAATTTCTTGGAATAGGGTGCGATTAGCCCTTTCCAGTTCTAAGCGCTTCAGCTCTTTCTCTGTAAGCGTTTTGCCTTCATTTCCACCTCCAAACGCTTTGCCTCTTTCCTCTCCTCTGCCTCCAAGTGCTTTTCTTCTGCTTCAGCCTCCAAGCACTCTGTCTGTACGAAGAAATTCCTGTCTTCTGCAATTAGATCCCAGTCTGGGTTAAGGGCATCTCTCCATCTTGGAACCTGGATCTTGGGTTGGGGGTAGGCAGAGGGGAAGACTGACCATTCCCTCCAGGGAAATCTCCTGTCCCCCATTCCCTCCTTGCATTTCTGTCATGGAGCTGAATGTCTGGACTTGATCTGGGTCTATCTTCTCTGTGGCATGCTGCTTTGGGAAGACTGGCTGCTCTACAGTTTCATTGCCCAACCACAACCTCATGCACAGGGCTGCCCTACTCTAGCCTAGCTATTTTGTTGCTATGAAGCTAGGAAAAAAATAAATCAACTGCTTGTTGGACTCGCTGGCTTTGCAGGCTGAACACTTTGCATGCCTGTCATCGCCCCCCTCCCCCCCGGCAGCATAGACAAGAAAAGGGGGGGGCGGGGGAACCTCCCTGGCTTTGCAGGCTGCCAAAAGGAAAAATGTGTCCTTTTAAAATAGTGAGGTCTGTGCCTCTGGTTCAAAATGATCCGACTGCTTTGCCACAGTGTCAAGGCTGATTCCCCACTCTGGCTCTTTGAGTGCAGAAGGTGGGAGCCCGCAAGGATTCTAAAAATTAATACTGGCTACTCCAGGCTAGTATTAAACACCCAAGGTCGCAGCTTCTCTCTGACCTTGGATTGGTAGACGCTTCCACCACCCAAGTGCAGAACCCCTTTGAGAGCCCATGAAGGCGCACTTGGGAATTCCTTCCTTTGGGATACCCTCAAGCCCTTTCACCCCCCGCTCCGGGGAAGAGCTGAGAAAGGAAAGAAAAAAAAAAAAAAAGGAAAATCAGCTGTTACCACTAGCTAATTAAACAACATGTGCACAAACCTCCTAATCCAATTCTGTTCTTAAAAAAGGCGAATTTTATTAATAAGAAAAAGAAAGGAAATCTATCTGGGAACTCAGGCTACTGCAAGATTTTAAAAGAGCAACTACAGGGATTAAGCACCAAGAATAGGTTTCTTGAGGTCTAGCTTAAAGGTTACAAGCAAAACAAAAGCACTTGGGGTTAGCACAGAGGAATCCACAAGCCATAAAAAATAAGAGATCAACCTAATCATGTCTTCCTAAACATTTCCTGATCTACTTACATATCTGGGGTTTTAAATGGGTAGTTACAAGGTATGACACTGAGGATTTTTTCATACTTGGCCCAAGCGTCTTATAGCATAGCTGCTGTGCTGTCCACCTCTCCCCGGGAGAATAACAACAGACAGACAAATGGGGAGTCTTGTTTCAATTTTAGAAAGTTCTAGCCTTCCCATTGGCTCTTTTGGCCGGGTGCCCACTCACTTCCTTTTACTAATGCATAGCAGTGAGACTTTTTAACCCTGTACAGGTAAAGCAATTAGAGAACAACTTCTAAGAGGGATTCTATAGCTACTGGCTGGCTGCATGCCCATCAAAGGGAGCTCCCCCACCTTCATTTATCACGACCCTTAAATAGATAGCGTTATTAAAAATGCTTGATACCAAACTAGAAATGTGATGTGCCTGTTCTTTCAGTATTCTGGGGTGGAAATTATCCAGTCCCTAAGATCTGAGTGCATCAAGCTCTATACATTTTCTTCCATCTGAGATAGTGACACTCATTTCTATCACTGATACTGTCTTCATGCACATGTATCATAACATTTTCCTTATTGAAAATTGATGTCACTGTGCCTCAGTGGGCCACAGCCGAGAATACCAGATTCAGGAAAAACTGCTGAGAAATAGGGCAGATTCAGCTGAAACTGGTAGTTATGCTGTCATCAGATTAGACCAAGTGAGTAACAAAAGTAAACTTCTGTCTCACCACAGTGCTTAACAAAAAGCCAAAAATGTAGTCTCTTTAGGTATTCCAGCCTTTATCTCACCACCCAGACACTGGACTCTACAGTGATGGTTACTGAAAAGCAGTTTAATCACATTCAGTATCTTTCTAATCCCAAGAGATCAGCCATATAGACAGGTCAATATATAACTCAGATCTTACACAAATAATCATTCTGGTGCCAACCCTTTAGTAACTAAAATCTGAAGATTTATTAATAAAAGATGAAGAGTGTTTAAAATGGTTAATAGATCACATATATACAATATATTTTACACATATACAATATTGCAAAATTATTTTATCGGGTTTGTAGCTGTGAAGTTACAGACTGCTGGTTTATAAAGACTCTCTAGTAATTTCCAAAAGATTGGATGTCCTCTGTCCATAGCTAAATATGCTCCTTTTAATTGTAAATCCACAGTCCGGAGAATCAGGGTAGGAAAGAGGCAACATGGAGTTGCCCCAGGGGTCTTTTGTATCTTTTGCCATGTGCCTGGAAATTTTGTTTCAAACATAAGAACGGCCATACCGGGTCACACCAAAGGTCCATCTAGCCCAGTATCTGTCTACTGACAGTGGCCAATGCCAGGTGCCCCAGAGGGAGTGAAGCTAACAGGCAATGATCAAGTGATCTCTCTCCTGCCATCCATCTCCATCCTCTGATGAACAGAGGCTAAGGGACACCATTCCTTTACCCTTCCTGGCTAATAGCCATTTATGACTTAGCCACCGTGAAATTTATCCAGTTCCCTTTAAACATTGTTATAGGTCCCCAGCCTTCATCCTCCAGGTAGGAGTTTCCACAAAGTTAACTGTGTGCTGCTGAAGAAAACTCCTTTTAATTGGTTTAAACCTGCTGACCTCATTATTTCATTTGGTGACCCCCTAGGTCTTGTATTATGGGAATAAGTAAAATAACTTTTCCTTATCCACTTTCTCCACATCACCATGATTTAATACTGCTATCATGATCCCCTTATCCTCCCTTCTTTTTCCAAACGAAGAAGGCCTAGCCTCCTAAATCTTTCAATAGGGACCTGTCCAAACCCCTAATTATTTTAATTGCCCTTTTCTGAACCTTTTCTAGTGCTAGAATATCTTTTTTTGAGGTGAGAAGACCACATCTGTACACAGTATTCGAGATGTGGGCGTACCATTGATTTATATAAGGGCAATAATATATTCTCAGTCTTATTCTCTGTCCCCTTTTTAATGCCTCTGTGCACTGCATGGACATCTTCAGAGAACTATCCATGATGACTCCAAGATCTTTTTCCTGACTTGTTGTAGCTAAATTAGCCCCCATCTTATTGTATGTATAGTTGGGGGTTATTTTTTCCAGTGTGCATTACTTTACATTTATCCACATTAAATTTCATTTGCCATTTTGTTGCCCAATCACTTAGTTTTGTGTAAAGCTCGCAGCTCAGTTTGTGTAAAGTTACTGGCACAAGATGGAGTCCCAGGTCACATGAGCATATCACATGTCCTTATATGGCTTGATGACACACAGCAGGTAGCAATATTCTTGCTGAGGCATCCCCAGGAAGATCTATCTGAGCAGAATGAATTTCTTCTATGGATCATTAAGAATAAAATAACAGCCATGCTGGGTCAGACCAAAGGAAATTAACAGAATAGGTAGTTATCAAGTGAAGTGTCCTAAATGGGCCATCAAACTTTGAATCATCCATTCACAATGTGCTGGCTAGACTGGATGTAAACTACTTTGTGGGTGGTTACCCCAGGAACAAACCCATTTCAGATATACATACGTAGCCAATATTCATAACTTCAGATACAATGATGATACATGGATTTAAACAGGATAATCTTATTTAGCAAATCTTGACTTTCCCATGGTCACTTTATATAAGATTTGTTGTAATTGTCTAACATTGCCAATATCATTGATATAAATGGTCACATTTCAATCATACAGCATCACAACTGAGGCAAAGTATTCATTTAGTTATTGGGCTATACCTAGAATATGATTAATCTCCTTCCAAACCACACTGGATAGCAGCCTGACTTATCCTTCCTTATTCTTTTTATTTATATAACTTTAGAAAAAAAACCACTTATTTTAATTTCCTTGGCAAGAGCTAATTCAATTTGACTTTTAGAAATTCTTACTTTATTTCTATATCTTCTAAACACCACTATGTAGCTGCTTTTTTTTTTTTTGCTGATCAACCACTTTTCCCATTCCCTATGGGCTGTCTGCTTACTCCTAATAACTTTTGGGGTGTGGTTATTCATTCACCTATTCACCTAGGTCTGGAGCCTCTCTCTAAGTTTTTTTTTCTTTTTTTTTCTATTTTGCTTGGGGTGCATATTTATAGCTGATTTGAAGAAATTCCAAGCCTCCTCCTGTATTTAAGTCCTTGGGATCTTCAGTCCAGCTGACTTCTTTAACTAATTCCCCAAAGTCTGGCCCTTTGAAATAAAAAATCATAGCTGATGCCCTGCTTTTCATTTCCTTCTGTTTAATTTAAACGGCATCAACTCGTGATCTTTCTATCCAAGTTTATTTCCTATGACCAGCTCTTCTATGATGTCCTTGCTATTTAGTAAAACCAAGTCTAAAATTGGATCACTTTTTTTGGCTTGATCACAATTTGCTGAAGAAAATTGTTGTGTATCACATCCAGCAATAACTGGGTCCTACTGAAATTAGTAGCATTTATTCTCCAATTCATATTCGGGAGGTTAAAGTCTCCCATTAGGACACAATTCTCCAAAGTATTTATCTTTCTAAAGAGATCTCTATCCACATCTGAGTCTGACCCTAGGGGTCTATAGCAGCCCCTAATTCAATCCCAATAGAACCTCTTTTACAATCCTTCCACAAACTGATTTTGAACCAGATTCTGTTTTGCCCATATTATCATTTCATATTTCTTTACTGTTTTCCACTTTGTTGATATACAACACTACCCCACCACTTTTACCTTTATTCCTATGTCTCCTAATCAGCACATACTTCTCTGTACTGTTTCACTACACGATATCATCCAACTAGATTCATTCCAATTTACTAATTCCCTTTCCTTACAATCTTGTAGACAGTTTTCAGTCCACAAGACAACAGTCTTAGGGTAGCAAAGCCATTATTCATTTGTTATTTAAGTAACATGGCATGAGACAGCATATCACTATGCTTTGCTGAAATCTATACATAATTCATGTCCTGCTTTCAGTACATGCATTCAAATATTTAAAAAAATTAGAAACAGTTAAGTGCGTAGTATACTGAAGATATTTGTAAAGGTGCCCATCTACCTGTGCACATTCTAAATGTGTGAAAACCTGCACGGGATGTAACACTTGTACACACATTCAACAGATTTACACTCTGCATGTGTCTAAGTGTTGCTGTACATTGTCACCATTTTTTTTTTGCTGGTCTGAGTATGCAGTTTCTTGGAAGTGCATGTATTTCAAACCAAGCACACAGATATGTTTACACTTTCCAAATATAATATATATTTTTAAGGCCAGAAGGGTCCATTATGATGGTCTGGTCTGACACATATGTGCTTTAAATTTTGAACGTTCAAAACTGGAGGCATAATGATGGAGGTTTTCCAAAGGCTTAGAGACCAATCTAACTAGTATGGAATCCAGCATACTTTGTGAGTACTCAGCACTTTTCTCCTCCAGACAAATAATAAACACACACTATTTGAAATCACTTCTGTTAGCTTCTAGCTAGTTAGGAACACAGCAACTCATCTGGATTCAAGTTTAGTCCAAGTCCATCCATTGTGAGTTAATTATCCATTTAGTTATTATTGGAGTAAAATACAGCAATATGGAAAGCACATGCTGTATCCAAAAATGTGTTTATAATAAACCCTGGTATGTCATTCAGGGTTTCTTGAGCACTGCATGAATGCTGAATGCCTGTCAATATAAAAATGTTATTCCTTTAAAGCTGTTCTCTGGTTTTGACCTTGCAATTCAGTTGAAATTTCTTTCTTTCCTGGACAGATGCACAGAAGTGTACGTAAACAAGGTCTGGAACAGCAGGTCCTTGAGCTAACACCCTGCTCCAAAACTTTTCAGTTCAAAACACAGGGGCCATCCCTGAGCAGACTGTGGGTTTTGAGGGACTTCCTGACAAATGTCATGAATTGGATGGGGCTTTTAGGGGGATGGGTTTTGACAAACTGTCTGTTTTCACATCACTAAGGGAATTGCTTGCTTGTGTGTGAGATTAGAAAACAGTGGGGAATGACAGCCGATAGCAGTGGTTCTCAAACTTTTGTACTGGTGACCCCTTTCACATAGCAAATCTATGAGTGCGACCCTCCCCCACCTTTTAAAATTAAAAATACTTTTAAAATATATTTAACACTATTATAAATGCTGGAGGCAAAGCAGGGTTTGGGTGGAGGTTGACAGCTCACGACCCCCCCATGTAATAACCCTGTGACCCCCTGAGGGATCCCAACCCCCAGTTTGAGAACCCCTGGCATATAGGAAATGTCTGACATTTTCTTCACAGCCTGTGGATGGCTTTGTTATAGTTGAAATGAAAGCATAGCTGTCAATGTACTAGTTTGGCTGGACTAGTCTCCAATTTTGAAACCCATTCTGGATGTTACAACTAGCTAATGTGCCAGGACTGTATGTCACTAGTAGGCAGCTTTTCTAAACTAAGATATTCTTTTTCCCAGTTGCTTATTGGCCTTGGTCCCATTCCCTGGAAATGTCTCCTGCCAGCAGCAGCTGGATGCAACTTCTACCTATGGTGGCTTCCTCTCAGCTATTCAGGGGATAGAGTTGGAAGCTGGCTGCTGCAGAGAGAGATGGACAGCCTTCAAGTAGCTGAGGAAAGACGACTGCATGAAGGTCATTCCCTGGAGGACAGACGCAGCCATAGGGGTAACGGAAAGTAGAGGGGAAGAAAACAGAGCCAGTGGGAAGGGAAAATAAAAGGAAAGAGAATGTAGTCATGGGGCATCTCCAGGGCCCCAACTTATTCAGAAAAAATGTTCCTGGCAAACGTTTATGTAAAAGTTGAGGGGCATATCATTCCCTTTGCTCTTGGGCATGAAGAGGATGAGACATAAGTATATATATGAGCATAATTTCTCCTTAACTCTCCATACTCCAAACCCATAGAAGCCCCTTTGTGTAAATATCATTTGTGTGAAGTGCAGAGGTTTCCAGTGATTATGGTTTCTCCCTGAGTTTATGATGCTAGGGGCAGAAATGAGAGAGAACGACTCTCCATGGCCTCACCCCACAGAAAATCCAGGGGAAAATACATATGGGAACTAAGGCTGAGCCTGTCAACAATTACTTCAACATATTTCTAGTAAACTTCAAACCTACCTGAGGAGAGGATGGGATTGCACAAGTGTGGCTGGGGAGGAGAAAGCAGCCTGTTTTCTGAGGACACCATGTTGTCAGCAGAGAGGGGAAGCCTATAAAACAGCGACTTTCAGGGTATCTATGTGTTTGTTGACTGCATCCCTTGCCTCGCTATTGCCTACTTACCTGCTTATCCCAGATCAGATAATGTGCTGGGAATTCCACAGGTGGAAACTCAGAGCTTCCCATGTGTCTCTTTCCTGTCAGGAAAACATTCAGAATTTTTCAGCAATGAGTTCATAAAATTGGTGACCATCTATAAACTTCTCTTGAACAATCTGAACCAGAACCATAGCTAGTGTAAATTTCTGGTGCTAAACTGAAGTCAAGTCAATGGATCTATGCCAATTTATCACAGCTGAATATCTGGTACATTGTATATTTATTTACTTTGTGTAAAAATAGGTCTCAACTTAGCAATGTAATATATTGTAGAGTAGGACCCAGCAACTTAAAAGAAAATAGCATGGCATTTAATTAAAACTTTTCTAATCCAAGGGCAAATTTTGATGTTCTTTCTGGGTTTTGATCAGTAGCTGAAATCTTAAACAATGGATAATCTTTCAGCATTTTTCAGGCAATGAAGTAATCACCTCTCTTTTGTACTTGGCAAAAAGTTTAGTGTCAAGCAGTGGAGTGGGATAAAGCAAATAGTGAAAAATGTCACACGAGCATAAAAATAACAACCTCAAGTGGAAGCTGAGAAAAGCTGATAAGATGCTGTAATTTGTCGCATTGAATTCCACCTGAATAAAGATTGATCTTCTTTTTTCCCACTGCATTAGAGTTTAAAAAAAAAAAAAGATTTTTTTGAAGTAAAAGATGAAATTCTCAGGCTAGCAGTATAATAGATTTCATTGATCCTAGAATGGAATAACAACTTATTCATGAGCTTACTTTTGTTCTGTATTAGCATACTTTTCTTTTTGTACCAAACAGCCATACTAAAGTTGAAATAATCCTGTTTTGAGACTGTGACACTTGGTAACCCCCACCCTGCCGCTGACAAAAAATAAGATAAAATAATGAATTACTAGAGAACATGCTTTTAGAGCAGGGCTGTAATTCAGTTTTATAATTTATACCTTGAATTTCCTTTGTGATTGATTTTATTGTGGGATAATAGTCACTTCAGCAGACATTATTCAACTGTTTTTCATGCATGGGGAAACTAAATGATCTAAAACTCTAAAGGTATTTCAATTTTTTTTCCTAATTTCATTTTTATGAGGGCATTTCTTTTGCTTTTCCAAGCACAAAAAATGAGAGAAACTATTTAAACCAGTAAAATATTTTGAAATGGGCCAAATAGTTTCTTCAAATTTGATTTTATTTAATGGTTACAAAAACAGACAACTCTAAGTCCATTTGGCTGTTAGCGGTGTCTGCCAGGTACTTCTATCAGCATCTTTTCATTCTCCCATTGATTTTTCCCTTGTCAGTAGTTACTCGTTTCTGCCACATACCTAGATATCCCTTGCTTCAAATCTACTGAGTTGAATTATTAGAGGGCATCAAGGCTAAAACTGAAATTGTGGGATTTAGCTCTGAGAGAGGGGAGCTAAAGAGTTGCTCCATCTCCTGCTTGCTACATGTGGGGTGGTTTTCCCTCCCCAAGGTCATATAAGGCAATAGTTCCTGTGTGGATAACTTTATTGTTCCTGGCTCTACTGAGCGGAGGAGAAGGCTTCTTGCTCTGGCCAATCCCCATGCAAGGCTTTACAGCAATACCTAAGAAAATACCTGACCACTCCTTTTAAAATACTCTTTTGTGTGTGTGTGCATCATTCTTTAAATCCTGCACGTTAAAACTAATCTCTCTGAATTAAGTAGAAAAAATCTGTTGTGCTAACTGAATAAAATAGTGTACAATAAACAGCAAGATGAGTGGAGAATCTAAATAATTTAAACCTGGTAAACAGCCTGCTGAGGACCTATTTATGTCAATACTGCATACCATGCAATGACAGTCTTGTTCAAAGCAATGCCTGTGTCAGGGAGAAACCGGTTATAGAAAGAGATTCCTTCATGGCAGAGCTACACACTGAGGAAATTTTCACTGCTTTAGTGCTTTTCATCTCTGTTTCTGCTTCCCCTCTGTCACTTGTTTATGTAGCAATTAGCAATATAAGTGCACAGCTAACTCCCATACCATCCCTTAAAGTTGTTTGCTTAAATTAAACACCATTTGTGCTTAATTTAGATAAAATCAATTGTTTGTAAAAGCCAGTTGGCCAGTTCATCCCCAGCGTAACTGCTGAAGGCAATACAGGTACACCAGGGATGAAGTTGGCTCACTAACCTAAACTTTACTCCTATATGGCAGCTAACAAGGATGTCCAATTTGCATCATAACCAGATTCTTCCTTTTGGCTGTTTTATTTAGAGCATTGTGCAAAGCTGTAAATGGCAGAAGCATTAGTACTAAATAACTTATTAACTAGTTTGCATTTTGTCTTTCCATTGCTATAGACATTTTGATGTTTTTTTCCACTGCCAAGGTTTGGAAACATATTTACACCCTGGAGGCACACTGAGGTCTTTCACTTTGGGCATTGTCACATTAAGTTAATTTGCAACCAGCTGCATGTTTACTCCAGCTGGGGAGGCGAGGCCTTCCTTTCTTCATATTCACTTTTTCAGCTACAACTCTGAGAGTATGCAAGGAATACAAAAATAAGCCATGCTAATGTTTAACTCCCTGTTGTTCAGCACCAGAACAACATGGTAATAGAAAACAATCAAGAGGTGGGAGTGCCAACTACTAAACTATAACCTTAATTGTAGAGAGAAAAGATATTCTGATTGCGGTGCATGTGAAAATGATGCTGTTTAGGCCTTCAAGTGACACATTATTACTACATATGCAGCTAGACATTTCAGCTGAATAGCAGAGTAAAGAAAACGTAATTGGAATTATTAAAATGTGCATGTGGATATGATGTTTTTTGTTTGCTTGCTGTTCATATCAATAACAAAATTGACAGGTTTATTTGTTGGGTATATAATTCCCTTTTATGTCCTACAAGGGCAGTTCTTCAAAGTCCTAGCCCATTTCACCAGCACAAGTGGCTTTTTTTCCCCTGCATGTCCCTGTGTTTCACCTGTAATCTGGTAATAAAAGACAACAGCAAAAATGAAGTAATATAGATTTAAAGCTTTTATTTTTGATATATTATTTTCTATTCCCTCTGTTTCGCTCCCTGTCATTTAGGTGACTGCACAAGTGGGATGCTAACAAATTCTTTACATTAGAACCATGCCAGCACCAAGCTCTGCTCCTTTGTGTTCTGGCTAAATACATGCTAAGCAGCTTGTACCCTCCTGTCATCCTTGTAGATTTTTTATGCCTCTTTAGCTGCTTGATTTATCTCCACACCCAGAGATCCCCTTTATAAGAATTTCCATTGAATGAAATGATACTTATCCATGTGAGTAGAGCTGATAAACTGTAGGCCTCACTGCTGAACACAGTATTGTGCTGATTATGCCTCTATAGATGTCATTTTTTATTAGTAGGCAAAATAGGTTTAGAAACACATTTTCCCTTTTTCCATCCAAGGAAACCAGAGCAGAAAGGCTGAGATCCAACAACTGGCTCTTCAGTTGATGGTAAATCACTCTGAACAGTACCTAAAACACTTGACCTGTCTTGGTCTAGAAAGTCTCTGCCACTGTAATTGAGATTCTCAACCCTTCCATGGAGATTCATGCATTAAACTTTGGTCAATGTCATGAGACATGCACTATACATCCCACACTTTGCCCTCCTGTGGCCTGATGCTGGGGAGAATTTTATGGAAAAATCATATTGTACAATTTTTATGGCA
This sequence comes from Chelonoidis abingdonii, assembly GCF_003597395.2. Taxonomy (NCBI): domain Eukaryota; kingdom Metazoa; phylum Chordata; order Testudines; family Testudinidae; genus Chelonoidis; species Chelonoidis abingdonii. The sequence goes on along the minus strand of NC_133769.1, from coordinate 43,103,135 downwards.
TCTCACATTAAGGAAAACCTCACAAACCACAGCTGATTAGAATCCTATAGAAACAAAGAGCCTGATTCAGTAATCCCCCCAGTCTTGCTCCTGCCCCTTCCCTGAAAAGACAGCTGGCTTTCATGCTGCAAAACCAGTTTTTACACAGAAACTAAATGGGTGTTTTGGTTGGATTGAGTCATTAGTCCAATAAAATGGAAAGTGCATGTTACATTGTGAACTCTAGAACACAGACTAATAACATTTTATGCACACACTGTTTTGTCAGAGAAGCTAAAATAAAACTAAATATTGATCTGCATCTAGTTCTTTGTTTAGCCCAAGAATAGGGAAAAAGAACAAATAAATGATTTATAAAAAAAATATAGTGTCAAGAATATGCTTAATATTCAGTAGGATCCTGGTCTATGATTAAGGCAGCTAAGCACTATGGTGGTGATAATAATATAATCTTTGTATGATGTGCACAATATAACCATACTTTTCCTGAGATGAATGCATTAAAACTGGATTGACATCACAGGTACTTCCACGGCCAACAATCTCTTGTCTAAAATAATTAAAGAACCTATTTTGCAGTTTTAAACCAATTAGCAGAATCATGTTTTGACTTTGGGTTCCAATATAAGATGAGGAATGTGGGTCAATTTGTAAACAGAATCAGATGAAATATTATTCAGGGACTGAGATCCAGTTTCTGGTCCTCCACTCTGGCAGCCCCAAACAGCTATCAAAATGGCATGGACCACCTGGAGAGTCTCCTTTTCTAAGGGAAACACCTGGGTTGTGTAGAGCTAATACTGTGGGAGAAGAGGGTGTCTGGAGAAAGAGGCATGCTGCCTGCAAAATGTAAGTTAAACAGCTGTTGGAGACCTGACTAGCCACCTGTTAGCTTTAGAACTTGGGGCTATACGGGGGACATAGATACATTTGCCTCCTCTCCTCATCATAGCTTGGATACAGCTTAGGATCTAGAACAGTGTTTTTATTGCTACTTAACAGGCAAATCACGGTGCTGCTTATTTCAAAACAAGAACTCCCAGATTGCAAAGCACATTGCAACCCTAGTGATAGACAGTATTTTAAAAGATAAGTTTCAATATTACAATCTGATGCATACTGAATTTTAAAGCTGTGTCTATAAAATATAGTGTAACACATGTTGATCTTTTAATTATGGCTTTTTAATTTACTGTTTAAAAATACTTTCCCTCTGGTATCGATAAAAAAAACTATTCCTCTTGCATCTCTCATATTTAGGTCTAGCATGGTTGTCTATTTTCAGTACACTATCTGCTTATTCTGAGTCAGTGCTTTTAATAAATAATCTGCTTGTTTTAAGTTTTGTGTTTTTCACAAGGGTATCATATTTGATAAATCAGTGACCTCATTTACAGAAAGGTAAAACAGTATGGTGAAAGAGTAGCCTATAAAATGTGCTTCATTGTTGTTTACTCTGTGCCAGTGTCTTTTATGCATAATTAGGGAAAGGTGATTATAAAGTAGGAAAAAGCTTCCTGATAAAAATCAAGGCTGCAGTATTTTCAGGGATGCTGTAACTAGGAGTAAGGCAGCACCCCATGGATTGAAGTGGTTCCATTAGATATACAGGGTTTACAGTTTTGTTCAATGGCTTTCAGCACCCCTGCTATAAAAATCATAATAATACCACTGGATATCTTAAGATTTTTTTTCTGCCTTTATCTTACCTTTCAGTTCTGTTTCCTTCGAGTCCCTCCTCTGTAATCTCAGAACAGCAGGTGGCTGATAGATCCCAAGCTACTAATCAACTCTTAGAAATTCTCTGCATGTCAGAAATATATATATTTATATTTATTGGCATCATTATGAGAGTTCTGTGATTACAACTATTCCAGATAAGGATTTAATGAAAAGAACTTCATTTAGGCAACATTTCATTCCTATGGTAAACATCTCCTATGGCTACATTTTAATACTGACAGTGTTACCACTGGGGAAATGTAAAAAAACAGTATGAAGATAAGTGAATGCTGTACAAAAATTGCCACCACAAGCTTCCTGTCAATCTTAACTTGACAAGCCAGACATATTGATCGGCAAGTACTCTGCAGAAGATTAAGCAGACTCAGGACACAGAGTAGGTGCTGGTGGCATACTTTTCAGAAATTATGCACCAAACTAAAATGAGTACTGCTTGAGAATATGAGATTCACTCACAGTGACTGTAAAATATCAATTGCCTCCAAGTCCCCAGCAAAAGTACAATAAAGATACATTCAGCCTAAACTATTATAGGGTAAATTGCTGTAATTTGCGATAGCATTTACAGGCACTGTTGCCGTTGTAGGTAAATTAACATTTTATGCTGTGTAGCCATTGGAACATGTACATTAAGCTTTATGACTATGGTCATGCTTTCTATGTTAAGTAACAATATTCAGGCCTGACTTCTCACCAGGCCTTTTTCTTCATGAGAAAAACAATTCATAGGTTGTCCCTAAAGTTTTTACAGTTAATTGGATATTATAGTAAAGCCTTTTTGATTTATGAAGATTTCAGTGATCTAGAAATGTATGGCTAGGCTTTGTGCTATGTGTTGGAGTGCTTTGATTTTATTGTTGTTGCTAATGCATTAGATGTGGACCCTTGCTGATAAAAGGCATGAAAGGCATTTACTTTATGTACCATGTTTCTGAAGAATGTCAGAAGAAAAAAAAAACTGCTGAACAGTTTGGCAAGAGTTCAAGTGCTCTGCTGGTAAAACGTTTACTTATTTCAATTCACTGAGGGGATACGTGGGGACTTGCTTCTTAAATCCACTGGGAAAAAGGAAACAGACACTTTGAAGTGTTTGCATATCAATCTCTAGAAAAGTAATCCTAAATTACTCCTTGGCCTGCTGATTAAAATCAAATCCAGTATCTGTTAAATATATATGATATGTCCTTGATCAGGGGTTATGGGTCTGATCTTATTCACAAGTGCAGACATTCAAATATGAGACAACTTTAGCTATTTTTTTTTTTTTGGTTGTTGTTGTTGTAAGAATGATCATTATATCCAATGCTTCCACTCGGTCTATTAGCTCTCAGAATATCTCTTCCTCTTTTCTTCCATCAGCCATTCAGCAGCAAGGACTCAGCATGGTTAATAATCCCAATTAAACGCTCTTAAAATAATTAGCCTACTTCTTCTACTAGACATATGAAATTTTATAGGGAAGTTGAAGATATTTTTGTCCTGATTTCTGTGTCTCCCTGTTTAGAGCAAAAAAAAAAAAAGGCGAGGGGGATCTTACATGACCACACAAGCTGTTATCTGTTTTTCTCATTGAAATGAACAGTATGTTGCCTGCTTTCAGGTTATTCTGACCCTGGCTTTAGGACAACAGTAGTTTTAAATGACCAACTTGCTAACCACTACAAATGTCATCTCTTCTGCTGATACTCCATCATCTGTGACAGTGTTGAAGCATTTCTGCCACATATCTCTATATACTTGATAATATTGTTCGCTTTTTAAAATATAATGTGTCCAAACAGCCCCTGAACTGAAGAGGAAAAGAAGACAGAGTTCCTCGGCACCTTTTGGATTGATGTTTATAGAAACATTTAATATATACATATTAGTTTCCCCTTGTTTAAAATTTGTGAATTTGGTCCAGGGATAAAATTTTACCAGTAAAAATAGCAAAATTTCAAGCATCTTCAGGAAAATCTGAAGCAGGCCAAACCAGCTGCATTTGAGTTTGCCAAATCTATCCTTAATAAAGTTAATTCTCTTTCGCTGACACAGTGGTAAAGCCATGGGGTAAAGTATAATCACTTCATGGTATTGTGACGTTTACATCAAGATATCATTTTGCAAGTATCATTGTGTCATGGTGCTATTGAAAATAACTACTTAAGGAAAGTCATACACTCTGGTAGCCTCTCTCTAGACTGTACAAAGAGAAGATAGGGCTTCACTTCTCTGCAGCTCATCCAAAGAGCTCTGGATTATAGCCTTAGATTAGTTTGGAGTGTAAAATTACACAAGCCATGAATAATAGGTGCTATTACTCCGCAGCTACATACAAAAAAAATTTGTTGAGTTGGAGATTGGTGGAGCACACACAGAGACATTATGAGCTTTGGTTAGTACAGACAAGTATAATTGAAATCATAGGAAAACAAGATTGAGTACAAAAAGTATAGCATGATATGCAGGATCATGCATATTTACATCTGTAGACTGTTACAAGATAAAGCAGTCCCCCAGTGTAGATATACATACAATCTTATGTAGGCCATTAGACGCAAAGATGGAAGAAACAGTCAGTGGAGCACACCAGAAGAGGGCTTGTTCATATTCAGGCTCCTGCCATTTGGTTATCCCTGGTATCCCAATTAGTGGTTGATCTGACCATCTTCCTATATACCTTTTTCCTCACAAATCTAGGACTATATTTGATTTAGGTCTGAGGCCCCTGCCCAAGTTTGTCATTCTACAGGACCATAGTTAAAGTGCTAATGCTAGCATAAACTATTTGTGCCATACATTTCATAATGCCTTTGATGCATAAATGTGTGTTTTTTCATAGTTACATGTTCCTCCAAAACTCCTAGAAATCCATTTTATCAAGGTTCTGTGGTGTACTTGTTTATAACAAGCTACATATTGCAAAATATTATTAAATTGTATAACCTTAGGTTAAGCAGTCATGCTAACTCCTCCGCTACTTTGGCTAAATATCAAAATTTCTAACAGGCCTTTTAGGCCTCAACTGATTGTCAACCTTTAATTGTTATACAGATTCTTATGTTTCCCTATTTTTGTTACAACTCTAATTGTGTTACTATCTTAGAGCATTTTAATATGTCATAACAAATTATATACAATTTAATCTTCACCCTAAAATTAGGTTGGGGTTACAGGTCAATGGCACCCTGTGGGTGAAAGCCTGGTCCCACTGAAGTCTATAGTAAACTCCCATTGACATCTTTGGGGCCAGGATTTCAGATTGTGAGCCCATACTCAGAATGTAGGTAGCAGGAGAGTAATGAACATTTCTCTTACTATCTGATTCAAAACAGAATACTCGGTGGGTTTATCATCAGAGTAAGGGCAAAATAAGAGGGCAGGCCACTTCCAAAGACACATCTCAGGAGAGTTTTCCACTTTAAGAACCTCCAGTAGTATGAATGTCTATTTTGGATCTAATCCTAAATGTATTTCTATGGCAGGACACCTCTTGAAATAGTTGCACATACAGAGGGCTCGTAGTAATGGGCTCATTATACCTTATATTCAAAGGTGGGGTCTTTAACAGTAGCTTCAAATTCTTCAGCTGGTTACCACAAAAAAGAGCCTAAGAAAATAAAAGAGCTATTTATGTGTCTTGAAATGCTGATTTGAGGATCTAGTCAAAGGATCTCCTGCTAAGGCACCCAGATTTGAAAAATTAGACTCAGAGTGAAATTCACTCACATGCAGTGGACTTTGGAATTGTGCAGCACTTATGTCCTGCAAAGTAGGACCATAACTGGTGTAGACGCCTTGTGCACATGGGTGGATTTCGCCAACAATGACAAAATTCTCATTTATTATTCCTCTCTCTCCTGTTGTTTTCAGTTCAGAGTACGGTAAATTAAAGTTTACTGACACACATTTTACTTAGCCAACTTTTATGTCTTTCTAGAATGTTCCCAATGACTTCATCATCTTGGGTGACATTTATGAAATTACAGCATATAATTACATTAGGGTAAATATCCAGTGTCAATAATGAAACTATGAACATACTTCTGTTTGCTGTACCATAAGATTATCCCATTTACTTTCCTTTGTAGGCTAGTTTTTTTTTAAGAATCCTTTTGTGAATATGACGCTTTGGCACTGCCAATATCTATTCTGCATGATGTTCTGCTCAATGTACAAATCAAAACACGTCTTTATAATTCTCTGAACCACAGGTTCAATGTCCCTTATGAACATCAAGCTGCTTCTTTCTTCTTTATATACATCACTGTCAACAAGAATAAAAAGATAACTAAAAAAAATTGGTTCTATAATGATTATTCTTGGTGATTCGAGATAATGAAGTATACAGCGGCAAGATTACCATCTAATTTTCATAAAGTATCTATTGTGAAGGAGACTGAAAGTGGCAAACAAATGATTTTAACTAGAATATTGAGCCAGCATGACATCAAAATTACAAAAGAAAATTATTTGTCATAGACATTGATGTGAAATACCCAGATGTGAGACATCAGTAGCCAAGGGTTTATTTCCTCCAACATGCTCCAAGGGTGTAAATAAATGAATCTATTCTGAAACAGACTTGTAGTGAAAAGAACATATAGTGAGAAGAAAGGTAACCTCATGTGGTTCTTTCTCTTTTTAGTATCTTCTCTATCCTCCAGTGATCACTTTTCTGCTTAGATTTCACAATTTTTCCTGAGGAGTAGGAGTGGGTAAGCATCTTCCTCTGAGCCTTATGTTTCTCCAGTTCTTGATCAACTAGCCCCAGGATATGTGCTAAAGAAACTGTTGACTTATTACTCTATAGAAACTCAGCTGTTAATCTCTGAGCTATAGTCCTCAGAGCAAGATGGTGATATCGCCTACCTGACTGACTAATATTTATAAGAAATCCTTTTGGGCCGTCTTGTATCCTTCAAGCACTCTGTAGGAGAAAGGGGTTCAGTTCCTAGTCTATCACATCAAGGGTGTCAGTGCTGGTGGTCTGGGGAAATGTAGCTACCTTCTTAATATGTTCTGGGCTGAAAGTTGATTTTTGAAAAGATCATTGAACATCCATCAGACCATAATTATAATAATTTTTCACTACAATATAGGCTGGATATGAACCATTGACCTACAAGTGAAAAACTGTCTAACCCATTACCAAATTCTCTAAGCAATTTAATCATCCTACAGAAAAGCTTTTAATTTTATTCCTAATATAATATTTTGACACATAATCCTAGTCTTCTGTAAGTAATCACTTTAATTAAAACATTACAGTTAGCTTCTTTCAAACAGTTTTATTCCCCATCATCATCATTTTCTCTCTTCATATCTCAGCAAAACATCCTCAAGAGTACCTAAACTATTTTATCTGTTGGCAGGAGAAATATACATTTCTACTTGAACATGATGAATCATTTAAATAGTAATTCATTATCATGGCTATAGTTGGCCTATCTAAGCCACATTTTTACCTGTATAACACAGGCCATAGAACTTCCCCAAAATTCCTACAGTATATCTTTTAGAAAAACATCCAATCTCTACTTAAAAATGGTCGGAGATGCAGAATCAACCAAAACCCTTGCTAGATTGTTCTGATGATTAATTACTCACTGCTATAAATGTATGCCTTATTTCCAGTTGAATTTGTCTAACTACTGCTTTCAGCCATTGGCTAGTGTTATACCAGGGGTAGGCAACCTATGGCACACGTGCCAAAGGTGACATGCAAGCTGCTTTTCAATGGTACTCACGCAGCCTGGGTCCTGGCCACATGTCTGGTGGTTCTGCATTTTAATTTAATTTTAAATGAAGCTTCTTAAACATTTTAAAAACCTTATTTACTTTACATACAGCAATAGTTTAGTTATATATTATAGACTTATAAAGAGAGACCTTCTAAAAACTGTTAAAATGTATTACTGGCACATGAAACCTTAAATTAGAGTGAATAAATGAAGACTCGGCACAGCACTTCTGAAAGGTTGCTGACCCCTGTGTTATACCTTTCTCTGCTAGACTGATGAGCCCACTATTAGCTTATTAGCTACCTATGTAAGTAGCTATTGATTGTAATCAAATCGCCACTTAACCTCTTTGTTAAGCAAAATAGATTCAGTTCCTTGTGTCTGTCACTATAATGCAGGTTTTCTAATGCTTTAAATCATTCTCGTGACTCTTCTCTGAACTCTCTTCAATTTATTAACATCCTTTTTTAATTCTGGGCCCCAGAACTGGACACAATATTCCAGCAGTGGTTGCCCTAGTGCCAAATATTGAAGTAAAATATGTTCGCTACTCCTACTCAAGATTCCCCTGTTTATGCACCACAGGATCACATTAGCTCATTTGGCAACACATCACAATGGGAGCTCATGGTTAGCTGATTATTTGCTATGACCTCCAAATCTTTCCCAGAGTCTCTGCTTCCCAGAATAGAGTCCACCAAGTATGGCCTCATCCCATGAATTCTTTTACAGATTTAGGGGTTTTTTTATGGAATTTTTCTTGGTACACAGTCTATTTTGCTTATATAGTTAAAATATAATTTTGATGTGAACAATGAACTGTTTGGAAATGTTTTCAAGGTTATGGTTTAACAGCACTGCAAGGGGATTTGAGAAGTATCTGGGCCTGGGGATCTTTGGTCTGCTGGGGGTGCAATGACTTGCACACGGGTGGGGTTATTCGGGCAGTTGGCCTTTGGGCAGTTGGCTTTGATATGTCCCGTTTCATTACACTTATAGCATCTTCCAGATAACGGGTCACTGGGTTGAAGTAAGTTACTGAAGACTGGTGAGGTGGAAGGATAGGGTAGGAGACTTTAAAGGTGCATGCCAGCATAAACTATTTGTGGCCATAACATTGTCATAATGCCTTGATGCATACAATTTTTTTCATAAATGTTACATGTCGTCTCCAAAACTCACTAGAAATCCCATTTAATCAAAGGTTTGTGGTGTACTTGTTTTAACAAAGCTACATATGCAAAATGATAAAATGTATACCTTGGGTTAACATCATGTAACGCTCCTCCGCTACTGGCTAAAATATCAAAAATTTTACAGGCCTTTTTAGCCTACTGATTGTCAACCTTTAATTGCTTATACAATCTATGTTTCCCTATTTTGTTACAAAACTCATTGTGTTACTAATCTTAGAGCTTTAATATTCATAACAAATTAACAATAATCTTCACCCTAAATTAGGTTGGGTACAGGTCAATGCACCCGGTGGTGAAAGCCCTGGTCCCACTGAAGTCTAAGTAAACTCCCATTGACATCTTGGGGCCAGGATTCAATTGGTGAGCCCATACTTCAGAAGGTAGGTAGCAGGAGATAATGAACATCTCTTTACTACTGATCAAAACAGAATACGCGGTGGGATTTTATCATCAGAGAAGGGATAATAAGAGGGCAGCCACCCAAGACACATCTTTCGGAGAGTTTCCAACTTTAAAAACCCCAGGAGTAGAATGTCTTTTTGGATCTAACCTAAATGTATTCTATGGCAGGACACCTCTTGAAATAGTGCACATACAGAGGGCTCGTAGTAAATGGCTCCATTTACTTTAATTCAAAGGTGGGGTCTTTAACAGTAGCTTCAAATCTTCAGCGGTACCACAAAAAGAGCTAAGTAAAAAAGAGCTATTGTGTCTTGAAATGACTGATGAGGATCTAGTCATAAGGATCTCCTCTAAGGCAACACATTGAAAAATTAGACTCAGAGTGAAATAATTCACTCACATGCAGTGGACTTTGAATTGGCAGCATTATGTCTGCATAAGTAGGACCATAACTGGGGAGACGCCTTGTGCACATTGGGGTGGATTTCGCCAACAAGCAAAATTCTCATTATTATCTCCTCTCTCTCCGTTGTTTTCAGTTCAGCGTACGGTAAATTAAAGTTACACTGACACAACATTACTAGCCAACTTTATGTTCCTTCAAATGTTCCCAATGACGTTCATCATCTGGGTGACATTTATGAAATTACAGCATATAATTACATAGGTAAATACCATGTCAATAATGAAACTATGAACCATACTCTTTGCTGTACCATAAGATTATCCCATTTACTTTTCCTTTAGGCTAGTTTTTTTTTAATGAATCCTTTTGTGAATATGACGCTTGGCCTGCAATATTATCTGCAATGAATGTTCTGCTCAATTGTACAATTCAAAACAGTCTTTATAATTCTCTGAACCACAGGTTCAATTGTCCCTTATGAACATTCAATGCTGCTCTTCTTCTTTATATACATCACTGTCAACAAGAATAACAGATAACTAAAAAAAAATTTGGTTCTAATAATGAAGATCTGGGATACGAATAATGAAGTATATCAGCGGCAAGATTACGCATCTAATTTCATAAAGTATCTATTGTGAAGGAGACTGATAAGTGGCAAAACAATGATTTAACTAAATATGAGCCAGCATGACCGATCAAAAATTACAAAAGAAAATTATTGTCAATAGAGACATTGATTTGAAATACCAGATGTTGAGCATCAGTAGCCAAGGGTTTATTTCATCCACATGCCCAGGGTGTAAATAATGAATCTATTCTGAAACAGACTTGTAGTGAAAAGAACATATAGTGAGGAAGAAAGGTAACCTCATGTGGTTCTTTCTCTTTAGTAACTCTCTATCCCCAGTGATCACTTTTCTGCTTAGATTTCACAATTTTTTCCTGGAGGAGTAGGAGTGGTAGCATAATTCCTCTGATGCTATTTTCTCCAGTCTTGATCAAACTAGCCCCAGATATGTGCCTAAAGAAACTGTTGACTAATTGAACTCTATAGAAACTCAGTCTGTTAATCTCTGAGCTATCGTCCTCGAGTAAGATGGTGAATATCGCCTACCTGACTGACTAATATTTATAAGAAATCCTTTTTGGGCCGCTTGATCCTCAAGCACTCGTAAGAGAAAGGGGTCAGTTCCTATCATCAACATCAAGGGTGTCAGTGCTGGTGGTCTGGGGAAATGTAGCTACCTTCTTAATATGTCTGGGCGAAAGTTGATTTTTGAAAAGATCATTGAACATCCATCAGACATAATTATATAATAATTTCACTACCATATAGGCTCGGATATGAACCATTTGACCTATCAAGTGAACAACTGTCTAACCCATTACCAAATCTCTAAGCAATTTAATCAAATCCTAACAGAAAAGCTTTAATTACTCTAATATAAATTTTTGACACATAATCCTAGTCTCTGTAAAGTAAATCAACTACTTTAATTAAAACATACAGGTTATGCTCTTTCAAACAGTTTTATCCCATCATCATCATTTTCTCTCTTCATATATCAGAAACATTCTCAAGAGTACCTAAACTATTTTTACGTTGGCAGGAAAATATTACATTTCTACTTGAACATGATGACATATTTAAATAGTATTCATTAGCATTGCTATAGTTGGCTATTCTAAGCCACATTTTTTACTGTATAACACAGGCATAGAACTCCCCCAAAATCCTACAGTATCTTTTAGAAAAACAAAAAATCCAACTCTTTAACTTAAAAAAGGTCCCCGGGAGAAAAAATTGCAAGAATCAACCCAAAAAACTTGCTAGTGCGGATGATTAATAGCCACTGCTAATAATGTATGCCTTATTTCCAGTTATATTTGTCTAACTACTGTTTCAGCCATTGGGCTAGTGTTACCAGGGGTAGGCAACCTATGGCACACGTCCAAAGGTGACATGCATAGCTGCTTTTCAAATGGTATCTCGATCGCAGCCTGGGTCCTAGGCCACCATGTCTGGTGGTTCTGCATTAATTTAATTTTAAGAAGCTCTAAACATTTTAAAAAAACTTATTTACATTTACATAAGCAATAGGGTTTAGTTATATATTTTAGACGTATAAAGAGAGACCTCTAAAAACTGTTTAAAATGATTACTGGCACAATGAAACCTTAAATAGAGTGAAATAAATGAAGACTCGGCACAGCACTTTCTGTAAAGTTGGCTGACGCCCTGTGTTATACCTTTCTCGCTAGACGTGAGCCCACTATTAGCTTTAATTAGCTACCTAGTAATACTTTGATTGTATCAAATACGACACTTAACCCTTTGTAAAGCAAAAATACATTCAGTTTCCTTGTGTCGTCACCTAAAGCAAGGTTTCTAAATGCTTAATCAATTCTCCGTGACTCTCTCTGAACTCCTTCAATGATTAACATCCTTTTAATTCTGGGCCCCAGAAACTGGACACAATATTCAAGCAGTGGTTGCCTAAGTCCAAATATTGAGTAAAATATGTTCGCTACTCTCTCAAATTCCCCTGTTTATGCACCACAGTCACATAGGTCATTTGGCAAAACATCACAAGGGAGCTCAGGGTTAGCTGATTATTTGCTATGACCTCCAAATCTTCCCACGTCTCTGCTTCCCAGAATAGAGTCCACCAAGTATGGCCTCATCCCATGAATCCTTTTAACAGATTAGGGGTTTTTTATGGAATTTTTCTTGGTACACAGTCTATTTGGCGTATAGAGTAAAATATAATTTTGAATGTAACAATGAACTGTGGAAATGTTTTTCAAGGTAATGGGTTTAACAGCACTGCAAGGGGATTTTGAGAATATCTGGGCCTGGGGATCTTTGGTCTGCTGGGGGTGCAATGACTTGCACACGGGTGGGGTATTCGGGCAGTTGGGCCTTGGGCAGTTGGCTGATGATGTTCCCGTTTCATTACACAGTAAGAGCATCTTCCAGTAACGGGTCACTGGGTTGAAGTAAAGTTACGGAATATGGTGAGGTGTAAGATAGGTGTCTGTGGCTTCCTGGTTTGTAGGTGGGGTGGGGTTGCCCGTTAGGGTTTATTGTTGGTGTGGCTCCTGGGGTTTTTCACTCCCCTTACAAGTAACTTCTTGCTTCATGCCACCCATCCATTTTGCTCCACCCCCGCCTCGTGAGAGTGGTTGTACCATCAGGATACCCGGTTAGTCCGGAACACCCAATCCAAGACGCAGAAGGTGGCCGTTTCAAAGTTGCAGTCCTGGGATCCGCGATCCAGGCATCACAATGCTTCCAACGTTAGTAGACGTGTCAGGAATGACGCGCATTCTGGTTTCCACTTTTGTTTCTGAACCACCCGACTGGGCGTGATCCGGGTATCCCATTCTGGACTGGACTGGGTTTGAAACAGTTTAAAATTCGTCAGATTGTCCTTGCATTTAGCCGCCACGTCTGCTAAAGGATCCACTGAAAGTGTGGCCTCAGCTCTAGCATGTACTTGGTTTCCGGATGCTGTAACCCAATACAGACCCTTTCGAAATTTCTACGAAGGTTCCGTGTCATCACCTGACTTGTAGTTGGAAATTTCTGGTGCGGTGGACCAGCAACTGCGCCGGAGGGGTAGGATTTACTTGGGTCGATGCTTAGCCTTTCCTACTTCCAGTTCTTGCTTTCTCTGTTTTCCCACCTCTCCCACTCTTTTGTGTTGTTTTCATTTCTTTGGCGGGGTGTTTTCGCCCCTCTTTCCCTTTGGAAAAAGGCTGCTATCTTTGGCTGCTTCTTTCCTTCTTTGTTTAGGGCGGGGGCCTTTCCATTTCCCCTTTTAAGTTTTGGTTGGTTTTCCAGTCTTCTTGTGAAGGCGCATGTTGGGCTTCCTTGTTCCTTTTGTAATCAGCTATCTTTTTCTTTTTGTCTCATCTCCATCTCTTGTAGTCTTTTCATGTCTCGCTTGTGATCGCTTCTTTTGTTGTTCCTCTGCTCTAGTCCCGCGCGTTCCTTGCTTTATGCATCTTTAACTCAGTGGTTTCTGTTTTCTTGTGTTGTGGTTGCCCTCTGGTGTCTGTTGTTGAACTGCTGGCTTTCTGTCTCTTAAGTTCTTGCTCTAGCAACTGGTGACTTGCTCTAGCTCTGTTTGATAGCATTTGACCAAACAAAAGCTACTGTATTTACCTGTGTCGTTGTTGGCTGGGATACTTAAGTCCCAATTGTTTTAAACAAAAGACCTGTAATGGTTCTCTTAATGACTCTGTTTTAAAAATGCAAAACTACCAAAAGCAGGCAGGAAGAAGTTTTTCTTCTAGCACTTTAAAAACCAAAAAACCCCCTTTTCCAACTGCCTAATCCCTAGCAGGAAAAGAAAAATAATATACTCTGGCTATCTGGATCTTTCCCACCTCTGCCCACCATGTGGGTAAGGTTGTCCCAAATCTGGACTTTAGACGTACAAATCTGGGTGCTTATGTGAACCTTCCTCCCAAGCTTATACCCCAGCTTGGATCATATTTCGCTGCCACCAGATAGTATTGAGGCTATCTATCAGCCTGGTTCCCCCAAATTCTTGGGGGGGACCCCACTCTCTGGCCTCCCAACTTTCCTGGGAAGGACTCCAAGACTCAGAAGTATGAGTCTACGCGGCAAAGGAATTATCTCCCCTCCCTCTCTCTCCGTTGTTCCGCTCTGAGGGGATTGATGCAATCTCTTTACATGACAAACCAAGAAACTGGTCTCTCGTCTCTCCAAAGAACAAGCCTTACGCACCAGGGAACAGAGCTGATTCTCTCTCTCTCTCTCTCTCTTTCCCCTGAACTTTTCCCGCCCTCCCTAGCCTGTCACAGATTAACAGGACTCCGGGCACAGAATTCCTCTCCCTTGCCTCACTAGGAAAAGAAACTTCCAACAAGTTTTAAAAAGAAAACTTTATATTAAAAAGAAAGAAAATACAGAACAATAATACTGCATTAAGAGATCAATACAGTCCTTGCTTAGAAGAAAATATAAATAATAGTCTATTTAAAAGATAACCTAATTAAACCGTCCCGCAAACAACACCATGTAAATACAAATCAAAGCACATCACAGCCGATTACTTTGGTTCCTTGTACTCACACTGATAGTAGAATATTTGAAAGAAGATGGAGTTAGAAGAAAAGCTTGTTTACTCACAGCGAGGAAAACAAAAGACACAGAACAAGCCAAAAACCTCCAGAGGTTCCCACCCTTACTTGTTGAATAATCCGGTTTCCTGATTGGTCCTCTGGTCAGGTGTTTGGTTCCCTTTGTAAACCCTTTACAGTAAAAGAAAATTAACCCTTACCTTACCTATCTACTTATGACAAGCACATGATAGAAAAAATAATAAAGCACATGAGTAAGGATCCGTGTGTGTCATGGAGGTTGCGGAAGTCACAGATTCTATGACTTCCTGTCAGCTCCATGACTTCTACAGCAACTGGTGTGGCTGATCCCCGGGTCATCCGAGCAGCTGATCCTGGAGCCAGCTGCATGGGCAGTCTTGGGGCCAGGCGCACTGGTCGCTGCTGGAGCAGCTTTGCAGCCAGCTGCTTATGACGGCCTCGCAGCCAACTGCAGCAGCTGCTGCTCTGGCAGCCTTGGGAAGAGGCTGATTCAGCTGGCCCCAGGGACCACCTGAGCAGCAGGCCCCAAGGCGGCGGGAGCAATCACAGCTCAGGGGCTCCTGGCAGCGATCTTGGGGGGGCGGGAAGCTGGAGCACCAGCTAGCCCCAGCCCCTCCCCCACCCAAACACTGCAGCTGGAGTGGCAGTGGATCCCCTCTCAGGGCTTCCCATCCCCCTACGATTCAATCAGGGGTATTTATGCTATAAGTCATGGACAGGTCACAGGCTATGCTTTTTTTGTTTTTTTGCCTATGACCTGTCCATGGCTTTTTTTTACTAAAAATACGTGATTAAATGAGACATTTAAACGTGAAAAATATGTGAAATTTTATTTTTTCCTTAAGATTGACTTATTAGTAATTATTTTCATAAATAGTTTTCTTTCCAGCAGTCATTTATGCACTAATTAACAGATAGCATGTGTTTTAAATATTGTGTTAATGACACAAATATGCATTTAACCAAGCTGGCTCTGTTGGCCCATCCTAACCGTCAACTTGATTGAATGTGTAGCTGGGTCATTAATACAATTTAAAAAATGCATGTTACCAGTTAGAGGTGCATATTGTTCAATACTAGAGTAAGAATGCGCAATTCCAATTAAATTAATGCAATTCCATCAGGGCTGAATCTGGCCCATAGCTTTAGTAATCTTCAAATATCCTGAAAAGATTTTTTTCTGGTTTTATTTAGAGATATTACAAATATCACGGTTATTTGCTAAATTAAAAATGAGGAACATAGCTATTATGAGTAATATGTCTACAATTGGAATTAACTTATTGCATTTTTATTTATTTATTTTTAATTAACACTGTGGGCTGGTCTTCATTATGGGGAGATCAACACTGCTGCAATCGATGCAGCAGGGATCGATTTAGCAGGTCTAGTGAAGACCCACTAACTCGACAGCAGAGCACTCTCCGTTCAACCCTGGTGCTCCCTCTCTTTCTCAGAAGAGTAAGTTAGGTCAACCAGAGAGTTGGTACCTGTAGTGGTTCCTGCTACCGGCCCCTCCACAGAATGCAGTCAGAGACCAACTGAAGTGCAGCACCTATGTCCTTTTATTGTTTGTGCCTGTTCCTACCACCTGTTATTTACAGATATTTATAGAGACCAACACTCTGGGAGACTACTAACTTCCCAGCCAGCCAGGATGTAGAGCCCACACGCCTCCCTTTTCTGGCTCCCTCTGCTTCCTGTCTCTTAGCCAGCTTGATAGGGCAGGCTGGCTACCCAGGCCTGCAGGTGGAGCCACTCTGGTAATTAGGGCATGGCCCCTCAGCCACCCCAACTAATACCCTTCTTCCTCTGGAACAGGGCTAACAGGGCCCTGGCTTGTTTCTCCTAGCCAGCACCCTGTTACAGTACCACACAACATTTTGATTAAAAATCTGGAATGATATATATTACCATGGCAAACATTAAATGGCTTAAAAACTGTTTAATTGATAGGTCTCAAAATGTAACTGTAAAGAGGGAATCATCATCGAGTGGGTGTGTTTACAACAGTGTCCTGCAAGGATCGGTTCTTGGCTCTATCCTATTTAACATTTTAATCAGTTACCTGGAAGAAAACAAAATCATCACTGATAACGTTTGCAGATGACACAAACATTGGAGGAGTGTTAAATAAAAAAGATGATAGGTCACTGATTCAAACTGATCTGGATCACTTTTTAAATTGAGCACAAACAAATAATAAGCATTTTAATATGGCTATTGAAGCAATGATATTGAAAAGATGTGGGGGTCATGGTAGATAATCAGCTGAACATGAGCTCCCAGTGTGATGCTGTGGCCAAAAGACATCATGCCATTCAGGGATGCATAAACAGGGGAATCTAGACTAGGAATAGAGAGGTTATTTCAACCACTTCTAGAATATTGTGGCCAGGTCTGGTACCCATAGTTCAGGAAAGATGTTAAGTTGGAGAGGGTTCAGAGAAGAGACACAAGAATGATTAAAGGATTAGAAAATATATCATATAGTGATAGACTCAAGGAACTCAATCTATTTGGCTTAACGGGGAAGGTTAAGAGGTGAACTGAGAATCTCTGAGTACCTATATTTGCAAATACTTCATCATGGGCTGTCATAAATAAAGAGAAAAGGGTAGCATAAAATCCCTCCTTGGCAGCTGTACTGAATCACTTTACCTGTAAGGGGTTAAGAAGCTCAAATAACCTAGTTGGCACCTGACGAGAAGGACCAATGAGGAAAGAAGATACTTTCAGATCTGCCGGGGGTGGGAGGTTTTGTTTGTTCTCTCTCTTTGTTGTTCCCTCTCCGGAGGGAGGGAGAGATCAAGCAAGTACAACATCTCCTGAAAATATACCTGGAATGATGTCTCTAAAATTACAAAAATTATAAGTAGGGCAAGGAAATTCATTAGGTTATCTTTTGTTTTGGCTTGTGAAGTTTCTTATGCTACAGAGGTAGTTTTATTCCTGTTTTTGTAACTGTGAAGCTGAGCCCAGGGTGGGAATCCTGTGTTTTAAAGCTTTTTATTACCCTGTAAAGTTACCTTCCATCCTGATTTTGCACGTGTGATTCTTTTACTTTTTTTCTTTATTATAAAGTTCTTTTTTTAAGAACCTGATTGATTTTCAGTGTCCTGAGACAAAGGGTCCGGTCTGTGCTCACGTTGCTAACCAACTGATTGGTATAATATTCTCAAGCCTCACCAGGAAAGGGAGTGAAGGGTCTTGGGGGGGATATTTTGGAGGGACAGGGATTCCAAGTGACCTTTCCTTGAATTATTGTGTAAATCACTTGGTGGTGGCAGCAAAACTGTCCAAGGACAAGGAAAGGAATTTGTGCCTTGGGGAAGTTTTAACTTAAACTGGTAGTATATAAGTTTAGGGGGTCTTCCATGCGGGTCCCCACATATACACCCTGGAGTGAGGAAGGAACACTGACATGGGCTCAACAATCTAGTGGAGGTATAACATGGCCCAATGGGTGAAAGCTGAAGTTAGACAAATTCAG
Organism: Chelonoidis abingdonii; assembly: GCF_003597395.2. Taxonomy (NCBI): domain Eukaryota; kingdom Metazoa; phylum Chordata; order Testudines; family Testudinidae; genus Chelonoidis; species Chelonoidis abingdonii. The sequence goes on along the minus strand of NC_133769.1, from coordinate 43,085,033 downwards.
GCTGGAAATAAGGCATACATTTTTGACAATTAAGGTAATTAACCATTAAAACAATTTACCAAGCATTGTGGTGGATTCTCCATCACTGACAATTTCTAAATCAAGATTGGATGTTTTTCTTATAGATATGTTCTAGGAATTACTTCAGGGAAGTTCTATGACCTGTGCTATACAGGAGGTCAGATGAAATTATCACAATGGTCCCTTTTGGCCTTGGAATCTATTAATCTATGTATGTGTGCATGTAAGTATGCAGGTATATGTATATATAAAATGTTATTTCTAATTATTTTACTGAATAACAATCTACCTTTTGACATTTCTGTACCAAATTTAAAAGGCTACAAAAATTACAAAGGGTATATATTTTTGAAACTGTGTGTGTGGATTGGTGGAGGAGGGTTGTTTGTTTTCTAACAGTTTGATTCCCATTTAAATCCTTGGGAAACACAGCTAAAACAAACATTTGCAAGTGTGGAAGTTATGACAATAGCAAAGGAAGTCAGACTCAAGGTTCAGGTGCCAAACTCTGCTTGCCTGACTCACATAAAACTATTAATTTCACTGGGAGTTTTTCATGAGTAAGCCAAATAGGATTTGAGTCTTTTCTGCTCCATTGTCTATTCATTTCAGTATATGTAGTCTTGTCAAGATGTAGCAAGGCTCAGTGATAGTAGAATTAAATGATGACACTCTGAGATGAGCAAAGGTCCCTATTTAAATGTAAGGTAAAAATAAATCCAAGACGAATTACAAAATATGTGCCAGAATAAAAGGGAATTTAGCAAGTTTAAGCCACAATTTGCTAAAACAGGACAGAAATATACAGTGCTTATAGATCACGTGATGATAATGTAAAGATGAAATTTTTTGTTTAGTCAAAACCCCAATTTTCAATCAAAAAACATTTTGATGGAAAATTTTGAACCAGCCCCACTGAATAGTCACAAATAATTAATAGTATGGGTTCCCATACCATAATAAACAGAACTCAGTGCTTTTATTCAGGAAAATAGTCCTGGAATCTTTTTTTTTTTTTTTTTTTTAACTATTAACCAGCTACAGAATTACTAGAAGCAGTGTAGTATGCTCATTACCTACACACACAGGCTAATCTAAACTCTGGCCACAAACATATTTTGAGAGAAATGTCAGTTTCATGTGCCATATACTAACAGAGTATTAATATGTAATGTAAAAATAGCTCTTTTCCTGTGGTTTCTCTTCCCCTACACTGCATTATGAAATGTCAGATAATTTACCATATTGATTATTTTTTCTGGAGGTTAAACCTTAATTCAAGTTGAAGTAGTATTTTATTCCAGTAAGTACATAGAAAGTAGCTTAGTGCTTTGTGTGTATGTAGTAGGAAATGCTTCTTGTTTCTAATCAGATTAAAATTGGAACCTTTAGTCTTGTTATCAAGTCTTGCAAGCTTCATTTTTTTTAAAAAAAGAAAGGAAATCTCTGTGTTTTTCACTACCTGGTACTTGCTCATAAAAACTCTCAGGTGACAGAAAGTAAACCTCCAAGCTGCTTAGCCATGCAGTAACTTGATTGTAAAAACAATCTTCATATTAAATCTTTTCAAGGGAGCATTTAAGAGAAAAGACAATGTGAGGATTTGGGACATCTATTTTTTTGTTTTGTTTCGTTGAAACAATAAATGGAATACAAAAAATCTCTTAATACTGGGATGACACAGTTTTAATCCTCTTCATGATTTTACAGAAAACAGGATTTTGAGAGATAAAGAACCATAATTAAATATGATTAGTAAATAAATAGAAATCACAAAGTTATCTTCATCTCCACACACAGAAATTCTCAGATTTTAATTAGAAGATATTAGGAGTTTAATTACACTTCTCTTCTTCTGTAATATAAGCATGTTCTCTAGGCTCGCTTGAGCAAACATAAAATCATTGGTTTGTTTTATAGTTGAACAGAGACATAGTTCTTAATGCAATTATATATTTGCAGCTGAGGAATTAGGTACTCTCCACCCTCATTCAGTCTGTCCTGCAGGAAAAGGCAATGTTTGAAATAAAATACTACCAATCTCTTGCCACTTTTGTTCTCTGGACAATTGACTCTTGAGTCTCTACTTTGGTTACCTGATAATTTCTTGTAAGTGACAAGCTGACAATGACAGCTATTGTTAGGGGCGGCTTTAGCTTTTTACCACCCCAAGCTTTTTGCCTTCGGTGGCATGCCTGCGGGAAGTCTGCCAGTCCGGCAGATTCGGTGTACCCGCCGCCGAATTGCTGCTGAATCCGTGGCACTGGCGGACCTCCCACAGGCAAGCCGCCGAAGGCTGCCTGGCTGCCACCCTCGCAGGAACCGGCAGGGTGCCCTCTGCGGCTTGCCACCCCAGGCACGCGCTTGGAGCGCTGGTGCCTGGAGCCGCCACTGGCTGTTGTTATAAGATTTGGTTCTGAGTCTATATATTGCCCCTCTAAATGTAGGAAGCGTCCCTTGACCTCTAAAGATTTTCAGGACTTTGAGGTAGGCCTTTCATGCCAGTTTCAAACATGCCTTATTGATTTTTTTTCTTTCCGTGATATTGCATGTTACCCACTATGGGTATCTAAAAACATTACAGGAAGAGCAATCAGACAACTTCATATGTACACTATCTATGCTATTTTCTTCAAGAATGTTTTAGCTGCAGTTTTCAGTGTTTTATCTTTGCACTGTATTAATGCATATTATGAAAATGAAAATCAGCATTAAATTCCCTTTAATCGCTAGATGCTTATATGCAGATTGCATAATAGCAAACCGTTTCGTTTTTTTTCTTATTTGTTATTAGTTTAGTGGCTGCAGTGATAACTATGTATAGACACTGAATTCAGTTTATTTGAAAATTTCTGTGAGTCATCATAAATGTCACAGGGAGGCAATTCACAGTTCATTGTAAATTCAGCTTCAGTCTTTTATTTTGTTTTTATATGTTGTTTGTATTACGTTAGTGCCTAAGAGTCCCAGTCATGGACCAAAGCCCCCTTTTGCTAGCTACTAAACAAACACACAAGAAAAAGACAGTCCCTGTGCCAAAGAGTTTATAATCTATGCTCTAGATGAGTTGGAGGCATTCTCACAATTTCTGACTCTGCTTGGACTTACTAACTAGATCTTACATGTTTGCAAGTGCTCTTACTTTGCTAGTGTGCTATCTCTCTTGTTTTGCACCACTCATGAAAGCTACCTAACTGTTATGCAGAAGCAGAGCCAAATACAGGTTTGGCATAAACCATGAATTCCATGGAGTTGCCCCTGATTTATATTGGTTATGATTTTGTTCCATGATATTTATGACTGATGACCTCTCTTTTGGTACTGTATCATATCAATAAATGCTGCCACACTATTAATCCATCCTTAAAAAAATGTACTGTTACCTAACTAATGTGACTGTAATAAAGAAAAAAAAAAGTAATTATATCCAAATTTAGAAACCAGTTTGAATCTGATGTACATTGTGTCCATTTACATCTTACATAAACTCCTAGAAATATCAATGATAAATTAGATTTAAGGTCCTCAGGGCTTAACCACACAAACCCTGTGTTTGTACAATGCCTAGGAGAATGGGGACTTGATCCATTACTGAAGACTATCATAATAATATGCCTGATTCACCATTTTATTATTTCAATTTTACACTGGTGTAACTTCATCAATTTCCAGAGAATGATATTGATATAAAACTGAACTAGTGCACTGGTGAATCAAATCCACTGACCTTATCCACCAAAAGAATGGTGATTATATGTGTATACATCAGAAATGCCCTGTATTACCAGCTCTTTCCCTTTATTTTGGACCCAACTTACCTTTCTACACAAATTTGGTATCACTTCAGGTTGATCCAAAGCACATTAAGCTTAATGGAATGACTCCTATGGATTTCAGTGGGCTTGAAACAAACCATTAATGTCTTTGTGAATTATACTTTTTTTTTATAAGGGGAAATTAAGTAAACAAAATCCAACATCAGGTTTACTAGGACAAAATTTAAATGACTTGGTTTCTGGCACTAAAATACATCGGTTGCCTCTATTGTTTTAGTTCAGATCACATGTAACTAAAAATAGCTGCCATCAGATCAATATTTGGTTAGTTACATGAAGAGTTAATCACCATAGCCCACTTCCCAGAAGACAACATTCCCATATCACAGAAATCACCTGCCCAATTGCTAATCCTTGTAAGTCTTACGGGGCCTGATCCAAAATTTTTTGAAATCAGTGGTAGTCTTTCCATTGACTTTAATGAACTTTGGACCAGGCAAGCCAAGCATCAAATCGATAGAACTCTCCCATAACCTCTTGCATCTGGAGGTGGTTCGTCAAGGACATCATATGGAAATTTTCACTGATGCTACCCATATCATTGTTCTTCTACAGAAAGAGACTTGCAGTCTCCATGGTTGTAATTTTAACACTTTTCATAAGCATTACATTCAATAAATAATAATAATAGTAATCATGAAAAATGATTAAGTGCTGGGATTCTCTTAGAATGCTTCTATTAAGACTCCTTTATTGGTTTCATTTAAAACAAATTAAAAACAAAAGTCCTGGCTTAATAATATAGAAATTATGTCAAGTATACAAGCTGATTATTATCTGTTACAGGCATCATAGCAAACAAGGATTAGAACAAAATGGATCAATCACTTGTGATGCTATAACAATGTATATCTTCTCTGGCCAAATGAAATGTCATTTTATTCCATTTTTAACTGTACCATGGTCTCACTATGAGGCATGAGTTGAGATTCCATAGTTAAAGTTCAGTACTGGTTGCACCTAAAGCAGGGATACAACTTTTTTGCTATAGATAAATAATGCAGCCCATCCTCCCCAAATTTATAACCCTTACTCTTTGAGTAAATAATAAATCTTATCAGAATTTACCAGTAAATCCACTAATTACTTTGAATTCAAATCAAGAAATTAGTTAATGAATTTAACAGCTTTGTCAATCTTTTCATTGTCCCTAATGATCTCAATAACAGAATGACATGGACTCTTTGAATGTTCCATTAGCTCTGGTTGAAAATTTTTCAATAGAATGTTTTTTGCATCAGAAGATGCAATTGTGTCAAAATGTAAATGTTTCATGGGGACGCATCAATTCTGACAAATTTTGTTTTGGAAAAAAATGGGCAAAATACAATATTTTGATAAGGTCTGAAAAGTTTTAGTTTTTCATTTTGACACAACTTTTCATTTTGAAATTACAAAAATAAAAAGTCAAAATCAGAATAAAATGCTTTGATTTTATCAAAATGAAACAAAATATTTGAAATAATTATGGATCAAAACCAAATTTTGAAATGTCAGAATTTCCTGCAGAAGAGAAATTCTGAGTTTGACAATCACCATCCTTCTGAAATATCTAGATATTTCAGGTATTTTTATGACCACTATCACCATAGTATGAGAGAGTCTCGCAGTCTTTAGTGTATTTATCCACATAATACTCTTCCAAGGTTGGAAAGATATCCTTGTCTTCCAGTTGGGCTATGAGGCATAGAGACACTAAATTACTGGCTCAGGATGTCTGTATCTGAGGAGGAATTCAGTGTGGGTCTCCCATGTCCCAGGCTAGTTCTATAAGCATCCAATCATCTTTCCTCTGTAACTAATGTACATACAACAATTGCTTGTAATGAATCAGTTGTATGAGGGAGACTGAACACATTTTAAGACTTCTAGATTACTTGGCCAAATTATCACTGCTCTATATGGCCAAACAACATTAACTCTGCTCTGCAGTGGCAACATGGAGGGAAAAATATGAAAAAAACTCTTGCAAAAACAATTTTAATCTTATCTGGGACCATAAACATGGAATCATGTTAGGAGCTGAAAGCCCATGCTGTCAAACAGGCCTAACTTGGCAGTGAGGCCAAATAATCCATCATCTGTGCAGTCTCCCTCACACAACCAATGAGATTGTGGAATGCAAATTAGCTATAGATTAAAGGTGGTGATTGGCCGAGTTACTTGACAAGAGTATTATGATATCGATTGTATCAGAGGGGTAGCCGTGTTAGTCTGGATCTGTAAAAGCAGCAAAGAATCCTGTGGCACCTTATAAACTAACAGACATTTTGGAGTATGAGCTTTCGTGGGTGAATACCCACTTCGTCAGATGCATGTAGTGGAAAATTCCAGGGGCAGGTATATATATGCAAGCAAGCTAGAGATAATGAGGCAAATAAGAAGTCGACCATCATCGATCCAAAAGACATACGACCGGCCCCAGCTGGTTTCTAAACAACAGAATCTGTCTTAGCCCAACAAACTAGACAGCAGAGAACAACCAGAACAAAGGTAATATGACAATCACTGACAAACACAGTCATTATATACAGATTATTATGTGAGAACAAAACAAGACCTGGTGACAGAAGCACTTTGTGTCCATACACAGGACCAGTCAATAAACAAAGCAACTTGAAGGTGGCC